>NC_134700.1:11489316-11858066 GCF_043290135.1 Rhipicephalus microplus | reverse complement strand
GAAGGATAAACGCATGAGAGGACGGACAGATGGACGCACGAGAGGACGGATGCACGAATGAATGCATGGATGGACACACGAGAGGATGGATGGACGCTTCACTCCACACGTCGTCATTCACTCCATGGATATGCTGTGATTTTTATTATTTATCATACTACAAGTAACGTCCTATAGTATCGTATCATTTGCATTTTTCAGCGTATCTGCATTTCGTTATATGTAAAAATACCGCGCTTTACGGCCATCTCAAGAACTAACGAGAGGTGGCTACATACGATTACGACGGGACGCTCAGCCCACGCCTTAAGGAGCTTCGCTCTTAAAATAAAATTGGAGGGGATTGAGGGGCACTCTCTGGTCACGCCAGTGGTGGCAATAATTCACTCTCCATGCATTCGCAGATCCCTTACGACCGCTACATATGTGTGTAAATTACTTGCTGTAGTGACGAAAATTGGAATTTCGATACCAGTTTATGCACAAAAACATTTTCAGGTGGCTGTATATATACACACTTCACAATATAAGGCAAGAAACGAATAAGTAAGCCCGTGGTTATATCTTTTCTTCGCGGAATCAATGGTACGCGGAAGCACTGCAGCTGTTAATAATCCAGTTCATACATTGCTTTTGAAGCAATGAAGCAATGTTTGGGTGCTTATTCAGGCTAATTTAATCTGCAACGAGAATCTTGTTACTTTCGAGAGCCAGTTTATTGCACAAAAGCATTAACAGTGCAACATCCACAATACCTCTAGTGAAAAAGGTGAATAGTACAATCAAAGACATAAAGGTCTACGTAGTAGGTCTACGTAGTCTGTTTCTACGCAGTTTAAGCATCCAGATGCGCAAAAGACTATGTGGCACTTCACTTTTTACCAGGGGCCCATCGGCATCCCGGATAAAGTAAGTACTGGCAGAACTAAAATTCAGCCCCACCCAATTGGTAAAACACTGCCCTGGAATCCAGTTAACACTGCTTTTGGGATTAGACAAGATCTTTCAGATGACCAACAGCTTGCCAATATTATCAATGCAGGCGTGTAATATCTGGTCACACTGACGACTACTGGGGACAAGTGCTAACCTTCAAATGTTAAAAAAGAGTGAGTGCGTGCACGCACGCTCCTGCAGAAAAGCGGTTTGGCGGCTGCAGCCTGTAGTGATGGCGGTAAGTTGCAGCACCATGGTATGCTGTGGCACTTCAGAGAACTGAAAAAAATAAGCAAAAGCAAATATGGTGGCATGAGCAGACTATAATGTGGTTCTGCTAAGGTTTAACGTTTTGGCAGGATCAGCAGCGTGGCGGAGCGGCGGCGAACCATAAAGTCCCTGGATAATTTTTGCAAAGCACTGTACTTTGACAGAGCCGAGGTGCACCCTCCTCCCAGGCAGTCACTCGATAAAGTTCGCAAACATTGCGCGTGTTATAGGCGTGACAGGATTCTTGGTGGAAAGTGACGAGATCCTGCGGCTGTTCGGCAGAGCTGGCTCGGCCTGTTAAGTGAGGGTGTGGAGGATAGTGTCTCCTCTTGCAATGCTAAAGGGACTTGCTTTAAGTTTTGTTAGCATTTAAGCTAGAGCATCACCCAACCATTTATTTGCACTGCAAATTTAGCAGCACTGTCTACCCAGGCTGCTACCGACAATTATGATACTCTTCTTTCCATCTTTGCCTTCCCTCCTCAACTCTGCAGACATGCTGGCCATCACAGAGCTTTCATGAGTGCACTCAACAATTTGAGCTTCACCCAATCTAGACCTCAGAGAAATTGTGTGCAACCTGTCGGCATGTAATCTCGGAGGCCATCACACAGTGCGCCCCGCAGTATGCATGCTGTCTGGCAACAGAAACAGATCGTCGAATGGTTGATAGCTGCTCCGACAAATGCTGCCTCTCTACCAGCTCATTTTACTTCCGCGCATTCCACAGCCAGTTAGATCAGTAGCCAGGATGATGTCGCGTTACCAGAGCATGTCGTTCAGTCAATGGGCAGTTGAAAACGCATTAGGATGAGTCGCAGCTTTAAAGTGTCTTTATAAATGACAGTTTGTGCAAATAGCTTACATCAGTTTGTAAATGACCATTAAAAGCCAACTCCGGTGATTTTTTGACCATGTCTGGGTAATGGTGTTTCTATGTTCACTGAGGCACTCTTGTCACGAGCCCAATTGTAGGAAATTTGAAAATAACTTTTAATAAGCAAGGAGGCACCATACCGAAACCCTATTGAATGCACTGTCTTCGCAGAATCGCAGGATGTACTATTTGGTAAGGAGTGCTTACCAGCACAAACGACGGTACAGGAGGGGACAGGAGAAGAGACGAGACAGAGCGCTGAACTGCCAACAATTTATTTTTGCGAAGGTCTTCGCTTCTATACAGTCGCCAGTCGGAACAGTCATGCGTGAAACACGATAATGCCTAAGTACATCACACTGACTAGCAAGGGAACAACTTTTCCTTGTCGGTCTCGTCTCTTCTCCTGTCCTCTCCTGTACCGTTGTTTGCGCTGGTAAGCACTCTTTATCCTGTTATACCAACACGCCCAATCCTACTATCTCTTGTATTTGGTAAGAACTGGAAATCGTATACTGGTCCCGCCGGTACGGAGTGAAAGAACTGTAAAATCCAAACCAGGCAAGCTCTGGCCAAACAGCACAGAGGAAAGGAAACTTTTCCGTGCCAAACACCGCCGCCATCGCATTGTGGCCAGCACAATAAACACTAGTGATACCATCGGCTGCATCACTTCTATTGGCATGCCAAACAGAACGTTACATATGTCGTGTTGCCAGTGTAGAGAGGAAGATGTGCCGCAGTGGGTCACACCTTTAGCAAAGGAGCCGAGCGCGAGCTGTTGTCCCGAGCGCTGCGATTCCTGGGTTGGTTGCTGCAACCCGCTTTTTGCATCAATAGACCTGCTGTGGAAGTGCTACTTATGCCAATAAACCCCGTTTCAGTGTGGTGGAGGTGCTGGGTAACTCAACCTGGAGCTCCGCTGCAGGGAACTACCTGCGATCTCAGAAATGGCTGAAGAAAACACCCAGCAAGGTACGACCCAGCCTCTGATGGTCATCGTGCCCACTGTGCTATGCGTGCGCGATCCACTTTTTCGAAGGTACCGATGAGCAAGACGTAGAAGATTGGCTGTCGACATTTGAAAAGGTAGGCGCGAGCAACAAATGGGACGACTCTCGAAGCTGCAATATGTACCCTTGTACCTGAAAAAGGTAGCGAGTCTTTTGTTTAACAACCACCACTCGGAATTCGCCACTTGGGGTGCTTTTAGGCTACGCATTACCGATGTGTTCGGTCGCCTCGAGGTTCGCAAGCTTCGTGCCGAACAGCGCCTGCGGGGACGCGCACAGCTTCAGGGGGAGGGTTCACAAGCTACATAGAGGATGTGCTCGACCTGTGCAAGCGCCTTGACCCTTCAATGATCGAAGCAGACAAGATCAAACACATCTTGAAGGGGATAGATGACGCCTTCCAGATACTGCTATCCAAAGGCCCACGTACCGTGTCCGAACTCACTACTCTTTGCCAGAGCTTCGAGAAGTTGCGCAAACAACCGGTCGTGACACGGCGGCCAGCGGCTACCGATGAAGCTCTCGCGGCATTGACCCTGGCTGGAGACCACAACACCATAATGTCGGAAATCAAACGATATGTGCGCGAGGAGGTGGCCCAACAACTTTCGCGCCTGTCGTATCTACCGGCAACAGAACCCTCTTCTGAGCGTCTCGCACCCGCCATCGGGCAGGTAATACAGGCGCAGGTCTCTGAGGCACTGCCGTCTGTCTCTCGGACAGCACCCGTCACAGCACCATTGACTTGCGCTGCTGTTACTGCTACTCCGCCACTGTTACTGCTACTCCGCCGCGACTTCCGCTTGGGCAGACTCCCCAGCCTGTACGAGTACCAACGACGCCATTTTTCAGCAACACATCAGCGCTATAACGAAAACCCTTGGCGTACAGTTAACAATCGCCCAATCCGTTACGCATGCCGATATCCAGGTCACGTGGTGCGCTTCTGTCGCCGGCGCTTTGCAACGGGCCCGGCTGCAGCTCCGAGGTACCCTGACTACTCATTCCCGGCCCCGTACAACGCGCAATGAGAACTGCCTCGTCAATGCGACCGACAATCAGTGGAACGCGACCCGTCACCAACCGAACTACACCACCACCCTGCTGCCGACTACTGACCATTCGGTCCCAGCCGCTCATCCTCACCACGCCGCTACCGTTCTCCGTCCCCTCTGCGTCGCCGACCGAACCGCGTAGAGACTGAAAACTGACTGTCGCAGCTCCGGAGGCAAGAGCTGCGAAATCATCGCATTGTACAAGTCCTCCCCTGTCCCCCACAAACGTTCTGGAAGTGTTTGTTGAAGGTCTACGAACTCTTGTGCTTCTGGAAGTATTTGTTGAAGGTCTACGAACTCTTGCGCTTGTTGATACGGGTGCCGCCGTATCTGTGATGAGTCAGAAATTCTGCCATTCGATACGAAAAGTAACGCTGCCGCCTTCAGACGTTTTGCTGAGTGCGCAACCAATTCGACCAGGCGGAGCATGTACGGCGAGAGTAAACATTCAGGACATCCTGTACCACATCGAGTTTCTCGTGTTGACCACTTGTTCCCACGACGTGATACTTGGATTGGTTTTGTCGTGCCACCATGCCATAATTAACTGCACTCGCGCGCAGGTGGAATATTCCGTGTTTTCTGATGCGCCATTTACCGACAATGAGCGCACTCACCTTGGCTAGCTTCTTGTTGCTTCCGACATTTATGTTCCTCCTCTTAGTGCCATCGTTGTCCCCATCAATCGCACTGAATTGTCCGGCTTTACCGCTGTGTTCTCCCCATCTGATGTTTTCAGTCGCCGCCACGGTACGTCTTTGTCGTACGCAGTTTTGCCGTACGCTGTTACTCCTCTTTTTTACGCGGGATGACTACACCTCGGATATCTTCAATCGCTCCATCGACAGCAAGCTTCCTCCGGATCAATAAGACCAGCTTCTGCATGAATCCTTGTGCATGAATTTCGAGATTCATTTGACCTTCCTCAAAAGGCATTGAGTGAAATGAACACCGTCGCTCACACAATCTACACTGGAACGCACCCTCCTTTGCGGCAACGCCCCTACCGCGTATCACCCAAGAAACGAAGCGCACTTGCAGAGCAGGTGGACGATATGTTTCAGCGCGGTGTCATCAAGCCATCTTCTAGCCCCTGGTCTTCACCTGTTGTGCTAATGAAGAAAAAAGATGGTTTGATTAGATTTTGTGTCGACTACCGGCGACTAAACAAAATTACACGGAAAGATGTAATTCTTCCCCGCATCGACGACGCTATCGATTGCCTACAAGGTGCCGAATTCTTTTTGTCCCTGGACGACGACGCTATCGATTGCCTACAAGGTGCCGAATTCCTTTTGTCCCTGGATTTAGGTTCAGATTACTGGCAGGTTCCGATGGCAGTGTGACCGTCCCAAAACGGCGTTCGTTACGCCGGATGACCTATTTGAATTCATGGTTATGTCATTCGGCCTGTGCAATGCACCTGCAACGTTTGAACGAATGGACAGCATTTTACGTGGCCTTAAATGGCAGATATGCTTATGTTACCTTGATGATGTTATAGTATTCTCTCCTGATTTCCCTACCGACGTCTACAGTCTACGCACAATTCTTCAGTGCCTTACTAAGGCAAACCTCCAGCTTAACCTAAAGAAGTGCCACTTCAGGGCTCGCCAACTTATCATACTTGGTCACGTGTCAAAGGATGGAATTTTCCCCGACCCGGACAAACTTCGAGACGAAGCTGACTTCACTCAAAGAACTTGGGAGCTTCATCGGCTTGTGCTCGTATTTTCGCCATTTCGTCCACAACTTTGCACCAATAGTAGACCCACTTACGCAACTACTGAACGGTCCAGCTAATCTTTCTAACTGGACCCCGGCTTGTGACGAAGCCTTCCTTACACTGCGCCGGCTGCTTACGTCACCACCCATTCTACGCCATTACCACACAAGTGCCCCCCACTGAAGTGCACACAGACGCCAGTGGCGTTGGTCTGGGAGCAGTACTCGCGCAACGAAAGCCCGGTATTTCAGTGTACGTCGTCGCATATGCAAGCCGCGCACTCACGAAAGCGGAAATCAACTACTCGGTAACTGAAAGAGAATGCCTCACAATCGTTTGTGTTTCGTCCTTACTTGTACGGACAGAGTTTCGACGTTTTGACAGACCACCGCGCACTTTATTGGTTGGCGTCGCTAAAAAATCCTTCAGATCGCCTTGTACGTTGGGCTCTTTGCCTACAAGAATTCGACATTCGTGTCTTCTACCGCTCAGGACTCTGATGCGGGCGCCCTGTCACGATCACCAGTGAGAACCAGCGCAGACCTGCATTTGGACGCCAACTTCCCCATCGCTCCCATTCAGTCTCAGACTCAACGTTTGCTAGCCATGCGCCTTTCGCCGCCAAGCTACACATTTTGAAATACGGGACGCGCAACTATACCACAGAAACTGCCACGCGGGTGGTCGTAAATGGCTCTTCGTTATACCGCGCCACATGCGATCTGATGTCTGTGCGTATTTTCATGCCGACCCACAACATGCTCACGCAGGTGTGTTAAAAACATATCACCGGATCGGCCTGCTTTACTACTGGTGCGGTGTGTACACCTTTCTACAAAAATACATTCGGTCCTGCTCATTATGCCAACGACGAAGGACAGTGGCCCATTCACTGGGATTATTACAGTCTCGACCGTGTCCGGCACGCCCTTCCGACCGCGTTGGAATCGATTTATATGGTCCCCTTCTGCACACTGCCGCTGGAAATCGATGGATCATTGTCACCGTCGACCATCTGACGAGGTATGGTGAAACAGCTCCACTACCTACGGCTGGTGCACGTGACGTAGCCAATTTCGTCTTGTGATGCTTCATACTGCGTCACGGGGCACCATGTGAACTACTAAGTGATAGAGGGCTTGTCTTTTCATCTGAAGTTGTACAACTCCTTCGGGCATGCCGCACGGTGCACCGCACCTCTACAGCCTACCATCCGCAGACCAACGGTCAAACTGAGCGCTTCAACCGAACGCTAGGAGACATGCTCACCATGTATGTCGATTGCGACCAATCGAACTGGGATATCATTCTCCCATTTGTGACTTATGCATACAATACCGCGATGCAGTGAACCACAGGCTTCTCGCCTTTCTTTCTTCTATATGGGCGTAAGCCATGCTCCACCTTTGACACCATTTTGCCGTATCGTCTCGATGTCTCGGAATTCAACCCTCTCTCTGAAATTGCGCACCACGCTGAAGAGTGTCGTCAGTCGGCCCGGTCATTCACCTCGAACAAGCAAGCACTCGAAAAAATACCGCCACGACGGCGACCAGCAATTCGAGACTTTTGCCGTGGGCTCGCTCGTCTGGCTCCGACTGCCCTTGCACTCCCCAGGTCTTTCTTCTAAGTTTGCCCCCAAGTTTCACGGTCCTTATCACGTCGTCGAACGTCGATCTTATGTCACATACGTGATCGAGCCAGTCACGCCATCTACAGACAGGCGATGCCTTGGTCGTGAGACTGTCCACGCGAGTCGTCTCAAGCCCTATCACGACCCACTCCTACTCTCGTCACCTTGACTTGGCAAGATGGCTTGTCTTCGTCCCCAGGATATTGTAAAGAGGAAGAAGATTATGTGCCGCAGTGGGTCACGCCATTAGCAAAATGAGCTGAACCTGAGCTGTTACCCCGAGCGCTGCGATTCCTGGGTTGGTTGCTGCCGCCCGCTTTCCGCATCAATGGACCTGCTGTGCAAGTACGCCAATAAACCCCATTTCACCAGTAATTCTGGCAGGCCAGGTGAGCGTTTTGAGGCCATCTCTAAAATTGTTTCAGAACAATCAGCGCATTGCTCAAGCCTGCAGCTTGGCGTAAATGACGGGAATGTGTAAAGGAACGTTCCCAGCAAATTTTATTGCTATTCATTTACTTAAAAAAAAACCACTGGAATTGGCCTTTAAAACTTGGTCAATCAGCCCAATGTGCTTGTACCAAATCGTCAGAATTTTTTCAGGGTCCCTTGGCTTTACAGAAAACTGCATTGCTGCATCTCTTACTGTGACACAGGATGGTGTTGAGGTTATCGGCCACGGCTTCCTAGATGTGATCCAGCAGTGCTGCATTGTCTAAACGTGCCATATTTAATTGCCCAGGCCACAAATGATAGCCTTAACACCATGCTGCGCCACAGTAGGCGAAGCAGCAATGCAGTTTCGTGGCCGACAGTACAAGAATATAAGCAGTATTGTTTTCTATGTTGCTTCATATGGACTTCAAACGAGTAATTGATGAGAAGGTTTAGGGATGTGGCAGTCGTTTTATGCTCAAGGTCATCTGGCAGTGCGTCACTTCCGTTACCGCCCCTTTGTTTCTCTACTGTATGGGGTGACGTAACCTTGCAGCAAGTTGGCCTCAGTAAAGCATTCACCCAAACGTCCAGCATTTTTTTTCTTTTTGAAGAGTGCTGGAAGAATATGCCTAAAAGTAATTTCAGTGACTTAGAGAAAGTTTTTTTTTTTTTTTCCTTGAGCCTGAGACCATAGCTTGGTGCTACGACGGCGAAGTCCTTTTCAGAGCGGCGTATTGTCATGCACAGGCATCTACATACCCGCCCAGCAAACCACCAAACTCCCCAAAATTTGTCTCGAGGTTTTACTTCGACATCTTCAACTTCTCGGAAGAAACCTTAGAGTGCCGAAAATATGTCCTGAAAATGCTTTAGCAGCCTGTAATTTCCAGATTTTCTATTGATTTCTCCTCACAAAAACCTCCCATAAGGGTTTCTCACTAATTTATTGGCTTTTGTTCAGAATGACGAAGTTTTCTTTGGTTTCTTTTTTCATGTGTGTAGCATCATCCAGATGCCTAAGGGCACATACCAGTTTAATTCCAAGCACAGTGGTTGAAGGCCGGGGCTGGAACCAGTGCATAACAATTCAGTAATCTGCCACTCTTTGCTACTCCGCCTGATTCAAGTGATTCAAGGCTTGCTTTTGGAGCTCTTTCAAATCAATACTCGAACTGGTGAGTAATGAAAACTTTTCAGTACTGACCAGTCCGAGTATAGATCCGAAGCTTGTAATCATCTGTCACACTCTGCGACAAATGATGTGCCCATGTTTGGACTAACAGGCCCCCAGCAACATATTGCAGCAGAATATCTTAAGGCCAAAGTTTGTGTCAGTGCTCCTTTAACAGCATGCAGACATAATGGATTGCAAAAAAGAAAAATGCGAAATAATTTGTTTCGTACCTTCAAAAGTTGCTTAGGAGTCCTTAAAAGTTATTCCTCTTCACATGAAAGAGCACACAATCATCTGCAAACAGTCTGAGTTGAGTTTCTGGCAGTACTGTGTGTACAGTTACATAAAGTCAAAATAATAGCAGCCCCAGAACAATACTGTGTGGCACGCCTGATGTGACTGGAGAGAGCTCAAATCGTTCCCATCTGCTGAAAGAAACTGTGAACATTCTTTTGAATAGTGCTGAATCCTGGCAATGAATGCATCTGGTAGATTGATGCCCCTGAATTCTGCAATTAGGTTGTGATGGATAACGTAGCCCCGCCGCGGTGGTCTAGTGGCTAAGGTACTCGGCTGCTGACCCGCAGGTCGCGGGTTCCAATCCCGGCTGCTGCGGCTGCTTTTTTGATGGAGGCGGAAATGTTGTGCGCCCGTGTGCTCAGATTTGGGTGCACGTTAAAGAACCCCAGGTGGTCGAAACTTCCGGAGCCCTCGACTACGGCGCTTCTCATAATCATATGGCAGTTTTGGGACGTTAAACCCCACATATCAATCAAATGCCTTATTAAAATCAAGGAATATGTCGTCCATTTTGACTTTTGACATTTTTATTCAGAGTTTCTGCAAATTAATGAGCCACTAAGATTTAAGTCAGTTAAGGTGGAATATCCTTTTCTGAAGCCATACTGAAAGTTAGTCAGTATAGAGTTTCGTTCGAGGAATTTCACAAGACTTAATTACATGTTCAAGCATTTTACGAATTAGCAGTGTTAATGAGATGAAATGGTAGCCACCTACGAGTAAATGATTGCCTTTTTTAAAGACTGAGGCAAAAAAAGCTGTAGGTGTGTGTGCTCAGATTTGGGTTCACGTTAAAGGGCCACTCACCAGGCCGCATACCGAATTTTAGTTAGACAGTGGAAGTTGTTGGGTGTCCGATGAGGAACATTTCGCCACAAAAATTTTTCGGATCGGTTCATCACGAGCGGTGAAAACAGGTTTTTTTGAAGTGGCACGAAACGAGAATGAGAAAAGGCAAGCTCAAAACCCTTGCCGCTCCTCCCTGTAGCCTTCGCAAGCTAAATCTCTTCCCCACCCTCTCCAGCATCCGACCATGAGGTGAGGTGCGCATGACGCGCCCAAGCAAGTCCAACCCCCGAGCACGCGAGCAGCGTTGCTTTGTTGACCAGCGTTATTTTGTGGTCTTCTGCTTGTTTCTGCGAGATGGTTTGGAAACGTTGGCTTAGACGTGGTAGAGTAGATGAGCACCTTGAGTGAACGAACGGGTAGGAGCAATCCACGGTGGTCGTCTGCTCAATGCGCTGACCGCGGGGACGCGAACGCATGCGAAACGCTGGCACATTAGCCCCGCATCTCGTAGCATTTCACGAAGAAAAAAAAAGAACGAAAAACGTGCACTTTTTATTTATTTATCTCATTATTTATTTCCAGTTTTATTAATCTTTTAAAGCTACAAATACATAAACTACACATATTGTGCTAAATCATTTTTGCCATGTCTCGTGGTATACTGTTGACATCGGAGCAGTTCTCTACGTAGGGGACCAACGTCATTGCATTGTCGTGTACGTAGGGCCATTCATACGCCCACGTCATGCCCTCATTCTCTAGGCGTGCGCCGGCAGAGGGGAGGGGGAGCAGCGCTCATCTTGAAATTCGACCCATTTCCAAGGCGCGTAGCGTTGGAAATTTTGGCAGACGTGATCATGAACGCCTTGTCTACGCATTGCGCTTGTCAGCTCAAAATTGTCAAACCTGGTGAGTGGCTCTTCTAAGAACCCCAGGTCGAAATTTCCGGAGCCCTCCACTACGGCGTCTCGTAATCATATGGTGGTTTTGGGATGTTAAACCCCACATATCAATCATCACGTCTTAAAGACTGGAACAACACGAGCCCTCTTCTAATCTCTGGGTATTTTCGCACTCAACAGTAAAAGAGCACAATGACAAAGTACGAAATATTTTTGACGTAACGAAAAAAACAGGTACATTGTCTGGCTCACAAGATGATTTAGTGTATCAGAATACGGAATGTGTGGCTTTGTGATGAAAGCCGGTGTGTGATTGATGTCCCAGTGCACCATGTACCACCTGTGCCGTGTTGTGCCACCCATGCGTGGGGCCCTGTGCCAAAGCCTACGCCGCCACTATGCCAAGGACATTCGCTTCGGCCCAGACGTGCGTGCCCTCATGCTCCAGGGGGTAGACGTGCTGGCCGATGCAGTGGCCGTCACCATGGGACCCAAGGTGAGCCGTTGCAACATGACGGTGGTGTAAAAGGGCCATGACATGGCCAGCCAATAATTTGCAGGGGTGGAACAGCTGCACCAATCGCTTCAATTCTATACAGGTCCTAATGTTTGCGTTGAATTGCACCAGCACTATGAAATCTGCCCAAGTTGCGCCACGCTGAGCCAAAATGCCCGTGCACTAATTTCGGCAAGTAAATAAAGTCCACGTTGGCCACCAGTAGTTTGCATCCTCAATCGAGGGATACAGGCGTGCCAATTGCGGCCAACGACGCCGAATTGCTCTGGCTTCTACACGCTGCTACATTTCCTCGAAATTTGGCGAGTCTGCGCCAAACCTGCACCAAAGAGCGTGCTCAGACTTTCAAAAATGAAGCTACTTGACGTTCTCCCATTCAAAATGACATCGCGGTGCACCTGCTTAAGACGCAACCCGAGCCAAGCCAAACTGGGCCTAATGTCACTGTTGAGACCACGGATGGTAGGGAGTTGAGCTTGAGAGATCCACATTTGAAGCCTCAGTCTGTCAAAGGACTTGACTGGCGTGGAAAATGTTAATGTGGACTTTATCATTGTTTGCTGAGTGGAGTGGTTCAATATAGTTTATTAAAATAGCAGTACTCATATTCACTCTGTACAATTTAGGGGAGGTTGACTGGTTCGTACATAACATTCTTTTTGATACTGCCCCAAGCCTGGTTTTTCGTGATATAAAAAATTTATTTGTTTCCCTATAATCTGCCCCAAATTTGGATTTCAGTGCTCCAAAAGTAACATTTTTCTGCTTCCAAAGTTGTTCAAAATTTTTTTTCGGCTGTTACACCCCTGAATTCGCGGTCTTCAGCAATCACGAGAAGTAGTCTATTATGCCTGTACAGACATGGAAAGTTGGTGTAAACAAAGTGAAACGTTCCTTTTTGAAATTCTACTACCAGTTATTCTGCTGAAAAACAATTGAGCAGAAAGGTAGCTATCTGAGAGTGGTTTAAGTAAAGTGCTTTTGTTAGAAAAAATTGTGGGCTCACGTCATCAACCTTTAAATGTGCCGGCAAAAGGGAGGAGTTAGGTGGGAATAAATTGTGCATATCCAACCTTCAAACTTAGTATGGTGACTCGTTCAGTTTTAAAGCATTATGTTGGCATTGTTTATGTGGCGTAAGAGCTAAAGTCGTATATTTCTTCTGTGGCCTAAATAGGCTAAGTAAAGAAGAAAGAAAACGGAAATTCAAGCAGTGTTCGTGAAAACTACAGCAATGGTTGAGCCGCAAGACTTTTTTTGCTTTTTTAGCTGTTGACATACTATCTGCTAAAAATATTTTAAACTTCTGTAAGCAAACATTTCCTCACAAAAATCCTTGCGAAATTGGCAAAAAGTGACTATGAGGAGATTCAGTCGTAAATTAAGCATAGAGGTCGTCATGCTAAAAATACATGAGAAAGTTCACTGTGCATGGGTGCAACGGCTGCGCCAATTCGGCACTATTCCCGATTGTTGCGCCGAGCTGTGCCAAAGCTGTAAAATTTGCTGAAATTATGCCATGCTGTACTAAAATGCCCAGCCAGGCTAAAAAATTTTTCTGGTGCACTAATTTCAGCGAGAAATGCAGGACTGCCACATGCAGTTTGCGCGACCTTAACTTTAGAGCCTAGAATATGCTTAGCATATTCTAGGCACCCATCATAGGCTCGCAAGACGTGATCGTCCTGATAAAGTAATAACGCCGTCCGCAGCGGATACCCACCGGTGGTACGATGGAACTTCAGACAAAAATGTATTGCTGTAGCTACGAACGCTTTGTGGTGAATGTGAATTTCCTAGCCTCAAAACGCCACTGTGGCTTGTTAGGAACTTAACTGAAAGCATATGCCGCGTTTCGCTCGCGCGAACAAGCTTGATGTTAGGGTGGCTAGAATTGGGAGGAAATGCCGCTAGGGGCGCTCCATGGGACAACCGCCGACTTCACAAATTACCCAAAGGAAGCCTAGTGCTCTACAGTGCAGCATCAACCCCCCCCCCCCCCCCCCCCGTTATTTTTTTTGGTGTTCACCTCGTTTTTATTGCATGTGGGTCGTGCTTTTTTTTTATAAGTAAGGACGATGCCTTACAAAATAATAAAAAAAAAAGCTTAACGTTCTTGCATCATTTCTGACTGCAACTTTGGGAGATAGTAGGGGTCCTTAAAAGTTCTAAAAACTTAAATAACGAATTGAATGACACATATTCGAAATGCCGACTAGTTTTTCAAATATAGAGCAATGGCGGAAAAATCTCGGAGGAGGAACGCATATTAGGACGAGACAGCACTTATTTATTTTAAATGGTGGATTATCAAGATGCATGCACCCAAGCAATCTGTTAATCAACTATTGATTCCGCACGGATAACAAATGATGGTGCTTATGGTTAAAACTTAATGGTCACCAAGCGATAATATCAATGGATGACATTCGTTACGTTGATTCAGCAAACATATTGTTTGTTATGCCTCACTTTTATTTAAAAGGTTGCGAGACATCTCTATGAAAATACCCCATTTCAGCAAACACTTAAAATTTTTCATTAGCTGTTACTAGTGATGCGAGTTTACCTCAGTTAAGCTAATATAATGGCATTCTTAGTGGTTAAAATTAGTCGTATTGATCTTTTTGTTCATGTTTCTGATTGTCTATTTCACATTAAATATTGTTGAGGCTACTGTTCTAAGAATTGTTCTCTTACTATTGAATAATATGCAATTGGTAGTTGATTCGTAGTTATTATGCTATTTCATTCGTATTTGATTTGTTCCTAAAATTTTCTATTTGCGAATTCTTGCTGGTTAAGGTCGTCGACAAAAAAAAAGCATCTGTTCTGAGCACTGGGGTGCAAAGAGCTGTTCGAGACGTGGGCTCATGTGTTGAGGCTCAATAACTGGTGCCCACTTTGTCTGTTACGTTGCGTGCTATATGTGACAGCAGAGCATTTTCTTTGCATCAACTGTGAACTATGCAAAGTAGCTTACTACAGCATAAAAAAATGACACCCCTATTCTGTCGGCGGGGTCACGGTGGGTGGTCTCCTTTGCCTGTCTGGCGGTGTGTACGTGCCACTTAATTCAGTCGCTTGAGAATAAGCTGACCATTTTTAAATGTGGAGCATTTCTTAGTCGCACGATGTCGCTGACCCGGCGTCGGCAGCGCCGTCCACAACCCCGCTGTCCGTGCTCGCGTATCGTGCCAGCCCAGGAAGACACCCGCAAAACTGTCGCTGCCCTCCCCCACAACCGTTCACTGGCCACCTTGTATATATAGGCACTGGGTCGCGCATACAGAATTTAGTCAAGGGCGTATTTTCTTGGCTTTTGCTTGACTTGACGCTTTGCTTGACTTCTGTAGGTGCGATGGAAGCAACAGTACCTTGAAGCAGTACTGGAGCACAACCCATCAGCGTGCCACCACTCATTGAAGGCAGTGATGGAAGTGTTGCTCCAAAGTGCAATATTTGCTAGTAACTGCTCCAAACTTGCTCCAAATGGTGTTGGCAAACTAAAAATAATAAAGTTAAACCATGGAACCATCTCGTGAGCTTAAGGGACACCAAAAGCAAGCTGTATACACTATCATCTTAGTATGCTACTCGGTGGCGTAAATCCAGAAAAGTCTCGGGTGACACATATCAGGCCATGATGTCCAAGTTGTATTTTTAATATGGGATGTATGTTTATATAAGAATTAAACCATGCTTTCAAATAAAATATAAAAAAAAAACGAGCATGTGGTCCGGGCTCGAGAAATAGCATTTGTTCTATTCAGTCTTTTTTTCAGCTTTTTTCGATTTCCATAGTTCACACAGCTGAGGGGCATTTAACACAGGTACGCAGTAAAAGTTCAAAAGCATTTTAAAAGTTAATTGTGCTATACTTAACTGTTAACTGAATTATATGACGTGCTAAAGCTAAATTTCAAGGGGGACACTTGCAATGGCTGTCCTCCCCAGTCTGAACACAAGAAAAGTTCGTACTGCCTTGACTCTTCCCCCTCCGCCCTCCATAATTTACGTGCATACTAGCATATGGCATGTATAGTAATGAATATAAATATTTATTAGATGTTTAAGTGATGTTTTAGACTTGAGGAGTTGCTAGGAACCCTAGCTATAGCATTTTTTTCTGCTACACCACTGCTCCTGACAATGTGGCCAAGGAATTTGAGTTCCTCATATCCAAAATAACACTTTTCCAGTTTCAGAGAGAGGCCGGCAGTGCGAATAGCCGGAAGAACCGCCTCAAGCCGCTCAATGTGCTGTTCAAAAGTCGTAGAAAAAACGACTACGTCGTCTAAATACATTAAACAGGAGTGCCACTTCAGGTCACATAAAACTGGGTTCATCATTTGTTGGAATGTGGCTGGAGTGGGGCACAGGCCAAAAGGGAGAAATTTAAAAAATTTAAATTCATGAAGACCGTCAGTTGTAATAAGCGCCGTTTTTTCTCGGTCCCGTTCGTCTACTTCAATCTGCCGATATCCGCTACGTAGATCCATGGAAGAGAAATAACGGGCATGTCGCAGGCGATCCAAGGAGTCATCAATACGAGGTAGAGGATATACGTCTTTTTCGTTATCTTGTTCAGTTTGTGGTAGTTGACGTAGAATCGTAATGAACCATCTTTCTTTTTAACCAGAACAACTGGTGACCAAGGACTAGTCGATCGTTGAATTACGTCGTCGTCGAGCATTCGTTTCACTTGATAACGGATAGCATCCTTCTCCTTCTGCGACAGGCGGTAAGCATGTTGGCGCACAGGTTAGTCGTTGGGCTCAGTGATAATTCCGTGCTTCATTAGAGGAGTCTGCCGGACTTTCGAAGTAGTGGCAAAGCAGTCACTAAAGGATGAGAGGAGACAACCTTGCCCTCTTAGGTTCTTCTAACTGGCGATTGACGTTGAAGCGACTAGTCACGTCAGTATCGCAGCTGTTGTCAGTCGAGATCGCCGTAATCAAAGGGAAGGCGTCCAAATCATCCAGTGCTTCCACATAAGCTATGGTTGTGCGTTTGCGAAATGCCTGTGTTCGTCACTGAAATTCGTAACTAGAACCGAAGTCTGGCCATTTCGGAGTTGAACGACACTTCGAGCAACGGCGACTTCGCGATCAAGCAATAACGTCAGGTTACTTTCGGCGATGCCCGTAATCGACTACTCCCATGGACATTCAACGAGCACGAAGATACTACTGCGAGGTGGCAACGTGACGCAATAATCGACTACGCGTAAGGCCACGCCACGATGTTTGTTCTCGATGTCGGAATCTGGAGAAACACAGTTAGTGAAACTGACGAACAAATCACGTAGATTAATTATTGCTCCATACTCTTGCAGAAAATCCATGCAAAAAATGACCGGCCAAGAACAATTGGGCAGTACAAGGAATGACGCTACAAAAGCAGACGCGCAAATCTCAAGCCTGGCGGTGCACCTTCCTATAAGGGATACGAGGTGCCCTCCAGCGGTGATTAGTTGAGGGCCGTCCCACGTTGTCAGCACTTTGTGTAGACGAGTGGCCAATGAAGCACTCATCATCGAGTAATCGGCTCCCGTGTCGGCAAGCGCAGTGACTGGATAACAGTCGACGGAAACAATAATGGCAGCGGACGTTCTGTTGGCGGTTTCAGAAAGAGGCTTTGACGGCTCGTCGTAAGGCAGCGGCAGAGGGTATTTGTCGATTCGCGTGACAGCGGCCTCACTTCCGGAGGTCGCCGTTTTCAGTTTCCCCAGCGTGGGATTGCGCCACTTACACCAAGGGACCCAAAGGCGGGTCGGGCGCGGTGCGTTGATGCGGACGGACAAAGTGATAATAACCGTGACTGTCGTCGTGGCGGGACAGGATCGGGATGACTACCTTCCAAGTAATCCGCAATTTCTTGTGGGCGCTCACCACAGCGTGGACAACGGGCATCTGGGTGGAATTCAGCGTACGCATATTTGTTGGTAGTAACAGTCGCGGTACATGTGTCCAACTTTGCCACAGTGGTAGCACAAAAGACAATTGTCGTCTGCACGCCAGACGGTGGACCTTCGCGGGCCAGGACGAAAATCGACCTGAGAAGGCAGGCGATGGGCTGGATTTGGAAAGCGTCTAGTGGTCCCAGCAGGTGGATGAGCAAAGTGTGCCGTCGACGGTGTAGAGACGCGTAGGGCATCTGCGTAGGAAAGCGTAACAGGTTCGACTTGCGATGGTGGTGAGGAGTGAACGAACTGCCTGATTTCATTACGAACGACGTCTGTAAAAGCAGCGCTACTGGGAGGGGACGCTGCATGAAATTTCCGAAGTTCTTTGCGTACAACTTGCTGTACAACTTGCAGTATGAGTTCTGCAAGGACCTCCCTGTTATCACCTCCTAGTACAAGCGAGCACACAGCGGACATGGCCGTCTGATGCTCATCCTGCGACAACCGCTGCCGAAGCATGCGCTCCATAATTGGGGCCTCACGTATGAACTCGGACACAGTCGTAGGAGGGTTGCGCACAAGGCCTGCGAAAAGTTGTCCTTTACGCCTCGCATTAGCAGGCGCACTTTCTTGTCTTTTGGCATGTGGGGGTCAGCCCGTCGAAACAGTCGCGACATCTCTTCGATAAACATTGCAACGCTCTCGTTCGGCATTTGAAACCGCAAAGAAAGTGCCTGCTTTGCTCTCTCTTTCCTTTCAGGGTTACTACGCTCCTCGCGAAGCTGCCGATGGAATTCCTGCCAACGTGTGAATGAAGTTTCGTGGTTCTCGTACCCCACTCTTGCCGCGTCTAAGAGGGAGATATACACGCTCTTCGACTTACTGCGATTGTCCCAGTCGTTGATGGCGGCAACCCGGTCGAAACGGTCAAGTCAGTCTTCGACATCTTTGCCGGCATCACGATATAATGGATTCGATGTGCGAGGCGTGTTGATGACACAGGGTTATGCTCAGTTTGGGTTGCGGATGTGGCAAACATTGTCCTCGCAGAACTTG
The DNA here is from genome assembly GCF_043290135.1 of Rhipicephalus microplus. NCBI lineage: Eukaryota > Metazoa > Arthropoda > Arachnida > Ixodida > Ixodidae > Rhipicephalus > Rhipicephalus microplus. Next base: position 11,839,472 of record NC_134700.1, on the reverse strand, counting down.
CCAAGGGGCCGTACTGCGGTGGTAGTCCTTGAAGGCGGCGGCTGTTTCGATGGATATCAGCAGACTCTGGTGCACTGGGTGTGGTTGCTTCTGGTCCAGGACCAGCAAGCATAAGACGTTGCAGTACAGTACCCAGCACGTCCACCAGTCTGTCGCGAGAGTAAACGATAGACAGGAACTCGAAGTGGACGACCGTTTACTCAGCCACAGCAGCCAATCACTTCTTCGCTCTCGTCTTCTGCCACCAACACATTGTGGCAGTATGATGGACGCCCTGCTGCAAGGCTTCAAATCGTTCATCTGCTTGTGCTACCTGGATGACTTCATCATTTTTCTCCTTTTTTCGACACACTTTGAAAGGCTATCAAAAATCTTGCCTGACTTTTGTGCGGGGGGACAGCACCTCAATTCGGCAAAGTGCCAATCCGACTGTCGTAAAATTTCTCTGCTCGGACAAAAGGTTATTCATTGATCCTGTAGGTGTTTTCCCTGATCAAGATAAAATACGTGCAGTAAAAGATATCCCTGTACAAATGTGTACCAAAGACGTTTGCAGTGTCGTTGGCCTCAGTGCTTATTTCTGCCGCTTTGTTAAAAACTTCGCAGACGTCGAACGCCCTGTTACTCACCTCCTCAAAAAAGATGGCTACATCGGGGCCCTTAGCAAGCAGATGCGTTCCGAAATATAGTGTGGCTGTTTACTTCTTCTATCCTCGCTCACTTTGACATCTCGACTCTAACAGAAGTTCGTACAGACACAAGTGGCTATGGCATCGATGCAGTCCTGGCCGAGAAACAACGACGCGACCTTGTTGCTGCCTATGCCAGCCGCCTTTTTTCGTCCGGTGAAAGAAAATATTCAGTAAGTGAATGCGAATGTTTGGCACTTGTTTGGGCAGTCGGTAAATTTTGTCCCTATTTGTGCTGTCAGCCATTCACAGTCATCACTGATCACCACCCCTTGTGCTGGCTTTCATCCCTGAAAGACCCTTCAGGCGGTCTTGGCCGTTCGGCCCTGCGCCTTAAAGAATTTTACTGCTAAGTCCTGTACGAAACCGGCTGCTTGCATCAAGGTGCCGACTGCTTGTCCCGATATCCTGTCTACCCTCCAGGCGGCAACTCCTTTACAACCACCCTTCCTGCCGACGTTCTTTCTCTATCCGCATTTCATGACATAGGAATCGAGCAGCGGCGGGATACTTTTTTGGACAGTATCATTCGAAAGCTAACATTGATGATGCCCTACCCTTTCCTTTGAATGTTTGAGTTACACGATGGTGTATTGTGCTGTACAATATGCATCCTGACGGCCCAGAAAGACTACTTGTCGTTCCCTTTCAATTGCGTCAGACTGTTCTCTCCCAGCATCATGATGCACCGATAGCTAGTCAACTCGGCGTGTTACGGACCTACGGCAGAGTTCGCCTGCGCTTCTTCTGGCCTGGCATGTACTGCGACGTCTGCTTTTATGATGCAGCCTGCGACCCTTGTGAACGACGGAAAACACCAAATGCCCTTCTTGCTGGTTGTCTTCAGCCACTGGACATCCCACGAGGCCCATTCTACTGCGTTGGCATGGACCTGCTTGGCCCTTTTCCTACGTCAGCTGTGGGTAATCAGTGGATTGCAGTAGCGACAGATTATACTACCCAATGTGGGAACACATGGGCCCTTCCAACTAGCTGTGCAACTGATGTGGCTGATTTCTTTTTGGAGGACGTCCTTCTACATCACCGCGCCCCTCGACAACTCCTTACTGATCGAGGCAGGTACTTCTTTTCCAAAGTGGTTGATGACCTCCTGCGCAACTAAACACAAGCTTTTGACTGCTTATCATCCACAAACAAATGGTCTCAATCACACTCTCAACGACATGCTCTCCATGTATGTCTCCACCGATAACTGCAACCGGGACACTACGTTACCGTTTGTAACATTCGCGTACAATTCCTCTAGACACGACACCGCTGGGTTCTCTCCTTTATTTCTGTTGTTCGGCCATGACCGTTCATTACCTTTTGACATGCTTCTGCCGACCAGACTAAATGACACGTCTAAGTACGCTCGAGATGCAATAATCAAGGCCCAAGCGGCACACCAAGTTGCTTGACGACTACTGGACCCCCAGGACAATCAGAAGAGCGTATATGATGCTCGCCATCGTGATGTTTACTTCACACCTGGCAATCTCGTTCTGCTTTGGTCCCTCTCGCGCCACCTTAAACTTTTGGAGGAATTACTCCCCCGCTGTTCAGGTCCCTACCGCATCTTACGCCAAGTACCTGATGTCACTTACGAAATCGCCCCTACCAACCCCGCCATCATTCACCCTCACACTGACATAGTACATGTTACGCAACTCAACCCATATTACTTTAGTGCTTCCCGATTAGCAACGGGTGGGTGCTCCAGCCGCCGGGGTGATTATGTAACGGGCAGTTGATAACGACGAAGAGGACAGGAAAGAAGACGATGTAGGCAGTCTCTACGAGCGAGCTCGATGCCATCTTGTCTGTCCAGAGTTCATTCTGTATTTTGTTCAGTAAAGTTATTCTCCACGTAACATCATGTCCCATTTTATTCAAACTCTTCATGACATTGCTGGGAGAAACTAGGTCCCAAGATACAGCAGGCAGGTCGGCAGCTCCGGACGCGAGAAAAAAATTCTCGTAGAGGCGTATCCAGCGGGTTCATGTTATGGCTGGAGTGCCCGGGGTGACGGCGAAAACCATTGCGGTGTGATCGAAAACCTCATCGCCAGATTGTAGTGTCAGCAATACGGCGCGACTCAGGACAATGAACACACTCAACCCATGCCACTGCTTATTCCGGCGACAGTCATATTTATATGTCAGAGGTGGCGCCATTTCTTGAGAACAGTTGAACATAACTTAAGTCACCTAGTGTTGACCTTTAAATACAACGCCTACCTTCCAAAACGGCACTCGTCATGGCCTGACCACAGGGGCGTGTTGTAGCGTGTCAGCGCATAGCTTTATGCATACCTGCCAAGTTTCCCGGATTGGCCGGGAGACTATCCTGTTTCGACCGTGTTTTCAGTTTGTACAGTTGTCATAAAAACCTCCCAGAAATCGAAATTTCTATGCGTGATCTGGCCGCATTGACATAAAAAAGCAGCTCAATCCGCTCCAGTTTTTTCGAACCTGTCTCATTTTATTATAATTGAGTTTAAGAGGCGTTAATCTAAATGCAGAGTAAAATCTAAGTAATGCGAAAATGCGGCAGATACGAATTCGTGAATGAATGAATGAAACCACATTTATTTCACTTTCTTCATACCAAGGACGTCGCAGTAGATAGAATGCTTGTAATTCCCCAGCAGAATTTCACTATGTCCGTTGGACCTAAATTAGAATGTTCCGAACGCACTTCCTAATCGGGGCGGGTGATACGAACTTTAGTACGAAAACAGTCGAACGTAGGCCTAGAGCAGCGTACCCGAAGCTTCAGAAGTACGCGTGCGACCGGCGTGCACCGTTTTTTACACTGCATGGGCAGTAGGGGTGATCGCCTCCTTCTCCTCAATATCTGTCAGCACCCTTCTCACTGCACTGCTTCCTGTCCTCCTCGTATCACCAATAAAGACTAATGAAAAACCACAGTGAGCACACATTAATAGTATTTATGCTATGAAGGGGTTTTTCTGATAGTATAAACAGAAAAGGTCATGGCTACGCCCGCCTCACCAATGTTACTTCGGAAGACCCCCCCCCCGAAATGAGTGGCTGGATCCACCCCTGCTAGGAAGCACTCCGAAAAAGCCAACCGAAGATAGTCTGAGGGCTCAAATGCTGCCAACTAAACATGCAGCCACTTTTCAGAGGGCTCTTAAACGACCAACCAACTATGCCATAAGAAAAAGGTGGGTGGTTGGTACCCCAGGTATATAGTTCCGGGAACGGGATAATTGACAGGACCAGACTGCCCCTTGTTGGGCCGGGCAGCAAAGGCTAGTAAGAGAGGGAGGGATATAGAGTGCCCGAAGCCCGGAGAAACAGAGAATTATGCAAGATTCTCAGCTCCCTAATTCAGTTGTAAGTAATGTGAATACATGTCTTGTATTGTATCAAACCCTTATATTGTAACCTCGTTTGGTAAATTACAGATGTTTGCTTCTTTCCTCCTCTTGGCCCCCATGTCGTAACGTAGCATCCGTAACTGCATCTGTTCATGAGAACTCGGTGTTTTTTTTTTTTCTTCAACACCACGCAGCTAATTGCGGCGGTTTATGTAGTGAGAAACGCGGTGTGAGTTTCTAGCTCTAGTTGCTAGCGTGCACGGTGTAGAAATAAAATATCATGAGGTGGAAAAAAAAAAAATGTTTGCTTTGTCCCGCTTGGTTTCTTAATAAGCTCTTTGTCGCAGTTCCCCCACGAAATTGCGGCCGGCGCATGTACTAAAGGTGAACATTATGTTTACGCACTTTGTCGAGCCAGGCAGAGAGTGTCAACACCTAATTATTTTTCTTGCACCTTGGATAATTTTAATGTCCTCTGATTGTGGGGAAGAGAACTAAACCTTGCTTCTGCCACAGGGACGCAATGTGATCCTGGAGCAGTCCTGGGGTGCCCCCAAGATCACCAAAGATGGTGTGACTGTTGCCAAGGGCATTGAGCTGAAGGACCGCTTCCAGAACGTTGGGGCTAAGCTGGTGCAGGACGTGGCCAACAACACTAATGAGGAGGCGGGCGACGGCACCACCACGGCCACTGTGTTGGCGCGGGCCATTGCGCGCGAGGGCTTCGAGCGCATCTCCAAGGGGGCCAACCCCATCGAGATCCGCAAAGGAGTCATGTTGGCCGTTGAGCGGGTCGTCGAGGAGCTAAAGAAGCTCTCCAAGCAGGTCACCACGCCTGAGGAGATTGCCCAGGTGGCCACCATTTCGGCCAATGGGGACCGCTCTATTGGTGACCTCATCTCAGATGCCATGAAGCGGGTTGGCAGGGATGGCGTCATCACTGTCAAGGTAGACAGCCCCTTCCTCGTTTGTTTTTTGTTCCAGTTCAGATATTTTTTTTTTTTTTACTTTTACTGTAGTACTACACTATTGGTGAAGGCAAAATGGTAGAAACTGTGCGATGCACCGCATAGGCTACCTTTGAACAGCAACTTTTTCGTTTGTTGAGATATCTCAATGAAAATTTGAGGATAGACTAATAGCAAAGCCATTTGAATAACCACAAACTTTTATCCAGCTATGTTGAAAGGACACTAAAGGCATCTAACAGTTTGTATCAGCATGAAAGATCAATGTTTAGGAACGTCTCAAATTTCATTATTAGCAGCAGTACTGTACTTAGTAAAAAATTATGGTAAATGTGGCAAATGCGCAATCATGGCAAATTATGGCAAATGTGTAAATTATGGTAAATGTGCAACATGTAGTGAAATCTCAGTACTACGAATATCAAAAGACCACTAAAAATAATTCATTATTTTGAAAAGTCGTTGTGAAAATAATGAACATTTGTGCAAAAATCGTAAACGCAAACACGCAAGTTGCTTACCTGTGCTGTGCATACATTTGTGACCATGTTATGCTCTAATAAGCGTGAAGAAACAAACACGAACTATATGAAACCAGTGCGCGTTTATTTGAAGAAGAGCAATCTATCCTGATGTGGGCAGCTCGACTGGTGAAAGATGAACTCTCAACCGTGCGCATCCTTTTTACCCACTGTGATGCATCAGCGTTGAATACGGATTCTTCACTTTGGTTCGAGCGCGCTGTTTCAATGTCATCATTGCTCTCATCCCAGTTTCCTTCTCGCGAGAAATGGTGTGGATCTTGTATAGTAAAAGCTCGTTAATGGGAGAAGCGGGTCTTAGAGACCGAAAATCGCTAAAGATACGATTTTTTGAAAATGATATATTTGGATTCTCCCACTATTGCTGCATAATCTCTCCAATTTTCACGCGTCCTACATAGGTAATTTAGCCATGAGTTTACGCTACGTTAGTGAGCTGAATTTTCGGCCATGGACGCGTGAAAAACGGGCTTTTTCAGCGCCGCAGTGTTGCCGTTCTAAGCTTGATACAGCAGCTGTCTTGGTCGCATTCGAAAGACTTTTTTTTTCTTTCATATCCTGCCGCGCTTTTTTTCATCCACTCAGTATGCACGCCGTGAATTCGCATACAAAAAAAGCCCCATCGTGTGAGCCTATTGATGCAGTGAGCACACGTGACTAAATCGCGCCTTTTGATTCACCGGGCCTCTTGAGCTGTCTGCTGCGTGCGGCAGCGGAGCGCAAGCGATGCGGCGAGTGTATGTCATTTTGTACTCGTCGGCTTCCTGAACTTCCGAGAGCTAGCGAGAAATTAGAGCAAGCATCTCTGTATAGTCTCTACGCTCGACGGTATACTGGTACGGCGCTGAACGAGCTCGACAAAGCCGCCGGGACAGTGCGAAAGGCCTACGCTCTCGGCCGCGTTTTACCGAGCTGTCTGCTGCGTGCGGCAGTAGAACGCACATGAAGTCGTCAGTGTATCTCGCTCACATGTCATTGTTCTCGCCGGCTTCCTGAACCCTGTTTTTAGGCCTACGCTCTTGGCCACACTTTGAAACTGGCTTGAACTTTTCATCATGCCGAAGCCGTATCGCAAGTTCCGCACTGCTCACAAGTTTGGGAAAAAACGCAAGAAATCTACGGCAAAAATAGATAATGGCGCGGGTATATCCGACGCGCACCTAGTACAGAACTGCGCGGCGACGGAACACGATCCGTCGAATGAAACGCCAACATCTCTGCCTCTTTCCTTGGCCGCCTCGGACGAAGTCGGCGATAGGCAGCGCATAAGGAAGGACACAACCTTTTTGATCGTGCGCAACAGCAGAAAGTGAATGCTGATAAGATCAGCAGCTTATCGCGAGTTTCTGCGAGCGAGCGCAAGCTGCAAACGCTCGCAACAGCGGGAGAGGACTCGGACCCATTGGCGGCTGCCTGCGGGATCGCAGACTTATCTGCGATAAACAAGCTTCTTGAAAGAAGGGCTAAATGCCGGACATGCAGTGGGGCCATTTCTATTGAAAAATGCGAGTGTAAATGTAGACTTGCGATACAGCTGATTTCAGAGTGCCGCAACTGTGCACTTGTTGACAGTGAGTGGAGCTCTGGGAGGGTACCCAGTCAGGCTAAATGCGCTGCATTAAAGTCAATATCAGGAATGAAAGAAGCCTCCACACGTATTCTCAAATAACTTCAACTAGAGCAAAACTCCATGAGCGAGCGACGGGCAGAAGAGGGGGATTCTCGTCCGATTATGAGTGCCGAGCGAAAGTGTTCATCATCTTCCAGGTTCCTGCAACAAGCAAAGTGGCGGCAACGACAAAAGTGTGACAATGACAACTGCCCAGGTGCTTTCTGAGGCATTTATATGCAAAGAGAAGCATTTTTGTTTGTGCAGAATTCCTTGAATATACAGAGCTTTGTTTTTGCCATTTTTTTCAGTTCCAGCTTTTGGCCACCTTTAATTCTTCTGACAAGCGCTTCTCAGCTTTGGTACACTGGAGTTTGATCATTTTTGTCTTGTTGAGAAGCTGGATGCTTAGCGAGTGCAAGAAAGTGCCATATGCACTATAGGACACCATAAATTTTTAGAAAGAATAAAATACAAAAATTATCGTTCCTTGAAAGTGGAAGAATGAACTTGTAAACTTCATAACATTTGTTGTAGGAAAGCTAGAGCCATGAAACTTGCTTTTTATACTCTTTGCTAATTGTAGAATGCAATCACATTTTTTAATTCAGCAAGATCTGTACAGCCAATTTACTGAAAAGGTGATCAAAAGAACTTTTAAATAATGACTAATTAAAAACAAACTGGTAGAGGTACATAAAAACTGCATTCATATTTGATATATGCACATGTAAATACATCATCTGATAAGTTTTCATCACCCTAGCTTAAACAATAAGATGCCTGATGGCTAAGTGCCTCTTCCCTCCTTAATTCGAATTCAACTGGAACGCTGAGCAATTTCAAGTTAAACAAAATTCGAAATACAGTAGACTCGCGATAATTCAAACTGATCATTCATACCTTCGGTTAATTCAACTAAAATTCAATTTTTTTGTTGGCTCTCTATTCTTTCGATGTATTTAAAAGCCTCTTAATTCAAACTCCATTGTACGTACGGTTATTCATACTTCTTGCAATTCCGTACCATAAAATATCTGCTGCTTTCCCATTACTATTTAAAAATTTACAGGCTTATATAATTTTTACAGTCTAAAAAATGAAAACTAAGCGCCTTAGACTTTCCAGGGAAGCAGCTTTGCTAGTAAACAAATGTTTGAAACAAAGAACATGCATGGTAAACAATGATGCTTCTCAACTGGTATAGAGAACTTTGTGCTGCAAGCACATACCTATAGCAAAGAAGTAGTTGGCAATTCATAATTTTTTTAAAAGGTCTGATCAGCAGTAAATGGCCAATAAACTTGTAGACCTTACATCCCTACTTTCTGTTCATTGTGTGCAGTTAGGGTTTGAAGCACATAAAAATATTTAAATGGGATAAAATTAATGCCTGATCATAATGTGTAATGTCATCTCGCCCAGAGTCATCTATCCGAGAAATTATGATAATTCAAACTTATTGATAATTCCAACAAAATTAAGAGGTTGTTTCGAGTTTGAATTAACAAGAGCCAACTGTAATGAAAGTGAGCAAAAGAGCAAAAGTGGGAAGATTTTGGGGGTGGGGGCACGAAAAGTATTTATTGGCCAAAAAAAAAGTCTGTGATGACGATCTACTTTTTTTTTCCCGTGGCGCATTCCAGTGGCAGGGCCACTACCTGCCACTGGAATGCGCCACTCTCCCGCAGGGCAGGTGTGAAGGTGACGAATAGGAAGACCATGTGACTGAAACATTCCAAGCCGCAGCATATTCTTTGTGGGCAGCAGCAAAATATGCATGAAATCTGTCAGCCACATATTTTTCATTATCCTAATACCGAGTAAGTTTGTGCAATGACTCATTTGGCAAACGTCCAGCTGTCGTCGCAATCATTTATACAAAACAGCGGTGTCTAACTACACATGGTAGCTACCATTGCCGCCGCGCTCGCCGGCTGAAGAAAAATTCGGAGGCTGTGACGTTCAAGGACCACGTGACTCGTGGCCCTGCGCCTACTCCGTATTTCAGGCGAGAGCAATGCAAACTGCTCCTGGCTGCTCTCAAAGCAGTAAAAGCAGCCTCGCTCTATCAATGGATGACAGTGCTCCTGCCCCTGTTCGACCACTGAAACACGCCGGCTCTGAAGAGAGCACTTTGGGGGGAGGGGGACATTGTACTTGAGATAAAATGCCAGATATTTTCATGTGTTTATAAAGAAAATTCACAGTGTGATTCAGTTTTTGATGCCGATTTCAAGGATGTAATTACTGTTCCTCTAAACAAATAGTTTTTGAGATATCATAAAATTAATTACCCAATGTTTGCCGGTATAATGACTCAAGAAATTTGTATTACTGAGTTACTATTGGCACATGCCTGTGTACATGGTATTCCATTTCCCGCAGTTGTTTCGAAACATCGCTTCATTAGCAGTGACGCTTCATGGACACTTCATTCATGCATGTTCATCTACTAAATTTCTTGGTGTGGTATTAGATAAACAAGTGAAATTCAATGAGCATGCGCAGGCCTTAATTCAAAAGGTGTCTTTCGGTATTCACGTGATCATCAAAACACGACCTTACTTCTCCACTGAAATCCTTTTATCTTTACATTACGCATTCATTTATAGTCGCCTGTCATACTGCGTATCATCATGGGGAAGTACATATTGGTCACATGTAAATCATCTAGAACGATTACAGAATCAAGCTTTGAGGCTCATTACTTTCAAACCATGTTCTTCACCATCAGCCCTCCTTTTTAGCAACATTAACATTTGACCTCTGCATAAACTCTTCAGCTACAAAATTCTAATGATCATGTTTCGTATCGTTAATAATGAATTATGCATTTCTAGTTTCTCGGGAGTTACTCTTGTAAATACTAACAACACGAGGTTTTCAGCTAACTGTAATCTACTTCTACCTAAAGTATGTACCAACTATGGTCAAATGACTGCAAGGTTTTCATGCATAACACTGTGGAACATGCTGCCTGTTGATCTCAAATCATGCTCAATGTACTCCTTTAGTAAGTGCTTGAAGGTCTTATTGTTAAATGACTTATGACTTGACTGTTTTCTTTTGGTTTTCTTTGTTTCAAGCACATTGTCGCTATTGTTCATATGGCCCTACGTTGTTGCACCATTTTCTTTTAAATATTGCTGTGATTTCGTCGCTGTTTGCTGACTAAAAAGGTAATCCTTTTTTTACTTTTTGTTAGGAGGTCTCCCTGACAGTTTTTACTTTGGAACCTCCGATTGTTCATTCCCCATGTAAAAAATGTATTCATAAAAAATGTATATTTTTGAATAAACAACAACTAATGAACATAAGCTACAGAACAGTAGGAGTGATTTTTTTTATTTGATAATTTTAGCACGGTTTGTCGCAGCTTGCATTTCAGTTTTGCAGTTTTCATTTCAGTTTTCACTTTATGCTTCAATTTCTTGCAAAAGATATAATTTTTTTAAGATCTCGATAAAAAATGAACGCCTACCATTATGTGAAATAAAGATACAGCTACATGTCGCAACACAAATGACGGTCCTAGCTGCTCTGGAAGCAGAGATATCTTTTAGACAAGTTTGCAACTGCAGCAAAATTTGAATCCCGAGAAATCATGCACAAACATAAGTCCATTTTGGGCAGACAGTAGCATGGAAAAGCTGTTTATTTACAATGATTTGCAAATTCAGGTTTCTCAGTAGGCACCAGGCATGTAGTCCTTCTGTAGCGGATAGGCATTCTTACGAGTCACTCCGTTCAGACGGCGGTAGTTTACACACAGGCGTTGACTGCCATCTTTCTTGGGCACCAACACAATCGGAGACGCCCAGGCGCTGGACGAACGGCGAACAATGCCAGCTGAGAGCATCTCGTCCAGCAAGCCATCAATTACCCGCCTCTAGGCCTGGCTGATGCGCCTGGGGTTACACTTCAAAAGAAGCGCGTCGCCAGTTTCGATCCAATGGCTCGCCAAATCTGTACAACCTGGTTGATCGGTGAAGAGCTCATGGTATTCGCGTAACAATACTGACAGACGAGCCTTCTGTGTATCATTCAATTGAGTCGCACAGGCGATCAAAGGATGCGGAGCCTCTTCATGTCGTGCCGCTCGATCCCTATGGTGATTTTGAGCCGACAAGTGCGTAGCGCAGGGGCCTGCTCCCGAAGTTTGCACGCGACACGGTTTCGACGCTTCTACTGCACAGGCAACAGGAAGCGCCGGTGGGCTGATGAACAGCTTTAGCTCGGAAAAAGGTTCGTCGCGATAGATTCCATTCGCAATGTCCACTACGATACCGGTTTTTAGGAGGAAGTCCCGACCGACAATCACAGGAACACTGAGCCCTGGAAGATGAATGAAACGCGCGCGTCTCTTTCAGCTTCCCCATCTGACAGTCGATCTCGCGGCGCCCGCCGACTGGGCCACGCCTTTCGCGAGGGTGAATGTCATTCGGCTGTCCTGCAAGCGCACCGAGCGCTTCTGTAAGTGGGACAACACCTGTTCGCCAAACAACGAAGCACTTGGGCCCGTGTCCAGCAACGCTGAGAATTCGCGACCGACAATGGTGACCGAAATAAACGGCGCGTGCGCACCAGCAAGACTGCTTGCCCGGTACGCAGAGGGGAGAAGCAAAGGTTCAGCCGCTCGTGCCTTCACGAACGGCCCGCGCTCCCGTTTTCCTGCCTCACAGGAGGCACAAACGTGGAGCACTCCCTCGCTATGTGCCCTCGTTGACGACAGCGGAAGCAGCGCACTCCATCGCGGTCCCTTTCCCGAGATGGAGCAGCTTCGAGATGCAGGGGTCGATTCGCCGCGTGATCAAAGGAACCGCTCTGACGACCGTCACCACCGGTGATGCGCTGGGTCTGATTTCGTACCTGCTCGCTCGCGTCGAGTTACGATGCAGCGCCAGCCGCATGCCTCCCGTACATGTAGGGATCTAAAGCTCGATCGCTTATCTCCCACGTGCGCCCACTTGTAGCGGTAGCCGCAAAGACAGCTCCGGCGGGTTGTTGCCGCTGGGGAAGGGTAATGGCCCCTCCTCACGTGCAGGGCGGTTCAAGGGCCTCGCTGGCTGGTGGTGGTGGCAGGCGATAGGCACGTGCGGCGAGAATGTTGCCTTGATTGTGCTTTGCCTCGCCGGCCAATTCCTCCAAATCGCTGAAGCGACTGCCGCGCAGGTACGCTGAAAAAGTCTGGTGTGCCTGCCTGATCACCCGTTCGACGCGCTCCTCGTTCGAGGCTCTGGGCTCAGTGATAGAAAAAGGTCTTCCATCGCGCGTACGTCATCAGGAGCTTGTGTGCGGAGCTCGCACCGCATCCTACTCTCGTAGTCAGTGGGTTAGAATTCGCGCAAGAAGGCCGCGCGGAACTCGTCGAGGGTTGCTGCTTGGTGGCCGGAAAGCAGATGCCACCTGGCCGCCGTGTCCGTCAGTGCAGCCGGGACGTCTCATCCCAGCACTTTCTGGTTGTCTAGACCCATTGCTCTCTGATGACGTGTGAGGGAGTTCAGGTAATCTCATGCACTTTGCAGATCAGCATACCCGCTGTAGGTCGGAACGGCCAACATGACAGCGAGATGAGCGCGTTTCGGAGCGGCTGAAAGCGTTTGGACTGCCCCCGTGAGTGCCTGAACCATTTGGGCAGCATTTTACAGCAGCGGTCGTGCACCCGCTTCAAAAGAAACTGTCGGTGCATTAGTGGCGTGGGCAAGCGATGGGGAACTGTCTCCGAGCTCGATAAGCGGCGCGGTTTCAAAATGAACACCGGCCGTCGCCACATTGGCGAGTGCCTGTTGTTCACAGCTGACTCTTGGGGCAGCTTCACGTGAAATTGCTAGGCCGCTTGCGGCTAGTGGTACAGGCGCGCGCTCGAAATGAGCTTGGCTGCTAGGTTGCGTAGCAGCCAGCGGGCCAAATTCGGCAACGGCTGAGGCCGCGGTGCCAATCTGCACCCCGGAAGCTCCACTGAAAGCAGTTTCGGAGCGCTGTCACATTGAACTGCCATGCATTCCAAAGGGAGTAGTAGCAATCCCATTCGCCCGCGTGCACTGTTTGGGTCGGGCTATGGTCCCGGACCCAAAACACGCTACCTCTCCAGTGGGAGCTGTTCCGTAGCGGCTCATGTCATCCCGACTGGGGCTTGTGACAAGTGAGGGTGCGCGATTGTGATGCTCAAGGGGGGCACTGGCCCTGTTCTCTAGCAATGCAGTATCTGCTAAAAGTGTCGGCGGACAAAACTCGCGCAGAGCAGGCATAACGCGGGTAAACACGGCGAGCCTGATTGGCAAAGACGGGCTGACTCGGCTAAGACAAAGGCTTAATGAGCCTTTGATACCGCATTGGGCGCTACTCGCCTCGCTACTCACTGTAGCGGATGATCAATGCGCGTTCACGCTTAGCGAGCCACAGGGCCCCGACTCCGTCACCTAATCGCGTGTAGCGCACTGCTTCGCGCGTGCTCATTTAATAAGGCATTTAGCAGGGCGCAGCAAAACAGACAGTATTACAATACAGAAATACACAACACTTTATTGCCTTTGGCGGCACCCCGAACAACAGTACAACGTCCGCTCCCGGGACGGGGAGAGCAAACGCTCCCGCACGCGTACGTTCAAGATAAGGGGCAACGGCGAGCACGTCGCAGCAGGCAATGGTGAGCTTTGACACGCCGGTCGGGAAAAGGTCCCTCGGGGCTATGCTGCACACTTTCACGATGGCCACTGGGCCTGGTCGCGAGTGTTAGGGCAAACCTCGTATGCGTAGGCCTACGGCAAGTGCAGCTCGGTGGGGTACGACCACTTCAAGCACTAGGCACCGCTATGGGCTTAGCGTACGGTACCGAAGCTAGCACTTAAGTGAACACGCCTGCCGAGGTGCCAAAGGCCACCCCAGGAATGCTACAGCCCGGTGATTCCCAAAGGGGACACGGACGAAGGAAACGCGTGTTTGCCCAGTGCCGACCACAGAGAAGAGAGAGCTCCCCCAGCGCGCACGTTACACGTGCACGTGGTGTCATCTATTCCCACGTGCCGTTACCAGAGCAGAACAAGCAAAAGGGTGTGGCTGTGCGGCGAATTGCCCGCGAAGTGGTTGCGGGTGCGGCTCGGATTCCCACAATGGTATTCTGCAAATTTCGTCGAAAGACAATAGTCTTGTGTGTGGAGAGAATGATTAAAACATTTATTTGATGTTCTGCGCAACAGAATTGGTAAATGGTATTCTGGAGGCGCTGCGTTAGAGTGCCTCGAGCAGGCAGCGGAGGCGAACGACCGTTTCAAGTTACGTGTGCCACCACCGTGTCGTCTTAGCAAAGCGTTGGAAACACTTTTTGTGCAAGCGTTGCATAGTCAGCGCAGCGTGATGAACGCTACGGTCTTTAGAATTACTCATGTATGCCTTTTCTACTAAAAGACGCACACAGAGAATATATATGTTATGGTGCTTCAGGTATGTGCAATAATTCCTTTTAAAAATTTCTTGGGGACCTTCGACAGAAAAAGTTTGGTCTGTCTGTACATTTGTGTGTCCGCCCTAATGATACCTCGAACGGCACCAAACGGCCAACCCCATCTGCAGCGCCCACCAATATTGCTCAAGGTTTATGGTTAATAGTTGTGCGATTGTCAATTAAAAAAGCAACAATTGCACGCCCATATCTGAGGCACCATAACAACATGTCTATGTTTTGTATGTCTGCATTTATACTAGAAGAGGCACACACAAGTAGCTCTAAGGACTGTAGCGTTAAATGCGCTGTGCTGACAGGGCAACGCGATGCTCAAGAAGGTGTTTCCAACGCTTTGCTACAACGGCACGGTGGTGGCACCTGCCCGTCGCTTTCCATTCTACATCTTATCACCTTCGTGACTGGCGCGCATCTTTCTCCACGGTCTCGCATGCCTTCGTTTTCGTAGATAACTGCCAGATGGCGTTCGTGTCTAACGTGCCTAGGTGCACTTGTTCGCCTCCGTTACACGCTCGAGGCACTCTAACACAGCGCCTTCAGAATACCATTCACAGATTTTCTTGCGCAGAACATCAAATAAACGTTTTGTTCACTCTCTCTAGATGCAAGACTATAGTCTTTCGACGACATTTACAGGGTAACATGTAGATTCGGGCCAATTTTTTTCATTGACATTGCACAAATTTGAGAACACTGAATTTTGAGCAACATTGGTGGGCGCTGCGGATGGGGTTGGCCATTTGGCGTATCGACTGGTGCCATTCAGAATACCCGGTACCGTTAAGAGTGAACAGATAGATGTTCAGACAGACCGAATTTCGGCGTCGAATGTCCCCAAGAAAGACTATCGTCTTTAAAAGCAATTATTGTGCATGTCTGGGGCACCATATCTACACGTATATATTCTGCACATGCGTCTTTTACTAGAAAAGGCATACATAAGTAATTTTTCAGGACCGTAGCACTTATTACGCTGCGCTGTCCATGCAACATTTGTACGAAAAGGCGAGTGTTTCCAACGCTTTGCTAAGACGAGACGGTGGTGGCACCCATCTGTCGCTTTGCGTTTTGCACCTTATCACCTCCGAGACAGGCACGCACATCCCGTCTCGGAGCCACGCGCTTTGTTTTCCAAGAAAACTGCCAGATGGTGCTCATGTCTCACGTGTGACGTGACTTGATGCACTTGTTTGCCTCCGCTGCACGTTCGAGGTACTCAACGCAGCGCCTCCAGAATACCATTCACCGATTTTCTTTCACAGAACATCAAATAAGTGTTTTTTTTTTTTTCACTCTCTCCACACGCAAGACGACATTTGCAGATTAACATGCAGACACGGGGCCAATTTTTTAAACACAGCGAAGTAACAACTGAGGTTAGTTCGCACTCATTCTGTTTTGTGCCTCGTTTTTATTTAAACAGCACGTTAAGTGGCAAGCGGTAAACGTTGTTAGTTTGCTGTTGTCCTGTGTATGTTGTTTTCGTGCATCATTTGTGCGTGAACATTGCTCTGCACGTTTAGATCTGCTTGCCGTTCTTTGCGTTGCATTCCAAGTTGTCACTGCTTCGGCCTTGTGGCGAAACTGTGACTCTACTTAATTTCGGACAACCATGTCCTCATCACCGAGGGGATGTCAGATTGGGCGCCGATGGAAACTGGCAGCATGGCGGCGTGTTCAATGCAATGCAGTGATCGCAACAGCAAAAAATTGTAATGTTATAAGAAGTAAGGCTGGCAGCCAACTCTTTTGAATCCGATATCGCGGATCTTCTACAAAAAAGAAAACGCTGGTGTGAGCATGCGGCCGCTCCAGGGAGAAAGGCTCTTTTCACACAGTCCCTTCGCGTTGAAACCGCACCCCCCCCCCCCCCCCCCGCCCGTGTTGTTTCATGCTCGTTTAAGACAGGTGGTTTACTTTCTGTTTGAGCATTTCACGGCAGTTATAACAACACGCAGGAGATGTTATGCACTTTTCAGGCGATGGGGATGGGTCAACTCAATTGATCTCTGCTTCAACAGCGTTCGCGTGCTTTCACCCGCTCGTGAAAGTTACGATGCGTGGGGGCATATGTATTCTCTATTGGGGCTTGTTACGGAACATGGTGGCGGCGGCGAAAACCCACTGCGAGTGTCCATATAACTGGTATCGCAATAATAACGCAGCTTTTTATTGTAAAATAAGTGTTTTGGGTTAGCTCTGCCTTCAGTCCCCCTTTTGTTTGATTTGCACGTTTATTTTTCAAATTTTTGTACCGAACCTTCATATAACGAAATCTTCTTTATAACAACTTTTTCCCGGAATTTATCAATTTCGTTTTATCCAGGTTTAACTGTATAAGGAGAGATTTTTTTCCCAACACTGTGGCCTCGAAGTCTACCCCTGCCTTATATTCGAGGTTAACATAAATTGTTGCTTCAATGCCAGAAAAGGCACACTGTTTTTCTTTGCATGACAATGTAAATAATTCTGAATATTTAACGTTATAACGCTATTACATATTTGCGCTGTAACCTAATAGGTCATCGTCAGCGAGATTGGGAAAAAAAAAAGGCGGTTTGACAGCAGTTACCTCCGCAAGAACAACCGACGACGTCGCCGGCTCCGAAATTAGCCGTGGCGTGTCAGGAATTCACTAAAAGCCAAGAACAGCCAGCCAAAATGCAGTATGTTGCTATCCACAAGCAAAGTTCCGGCCACTTTTTCATGTGCGGCTTGTATTTTATGTTCCCTTGCTGGTGAACATGCAGACTCCCGTGACCTTTGTTCGGCGTGGCATTTGGACTACCTACAAGGACCTTTCCGTCGTCACTAGTCATCATCGCAAGTCGTTGTCACCTACAAGGACCTTTCCGTCGTCACTAGTCATCATCGCAAGTCGTTGTCACTATGATGCAGCCTTCAAGTGGAAAGTGATAACCGATGCTGAAGCTTTAGGCAACTGCGCTGCAGGTTGGAAGTATGGCGGCCCAGAAAACGTGCGTTGTTCGAGGGAGGAGGAGGAGGCCCTCCTTACTTGCACTGCGACACAGAAAGCTTTTCGAGGACTGCGCAAGGGTGTGTTTCTCGAAAGTGGAGGAAGGTCTGGCAGAATTTGTCAAAGAAACTGGGATCCATACACGCAGCGATACTTGATGCAGTGGTGGCAGCTTCTTTCAAGAAGTGCTCCATTTACAACTCACTGGACGGCACCGAAGATAGCAACTTTGGGAAGGCGACAGCAACAAGGAAAGCGGTGGTACTTTAGAGGATGACAGCTCATGATTATGCGGTTACACGGCTGATTTTTGGGCACTTAAAGGTGGGATATAAATTTTTTGGCAAGAACTTTCGCCTTATATTAGTGTGCAAAATGTTTCCTTTTCTTTGGTCCTTCATCTCCCCTCTCGCCTTATAAATGTGACAGTCTTATATTCAAATAAATACGGTATGTCCTCCAAAATGGCCAACACATGTGCAGCCACCGTTATTGTGTGGTGCCAACACATGTGCAGCCACCGTTATTGTGTGGTGTGGACGCTCGTCAGCATCACTTACCTCCTCGTCAGCCAATTACCCTTCGCCGTCCAAGACTCCGGCGATGATATCGCTGTCGGTGACTGTTCCAGCCATGGCAACATTGTTGTCAATTACGAAGTAATCGCCAAGGGGCACATCAGCTGGTATGATGCTCACATAGCGGCAGTCTTGCTCTTCGCCGGTTTCCTCATGGGCCACCACACCCGGATCGGCAGCGTCGTGCACGAAGCCGCTATGCCTAAAGCAGTTTGCGACTGCTGCAGGCGGTGTGTTGTTCCATACGCATGTCAGCATGTGGATTGCACTTAGCAGGCTTACTTCGTACTGCTTGTCTGACTCAATGCATAGCTACTCCGTTGGATTACCTGCCGTCGATAGCGGCTTTTCATGAACTGTACGATTCCCTGGTCCATCGGCTGCAAGGAAGCCGTTGTGTTCAGAGGCAGGAATAGCAGTTCAATGCTCTCGAGCCCGGACACCTTCGTGTGCGCACTACAGTTGTCTAGCACAAACAACACCTTCCGAGCCTTGGCCACAAAGTGGCGGTCGAGCTGACGCAGCCAGGCTTGAAAGAGTTCAGCAGTCATCCAAGCCTTTCTGTTGAACCGGTAGTTAACAGGCAGCTGCCTAATATAATCTTAAAACATCTTGGCTTCGCAGCCTTCCCGATCACTAGCAGCGACAGCCGTTCTGTGCCGATCATGTTAGCAGCCAGAAGAACTGTCTCACGCTCTTTACTTCGTTTTCCACCGACGCACGAGTCTCCCTCAAACGCGATTGTCTTGTCAGGCAGAGCTTTATAGAACAGCGCTGTCTCATCAGCATTGAAATGTTGAACGGCTCATACTTGATGATGATGAGTGGTTTTCAATGGCGCAAGGGCGAATTGATGGACGGCTTATACTTTAAAAGGTGCACGGATAGTCCAGACCGCCAGTCCTGCTCAACGCTTTCATCAACCACACCTCTTTCACCTCACGTGTTGCGAGAACACTAGCCCGTGTCGCTTCTTGAAGTGGTCGAACCAGCCTTCCGACGCACTGAAGAAGTCGATGATCATGGTCATGCGAACTTCTCTGCTTGTGCGCAGATAAGGGGGCCACTCAAGGGCAAACGCGCATCACGCGAAACGGCAATCCAGTGCTACAGCGTTTCTTCTAGCTTGGGATGCACTGCTGTTCGAAGCCTCTTTCTTTGGTCCCCTAACATGTCCCCGTCATACGTTTCCATAATCTGCTCTTCGTTCTTCACGTAAGTGCTCAGGGTGCCTTTCTTCACATTGAACTTTTCCATCACTTCTTTTCGGGATGCTCCCACTTGCAACGCCTTCGATATTTTCATCTTCGCAGCCAAATCCTTTGCTTCGTACTTCGCCCCTTTCGCGACGGGAGTTGGGGCCGCAGGACACGGAGGGGAAGACATCCCGGCGTCGCTCTGCGGTGGTCATCGTGCGCGCACGAAGTAGACGACACAAACTCACACACACTACACAACGAAAATGCACGGTGATAAAAACAGAATAAAAACCGGCGAACTTTTAAAAAAACAGCAAACAGTAAGACTGCAGATGGCACTAATCACATACAGAGGCACTAATCACATACACTGATCACATAAAGCACACTAGCGGCGAGCAATCCAACTCAACCGTCACACAAACGTGTTCGACGTGCAAGAAAAAAAAAAGGAAAGGCAAATCCATGGATTGCCCGTTGCTGATGACAGTAGCGATGCATTGCCTTCTGTTTTGGTTGTTTTAAACCACGTGTGTGCGTGTGTTTCTTTTTTTGGACGAAGTTTTGAATCTCGGAGGCCGCAATCCGATCCCAAAGTTTAAGCGCGCCGTCATTTTGGCAGAAAGAATCCGCTGCTGCTTCCCCGTCGTGACTCCACTGCCGTCGGGCGTTGGAATTAACCGAAGCGCGGCCGAATTTGCCCGAATTAATGAGAGTTTTCAGTCATAGAACAATGTACATTTTGGACAGGACCAGGCGCCGCGGCCGAATTAACCGAAATTCCAAACTAACGAGGGTTGAATTTACGACATTTTACCATCGTCGCACCATGTGGAGGGTTTGAGTTTTAGTGAAGCATGTTGGGTAATCATGGAGGACATTCCATAGGTCACTCGCTGTTTCACTGTTTTAGCATTCTTTTTGTACTAGTTTCGCGGCTGATATTGAACATTCTACTACTAATGACCAAAAGGCTGGAAAACAGCCGTGTAACAAGCCCGCAGGTAAGGCTACCCGACAAAAACAAAGGCAACGAGGCGAAACCTGACGCAAAAAACACGGTGCAGTCTACTCTCTCTATTACAACGGACTATGATAACTATGGTTACTCCAGACTTCAGTTACTAGCAGTGGCTATTAACGAAATTGCAGCGCAGTGTTATTGCAGTACAGTAGACTCTCGATCAATGGAACCTGAAGGGACCGGGAAATTCTGTTCCATTTAACAGGAGTTCCATTTACTAAGAGGTGAACATGGGTGCAGAATACACGCCCAAAACCAAGCATTGCTGAGGCAAGAGTTCCGTTTAAGCAGTAGTTCCATTTAACAGATCTCGATGTACTGTCTACTGCATATGCAGGGACGCTATGTGGCTCCTGCACAGCAGCAAAGCTTAGCCAGCTAATAAAAACGCTTTTTTATCAGGTCCTGTTGATTGGGCTCGACAATTCTCTTTTGTGCGCATGCGAAAACATATCTGTTCAAGTAGGGCCGCTTATTGCTGGGAGCAATTTGACAGCGGTTCTCACCTGCTCGGAGCACCGGAACATCTTGCTTTCATATCATGGTCATGACGCCAGCAATGTTACTGCAACGAGCGACGAAGAACTAATGCAAAACTCAAACAAAAACTTTTTATTTACAACTTTTTTGAAAAAAAATTTGTGATCAACGATTGACGAGCAGCCTTGAGAATATTATCACTTTGTGCCGCATTTCACTCAACTGAAACGCGTCAACACTGCAGTCATCTTGCTGCAGCTGCAAGTATGTCTTCAATTCATCGATGCGGTCAATCACCTGCTGTGAAGTCGGCTTTACTGCAGGTAAAGCTGACTTCACAGTTTTACTGCAGCTTTACTGACAGCTCAGAATGGGCTTCAATGTTTGAATTAAATGGATTCTTGAATTAATGGAACGTACGTAAAGTGGGAGCTAAGGAACTTAAAAGTATCCGAAGTTATCAGGGCTGGTCCATCTCTGTGCTGGCTAGTTAGCCACTCCAAGGGTTCGTTTTCTAGCAATACCTGGATCGAATGTTGCTGCGAACAATGGGGAACATTCTACCTCGCTGCTGCCACCATGGGGAAGGGGGGGGCATTTTCGTGATCAGCTGAAGTGCGCATCTGTGGAAAATAAGAGACATCGATACTGCAACACGGTAGTTACACCCATGTTGCCTCATTGGGTCAGCACGTCATGATACTGCCACGTTCCTTCCTCAAGAAGAAAGACGGGACCTTGTATTTTTCCGTCGATCACCGCTGCCTGAACAAAATCGCAAAGTACGTGTACTCCCTTCCACGCATAGACGACGCTCTGGACCGACTCCACAGCGCGAAATACTTTTCTTTGCATAGACCTTAGAACGGGGCTATAGGCAAATTGAGATTGAGAACACGGCCTTTATCACACCAGGCAGTTTCTTTGAGTTTAAGGTCATGTCATTTGGTCTTAGCTCAGTGCCTGTGACGCTCCAGTGCTTTATGAACACCGTGCTAGCTGGAATGAAATGGCAGACTTGCCTGGTGTACTTGGATGACGTCGTCGTGTTTTCCTCGAGCTTCGCCAAGCATCTCCGGCACCTTGAAGCGGTAGTTCAAGCTATCGACACCTCTGGACTAACCCTGAAGCCAGAAAAGTGCCGCTTTGCGTACGAGGAGGTGTTGTTTCTGGGTCACGTGACTAGCAACTCCGGAGTTTCTCCGGATCTGCGGTAAACACGTGCCATTGCTGATTTCCCGCAGCCAATTGACCAGAAAGCTGTACGCCGATTCCTTGGATTGTGCGCCTAATACAGGCGTTTCGTCAAACGTTTTTCACAGATCGTCGAGCCACTAACTCGCATCACGAAAAGCAACGTCGAATTCAGGTGAGAAGTGGCACAAGACGAAGCATTTCGGGCACTTAAACGACGCCTCCAAACACCACCGATACTTGCGCATTTTGACGAATATGCCGAAACAAGAAGTACACAGTGACGCAAGCGGCGTAGTACTCGGCGCCGTCCTTGTTCAAAATACTAATGACGTGGAAAGGGTTATCAGTTAAGCTAGCCAGTCGCTATCCAAGACTGAAGCCAACGATTGCACAAAGGGAAAGGAGCGGCTTGCCATTATCTGGGCAGCATAAAAGTATCACTCCTACTTCTATGGCAGGGCTTTGAAAGCTGTGAGCGGCCACCACGCCTTGTGTTGGCTAGCTAACTTGAAAAATCCTTCGAGTCGCTTCACACGGTGGAGCCTCAGACTTCAAGAATTCGGTGTGACCGTCATTCGCAAGTCTGGAAGAAAACACTCCGACGCCGACTGCTTGTCTCGTGCCGCCATCGAACCACCGCCGCCCCATGGCCTGGATGAGGACAGCTTCTTAGGAATGATAACTATCAACGATTTCGCCAAGCAGCAGCAAGCTGACCCGGAACTTGAAAGCCTCGTTGAATACCGTAATTACTCGAATTAAATGCGCACCTTTTTTCCGGTTAAGCGAGTTCATAAGTCGCATGCGCGTTAGAATCTAGTACGAAAAAAAAAAATGAATACGGTCAATCTATTGCCATCGGCATTTCTAAAATGGCCGTCTCTACGTGCGTCAGCATGGCGCGTCGGCTATTTCTGCCTATGTTTTTCCCATGTACGTGTGCTGAGGAGTTCGTCATCTTGTAGTGCATTAGCATCGACGGCGTAGAAGGGCCGACTCCGAAAACCCGAGTGCACCACTATGCCGCTTTTAAAAGAAAAGTCATCGCGTGTGCAGAAACGGACGGAAATCGGGCCGCATCGCGGTCGTTCGGAGTTCCCGAAACGTGCGTGCGGGAATGGCGGAAACAAAAGCAGAAGATTGTCGACAGCAAAGCTTCACGCAAAGGCTTCAGTGGACCACAGCAGGATCGGTTTCCGCAAATTAAAGAGCTGCTCGGTGAATATGTGCTTGAGCACCGAGCGGCACAGCGGCCCGTGATAACAGAACTGCTCCAAGTGCGGGCTATGCAATTAGCCTTAGAAAAAGGTCTAATGCGGAGCCAGTTTAAAGCGAGTAGGTGCTGGCCAGCTAACTTTATGAAAAGGAGAGGCTTTTCCCTCCGAAGGGGAACGGGCATATGCGAAAAGTTTTGCTGAGGAGTACGATAAAAAGCTTCACAGTTTTCAGAGGTTCGTCCTAAACTTGCGGCACAACAACGACTACTTGCTTGGGCGAATCGGGAATGCCGATCAGATGCCTCTTTACTTCGACATGCCTCGCACCATAACCGTCGAGAAGAAGGCGCCGTCGAGAAGAAGGGAAGACGCTCCCGAAAGGAGTCGTTTTTTTGAGTGCTGTGATCGTGCAGGCCAGCGAGAAAAATAGGTGTGCGTTGCAATCGATGTCTTACTTTTTTTTTTTTTTTCGTCATGGAAATCTGGTGCGCGTTACAATCGAGGGCACGGTAGAATCGAGTAAATACGGTACCTCGAGGATAACAGCACGACTGTTCCGAATGTTTTCAAGAGAGGACTGTAGTCGTTTTTCTTCAGAAACGGAGTTGTCTTAAAGAAGAACTTCGAGCCCACCACCTCCTCGTGGTTCCTTCAGCAGTGAGACCGGAAGTACTTGAGGCCCTACACGACGTTCAACAGCAGGACACCTTGGTGTTTCCCGCATGCTCGGGAGGATACAAAAAAGGTACTTCTGGCCACGCCTTACCACCGACAACGCTCGTTGCGCGAGGACATTTTGAGACTGTCAGCAATGCAAGACGCCGCCGAAAACGCCAGCAGGATTTCTTCAGCTGATCGAACCACCACACCGATCGTTCCAACAATCTGGATGGACCTAGTGGGGCCATTTCCGACGTCAAATACGGGGAACAAATAAATCGTCGTAGCTACCGACTACCTTACCCGCTATTCCAAGACAACAGCCTTGCCCAAAGGTAGGGCATCTGAGGTAGCCAAGTTCTTCGTAGAAAACATCGTCCTGCGTCACTGCGCTCTGGAGGTCCTAATCACCAACAGTGGTACAGCATTTACTGCTGAGCTAACCCAAGTGATTTTGGCTTACAGCGTACCACCCACAGACCAATGGCCTCACCGAGTCCTAAACAAGACCATGGCCGACATGCTGGCCATGTACGTCGAGCTCGAACACAAAACTTGGGATGCCTTCCTTCCATACGTGATGTTCGCATACAGCACCGCCGTACAAGAAACGACGCAGATGGCGCCGTACAAGTTGGTCTACGGAAGGCCTTTCAACGACGCTCGACGCCATGTTACCAAACGTCACCGACGAAGAAAACCTCAATGTGAGGGAGTACCTTCAGCACGCCGAAGAAGCTCTACAACTCGCCCGCCTCCCTAGCAAGAACCAGCAGACGATGGATTGCCACCATTACAATCTTCGATGGCACTTCTTGGAATACCAGCCCGGGGAACGTGTTTGGGTATGGGCGCCGGTACGCCTGCATGGACTCAGTGAAAAACTTCTGCAACGGTATTTTGGACCATATAGGGTAATTCGACATTTCGGCCCACTCGACTACGAGGTTGTCTCCGACCGCATCACGAACTCTCAATGACGCCGATCGCGACCTGAAGTCGTCCATGTTGCACTCCTCAAGCTGGGTTATGCTCATTAACGAATTTAACCTGCACATTTTATTGTTGTTGTTGTTGTTGTTATTGCTCTATCGTAATTTATTGTTTGTTCTTTTTTGCATTATTTTTCTTTGTACGTTCATCATCTGTTAAAGCATTGAGACGATGCCATTTTCAGAGGGCTGCAATGCCACGTTTCTTTCCTCAAGTTTTGTTATTGCCCCGTTGCACCGTTCAGCGCATACTACGCCTACGATGTCAGAGAAGCTTCGAGACTGTTTTGTTAAAGCTTTGCCCGCTTCGTGAACCTTTCAGATTATTCTGGAACCTACGTCGCAGCTAGCAATAATGCTAGAATGTTTGATGGCAAGTGTATAAATGCCGACACGCTTCGCCGCTTGTCATTTGATCGACAGCCGACGCTCTGTTAGCCGCTGTCGGTGCCAGTGTCTTACTTTCCTTTTGCGTTCCCACAAGTTCGGCCCGAATAAACAGCTTCTTCTTCGACGTGGAGCCTGCTTGCTTTGTTAAGTAACGGCCCTGTGACAATACGAAGGTTCGACCATTTTTTCTAGTAAAATGAAAAATTTATTACAATAGAATCGCTGATACGAATTCGAAAAGAGCACGCAAAGTATTTGTACTATCCCAAATTCGTTTGAACCAAAAACAAGTTATAGCTTCATTAACAAGAACTTTATTGGGGTCAACTACTTCTTGCTGAATAAAGTCTATGATGTTTTCTTTTTAACTTTCCTGCCTTGTAGGGGGTTTGTCTTGTGTACGGCTGACGCAGAAGCCTAACTAATGCTCCAGCCGCACACAGTCGTACCGTGCACGATTAACGTCCTCTATCCGTAGCTCGTCTCACTGCAGCTACACGGGTTCGGACGAATAAGGGAACAGGCTAAATCATTATAACGACACTTTATTGCTAGGCGTTAGCAATAGCGCGCAAATGTCGCGAGGAGAAAGTGCAGAAAACAAGGGTAGATGCTTACTTCTTGTTTGTTGACGTCCTAGGCTCGCAGATATTGTTTAATGCGTCAATTTTTATGTCTTGCTGCTCGTATGAGTTCGTATAGTAGTAGGTAGCATGTGGCTAAGCCTTTGGGTGCCGTAATTGGTGCGAGATAACGGAATTTTCCACGGGGGTTTATACCGATGTAAGTAAATGGTTTGTGTATGTTCAAGATTTGCAAGTGTCAGGAATGCGTCGAGTTTACCTCTGTTTGAGCTAATATAAGATTGTAACAACCTGAATTCGTATATGTCATTTGCCTTAACAATTTTATGTTTAACAAAGAGTTGTCCTGTGTGTTCAAGGTATGATATGTTTTCTATTGCCCTGATCGCTTTTTTTCTGAAGTATTTTCAGCCTATTTAAATTTGTTGACGTAGTGTTTGCCCATGCTAAGGCGCAGTAGTTCAAGTGGGCATGGAAAAGAGCCTGATATAAGAGTCTCTTTACAGTGACGGGCAAAAGACGTCGACAACGATTTAGAGTGCCAACCTCGCGTCGCAACTTTAAACTAATGTGGTCTGTATGCTCATTCCAGGACATGTATTCATTAAAAACTACTCCAAGCGTCTTAATGGATTTGGTCACTGCAATTTTGTAGGGGCCTAGGGTAACATAATTTGGTACATGCAGGGATATGCCGAGAGCTCGGAAAAGGACACATTTTGTTTTTGATTCATTTAACATTAAATTGTTCTTGGTAGACCATTCACGAAGCTTATAACATGTGTTGGCCGCTAAAGCCTCGAGAGTGCTGAAATCTTTTCCAGTAAAAAATTATGTGCAGTCATCAGCATATATTAAGTTACAATTTCCACAAATTCTGACTATATCATTTATGTAGTATAAAAGCAATACAGGCCCCAGAATACTACCTTGTGGTACTCCGGTTTTAATTGGTTGTGTGCGAGATTTGAAGCCATTTATTTCAACATACTGAGACCGCGCACTCAGATATGACTGCATAAGTTTGAGTGGTATTCCCCTAAATCCATAGCATTCTAATTTATGTAGTAACTGTTCATGAGATACACGATCAAAGGCTTTACTGAAGTCCAAGTACAATGCAAGTGTCAGAAGTCTCTTTTCGATATTGCAAAGTATGATTTCTTTTTGTGCTCATAAGGCACTTTCTGTTGAAAGTTTCTTTCTGAAATCATATTGGCATTCGGTTATTAAATTGTGCTTCCTCGAGAAACTGTCAATTCTATCATTATATTTTTCAAGGCATTTCGAAAAAACTGGTAGTATAGATATTGGGCGATAATTGCTTAAGTTGTTTTTATCTCTGGACTTACATATTGCAGTAACGTTCGCTAGTTGCATGTTGGTTGGGAAAATACCTGTTGATAACACTAAGTTGTACATATGTGCTAACACTTCCGCTATGAGGTCTAATCATACTTTATTGGTCGCATTTGTATGCCGTCAGGATCACAACTCCGACTATTTTTTATTTTACCGAATAGCGTAATTACTTCAGATGTCGAAGTCCGTTTAAGAAAAAGTGTGTTTGATAAGGGAGTAAAGTCAGTTGTTGTTTGCACGCTCTGGCTGGCATTTCCTATTTTCACAAAGAAGTCATTAAAATTTTCAGCAAGGTCGATGCCGTTTAATATCCTTCCATCGATTTCAAGATTATCGATTTTTGTGGCCGGGGCTCTGGTGTTCAATACTTCATTTAACTTTTTCCACATAGATTTACGTTGCTCTGGACGTTCCAGGTCAAAAATACGACTGTAGTAGTCTCGTTTCGCCCTCTCTTTTTCTTAATTCAATCGATTTCTAAGAGCCTTGTATTCAACCCATAGGTCCGCATTATGTGTTTTGACGAACTGCTGGTAAGTTTATTTTTATGGTTTATCTGACGCTTAAGGGAGTTTATCTATGGCTTCTGCAATTTGCTCGACCTGTGATGTGCCTTGAGAGGAAATGATTCGAAGTAAAGTTCCTTGAATGTTGCAATAAAGTTGTTATATGCGTTATTTGCATCTTCATCAGCCATTATATCATCCCAATGTGTCTGCAGGATGCGGCACCTAAGGTGCTCCAATGTATTTGGTGTTATTGAATGGTACATGAATTTTTACGGTTTAGATAAGCCAAATTTGTATGCATTTTTAAGACAATGAATATAGGCAAGTGATCACTTATGTCAGAACTATTCACCCCGGAAATTGTTTCTTCTTCAGTAGAATTTGTAACAAACATGTCTAGCAATGACACTGTAGATTCAGTAATACGCGTAGGCATAGTAATGACATTAAGAGTTGCACTCAAGCACGGATAAAAATTCAGTACTTGTGGCTCAGTTCTTCAAGATATCTATGTTGAAATCGGCACCTACGGTAAGCATATAATCCATGACACTTGCATGTGACAAAAGACTATCAATAAATGTTAGGAAATCAGCCGTAGAACCACTAGGAGGGCGATAGACAACAGCAAATACATTTGTGCCCTTCTTTAGACATAATGATTCGTAGTTTTTTGTGATATATTCTTCGATTACTTCACAAGACTCAAGTGTTGTTAGAATGGCAATGCCTTCCCCTCTACTCTCCTGCTATTTAAAAAGTGATTGTACCCTGGTAGCATGAAATGTTCCGACTCATCAGTATACCACATTTCTGTGAACATTAAAAGGTCAAAGTTGGTACCACACGATTCCAACAGCGAAGTGACATCATCCTTTTTTTGGTTGAAGTGATCGGGCATTTAAATGCATCACTTTGAACAGACTACGGGTGTTTTTTCTAGATTTCACAATGCGCTGAATGTCCTCATCGGTGATATAACTAGCTAACAACATGGTAAAAAGATCCATCACCCAATACATCAAAAGCTTCACTTATTAAGTGGCGCTAATTTTTTGAAGATCACTTTCTCGACAAATTGCCACGACAGGTGACGTCTCTGTGCGACAGGCAAAAATGTTTCCATTTCTTGTCCAAACAAACTTCCAACCATGTTCAAGCTTTCGCATGCCCTGTAGTCTCTTTATTTCCGGACACAAGTGCTCATTGACATAGATAGGGGCGTCACTTTGCAAGTTACAGAGCAAAAAAGAAAACAAAGTGGCTACAGATTGGGATTCTCATGCCAGTAACTAGTAACTGCAAGCTTTTGAAAAGTTCTTATCAAGACTTACCTTAACAATAAAGCCACAGGTTTAACACAAGGCAACATTTATTTGAGACACAAAAGTTGTAAGCAAATAGCAGAGAACTAAAATACCGGCAGAGCTTGCGGGTGTTGCATTAGCATTTGTCGCTCTCCGGGAGTCCGCAAATGGTTAGGGTACGACATCAACCTTGAACTGATGGCCATCTAACACAGAATTGTCCACAGTTTCCGTCCGACTAAATAAAGTTTATCATTTATCCCATTTTCAGGCACACAGAAGGCCCAACGTGTCTTGGTGGCTTTCAGCTGTTGTCACCAATAGAAATCAAAAAATGTGTTGACTCCGAAGTGCCTGCTGGCTTTGTTTAGTGCATGATCAATCACTTCCAACTTTAAAACAGCCTAGTAGCTTCAGTATCGCCTGATAGCGTAACCACAGAATTCACACAACGTATAATACAAGCCACAACGCACACTTGGCACTTTGGCTTGGCTTGAATTAAGGCTCTGGCTTGGCTTGAATTAAGGCTCTATAAACTGATAGTACGTATCACACTTAAAGGGATACTGACACAAAATTTTGCCGCCTGGATAGCCTGCGGGGTCACTTCCCGCGATTCGTATGTCATCTGCCAAATGTCAGCAGCGAATATAGCTTGGAAAGTATTTTGCATTACTTTTTAAATTTGCAAGAGGGCTCAGCTCCATCGAGCCATGGACACTCTTGAAGGGGAACTTCTTTGGAATACTTTTCATAGTCGAGCGAATAGTACACTATTCAAATTCGCTGTGATTCGAATTTGAATTGAAAATTTTGATGTATTCGCAATGAACGAATAGATGTATACAGTTAATCCTGGATATAATGAAATTGATAAATTCTCCCAAAAAAATCGTTAAAAAGAGGCTTTCGTTATATGCAGGTTTCGTACGAAAATTTAGAAAATAAACGTGCAAATTAAACAAAAAGGGGCCTCAAGGCAGAGCTAACCCAAAACACTCACTTTACAGAAAAAGGCTGCGTTATTATTTCGATAGCAATTATATGGACACTCTCGGCAGGTGTTTGCCGTCGCCGCCATGTTCCGTAACAAGTACAAATTGATAACACGCCCCCGCGCATCGTAACTTTCGCGAGCAGGTAAAAGCGTGTGAGCGCTGCTAAAGCAGAGATCAAATAAGTCGGCCCATCCCTATCGCCTGGAAAGTGCATAAGATAACATCTCCCGCGTGTTAGAACTGCCGTCGAATGTTCAAACAGAAAGTAACCCACCCGTCTTGAACGAGCATGAAACAACTCGGGAAGGGGGAGGGCAATCGCTCAAGTAGCAATAATGAACTTGGATTTTAAGGGCGGTCGCGAACACTGGCACGCTTGCTATCTCGGCGAGTATCAGTGCGGTTTCAATGCGAAGGAGCAGTGTGAAAAGAGCACTTCTCCCTGGAGCGGCCTTATTTGCTCACACCAGTGTTTTGTAGGAGCTCTGCGATACCGGATCCAAAAGAGTTGGCTGCCAGCTTTACTTCTTATAACATTACAATTTTTGTTTTCGCGTTCATTGTATTCCATTCAACATGCCGTCTTGTTGCCAGAACTAATATGCAGATCGCGAAAGCTACCAGCCTGCAAGCTCGCGGCGCAAGACAGAAGTGCGCAACGAGTCGACCTCCGAATATGTCTTAACCGTGGTCTCAAGAGTGTTTCCATCAGCGCCTAATCTGACATCCCCTCGGGGTTGACGATACGGTTGTCCGAAATTAACAAAAGTCACTGTTTCATCGCAAAGGCGAAGCAATGTGATAACAACTTGGAATTAACGCTGAGAACGGCCAATAGATTGAAACGGGCAGCGCGCTGCTCATGCACAAATTACACCCGAAAGCAACATACACAGGACGAGAGTGAACTAAGAACGTTTACTCAACGCGCTGTGTAAACAAAAACTAGGCACGAAACTTAATCACAGGTACAGATATGAGTGCGTACCAACAATGTGCCCGCCCAGTTGCTACTTTGCTGTGCTTGAAAAGCGCACTCTTTTCGCAAACGTCGCCTGTCCTGCGAGCGAAGCAATTTTCGTGCGCCCAGCAACTAAACGCAATCGTTCCGGTCAAAGTCGAAGGCGCGCGATTCTCTTCACCGAAGGATAAGCGCGCACACACAAGCATTTAACCCCCCCTCCCCCCTTTCATTCGCGGCGCAAAGTGCACGTGGGAGATGAGCGTGCGTCGACGCATTGTGACGAACTAGGCGCCGTGTGTGGGCGGCTTTTTTTTTTAGTTTTCATATATATATGAATGGCAGCGGCGACGGCAAAAAACTAGCCGAGACTGTTAATATAATTGGCAATAATAAAAAAAGCGAAGTTGATTGTCGTCGGGGGAGGGGGGCACTATGCAAACGCAGTGAAACTATGCGCGTGCGCACGGCGTCGAAAAGCGAACAACACAGACATGGCGGAAAACTATTCGGTAAAGCGCCCTCCATGTGCAGCGCGGCCCCGCATATGTTACGGTCACTGAAACCGTGGCAGTGCCAACGCGCAAAGGTAGTTTTCTTTTTTTATTTTGGTTAGGAGTGGGGTGGGGGAACACGTCTGCGCACGCCGGCTTGTAGGGTGCAGGCTTGTTTCGCACTCGCTCACCCACCCGCACCCAATAACGAGCGATCGCTCTCGCGTGGTGGGCTTTGCGCGCCACTGCCACTTCGCGCTTCGTCAGCGGCGGGGACATACATGCTCGTGTCAAAATGCGGACTAAAATTCCTAGATTGTTCGTGGTGAAAATTTATGTCAAGGTTGTCTCCCACAGTTACTTTGTTACATAGAGGTCGCAAATACATGTGCTTCTATGGAGCAACGGTGGGGAATGGTTGCAAATACATGTGCTTCTATGAAGCAACGGTGGGGAATAAAAAACTTCGCTATATCGAGCAATTCGTTATATGGAGGTTCGTTATAAGCAGGTTTAACAAGCAGGTTTAACGGTATTAACTCGCATGGAATCCCTTATAAAGGTGGTTTCACTGCATTGTAAGGGTTACAAGTTGTGAAAGCGCTTAACCAGGGGAAATCCGCTCTGCCGCGAAGCCCTACTGCAAATTTAATGGGGCCGTGCAACACTTTCTGAGCATGGTCAAAAAACGCCGTCGATGGGTAGCCCAGGCTACTGTGAGAACACGAGAGCCTAATATTATATTGCAATGCACTGCCTGTGATTCACAATAAATTCTCAAAGTCGGCTACAAATTGCTCTCTTCTCTCTGCAAATGACGCCACAAGCTTAAAAATTACTCGTCACTGCCATTCTATCAGCCGTTGACTGATTTGAGCGTGACACGCTCGGTCATCATTGGGGCCGCCACGGGAGGTCGTGATTTGTCCATGCGTACGTGCACGATCGCACTGAAAAGCCGAGTATTCAAAGTAAAAGAAGAGAGCAAAAGTGCTCAAGGCACGGGTGAGTTGTTTTCTTTGCCTGTGCCATCTCTTCTTGCTTAGCTTTCAGTGCTTTCATCAGGACCAGAAAATGCAGTTGCAGCATGTGACAAATCTTTGCAACTCTGCTCGTACTGGACGGATTCTAAATATTTTTGCTGCGGTTAATTTGTAAGGCAATAAGTTTCTTTCGTGAATCCTTTTTATGGCTTCTTGAAAAAGTGTTGCAGGGCCCCTTTAAGTGAACATATTACCCTCAAATCGATTCATCGTTTATTAAAGCTTGTTATGCCGGCTTATGTGCTCGAAGTATAAATTTTAATGTGTTATATTTGACAGGTTATTACTTACATCCACCAAAAGTCAAATCCTGCAACTACTCAAAGTTGTTTAAACTTCCTTTGAACAAAAAAAAAATGGCATTTGCATAGAGGCCCTGTTTTGTTTTTTTTAAAGTATTGTACAGGTTAGTTAGGTTAGTCATGATAAATATGCCCATTGTTCTGTATATATCATATATGCTATTTGAATTCGATTTGAAATTAGTAGGCATAAATTCACTATTTGCACCAGCCTACCCACGACTAAAGACTGACCGGTTGCCATTGTGGCTACGGCTTCAAGTACAGTCGAACGCCTTTAGAAGAGACACTGGTATAAGAGACACCAGTGTGCCTACAGTAAAATACAGGTTGACAAGA
Source organism: Rhipicephalus microplus (assembly GCF_043290135.1). Lineage (NCBI taxonomy): Eukaryota > Metazoa > Arthropoda > Arachnida > Ixodida > Ixodidae > Rhipicephalus > Rhipicephalus microplus. Next base: position 11,806,236 of record NC_134700.1, on the reverse strand, counting down.
AAATGCATAGAAGCACCCTTCTAAAGAGACATCTCATATAAAATACAATTGCTGTCTGGAGCATGCCTCTTAATTGTAGTAATATTTTTAACCTCCTCTAAAGGGGTGGTGTCTCTTCTGGTAACGAAACATCCAATATTTTTGGCCGAACCCTGGAGATGCGTGCTGTGGGATTCTGGTTCTGAGTGGCTGTGCTTGAGATCTCGGTCAAGCGCGGCATGTTGGGATGGCGCAGGACGGCAAGACACTGAATGACGAGCTGGAAGTGATCGAGGGGATGAAGTTTGATCGTGGCTACATCTCGCCCTACTTTATCAACACGAGCAAGGGGGCCAAAGTGGAGTTCCAGGATGCCCTGCTGTTGCTGAGTGAAAAGAAGATCTCGAACGTGCAAGCCATCATTCCTGCCTTGGAGCTTGCCAATTCCCAGCGCCGGCCCTTGGTCATCATTGCCGAGGACGTGGACGGCGAGGCACTCAGCACCCTGGTGCTCAACAGGTCAGTGCCTTTCTATGCGACTCGTGGCAGCACACACAAGAGGGGTCTGTTTTTCCCCACTTATCCCTCAAATGCACACAACTGGGTAAGGGCCTTTGGCATTGCGAAAATTGGCAAAAAAAAAACTGATTTTTGGAAAATCAAGTTTTCTGTTTTTGGAACCATTTTTTTTTTATACGATTCCAAAATATTGCTGCGGTAAAGAGAACGATTAAGTTCGCTCAGATTGGAAGAAGACAATGGGACTTATTTCCGCCTGGGAAATCTCTACGATCACTGTGAATACATCAGCTCTGCAACCGGGGATCTGGTTTCTTCCCATAACATTTGGTAAAAATGTTGCGGTACCGGGACGGAACTTCGCAGCGGACGTCATCTGCCTGCCGCCACAAGGGCAAACCAACAGACAATGTCTGAGCCAGCAACAATGGCAAACCAAGCGTCAACGGCCATGCCAGAGGTCTTCCTGATTCATCCGCGGGACCCTGGGCCCTTTTGTGGCACGAATAAGACTGACTTTTGAGGAGTGGCTCAAACTGTATGCAAGAGTGAGCGACAGCTACAGGTGGGACCCGATCCTTATCCTAGTTGACCTGATCTTCTATATTAAGTGAATTACGCGGCAATGGTACGAGACACGTGAAGCTGACCTCACAAGCTAAGACGTCTGTAAATAGAAAATGAGAGTTTTGTTTGGCAGGCTGGCTGGTCGTCAGCTGGCCACAAAGAAAGAATTTGCGGGCCGCGCTCAGACGTCAACAGAGTCGTATGTTGTTTACATACAAGATGTGCTATCTCTCTGTCGTAAAGCTGACGACAACATGACCGAGGCTGACAAGATTGAACGCATTTAAAAGGTTTTGCCGATGATGCCTTCAACTTCCTTATGTGCAAGAATTGTACTAAGGTGGACAAAATCGTCAAAGAGTGCCGGCGTTTTGAATAGGCAAAAGGGAGCAGAGTTGCTCAAACGTACGACAGATTGCCAAATATAGTTAAACCTGCTTATAACGAACCTCCATGCAACGAATTCCTCTATATAATGAAGTTTTTCTATTCCCCGCCATTGTTCCATAGAAGCAAATGTGTTTGCGACCTCTATGTAACAAAGTAACAGCGGGAGACAATCATGATTTAACGGGTTTTCCCCACGGACAATCTAGGAATTTCGCTCCGCATTTTGCCATTTTGGCACAAGCATGCATCTTACGCAGCTGCCCCGCCACCGACGCACGGTGCAGCGAGAGCCAGCGCTCGTTATTGTGCGTCGGTGAGCGCGATGCGGGCAGACGGGCCTGCACACCGTGAGCCTGCTGTGCCGCCACCCGCCACTCTCATCGCTGCGAGCGCACGTACGAGCGGGTGTGCCCCCCCCCCCCCCCCCACGCTTTTAAGCCAAAATAAACAAAAAATAGTAAACTTAATCCAATAGTTTTTCGTGGTATCGATGTCTGTGTCCATGTCGATCGCTCTTCATTTTCGACGCCGTGCGTACGTGCGTAGTTTCACTGCACGTGCATAGTGTGGCCCCTGACGATGTTCAGCTTTGCTTTTTTTTTATTGCGAAATAGCAATTATATGGATAGTCTCGGCTGGTTTTTTACCGGCGCCGCAGCAGTCATTCACTGTATATGTATAAGTGTATATTGACGCGTGTGTACTGGTGGACCAAAACGACGATAAGGGGATTTGGCAAACACCAGGTAGTGGAGCTCTGGTGGACACCAGGTAGTGGAGCTCTGGCTGATAAGATAAAGAAGGCGATCTTGCTGTTCGGCTGATTCCGGTGCGGTGTCCCCCCATTAAATTTTTATTTACACAGAGCTGGTCTGACACTTTCCCCCCTTTGTCCGTGCTGCGAAGAATCGGAAACTATTGAACATTATTTTGGCTCATGTCGTAACTATGCATTAATTAGGAAACGACTTTCAGATATTCCATTCGCGAAGCTAGGTTTAAATTTAACCACAGAAAATGTTCCAAGTTTTAGTGCCTCTGTTTTGGGAAATTGCCACAGAGATGCATTCGATGCGGTGTGTAATTTTATTCAAGACTCTAAACGTTTTTCAACATAAAGCCCACGTTATCAGATACTAAAAAAAATGGGTCGAAAAGCAATTCTCAATTCTGGATAAATTCGTGACATACCAAATTAATCGTGTTTGGAAAAACCAGCTGTCTGGTCGGCTTCAAAAATCAAGTTGTAGCTATTAGTGTCTACTTTGTTGTTGATTCTTTTTTCTCACAATCTAAATGTTTGGTTTCTTTCTTTTTTTAACAATTCCCCCCCCCCCCCCCCCCGTTTTTTTTTTTTTTTTTCGTTGTAAGCAATAATGCAGTTATCGTCCATATGAGACTATATGTTCTCTTGGCCAATTCCCCAGAGTGGGTACGAGCCATGGATTAGAGGATACAAACAAACAAACAAACAAGTTCGGCTGCTGAGAGTCGCTGTGTCAACGTTTATCTGCCTTTAGTTTGCGCGGTACCGCGACACTGGTGGAAGTGCTGGGACGCAACCCTACCTAATTCTCCATACTCCCACTGGGAGCCGTTCATCTAGCTCGGACGCATTGTCACCCATTGCAACTCCCATGCACCGGTTTAGTCGGCGGCTGATAGGCCTCGCTCCAAAGTTCACGCCTTCCACGGAACCTTGCAAGTGCCGATTACCTCTCCAAATGGCCAACGCCAGTCCGCAACCGGCGCCCCAAGGCCCCCCTCCAACCCAGCCTTCACAGGTAACCATCTTTCAACCGCTGGTTCCCTATCACTTTAGTGGCGGCGCCCATGAAAACGTGGACGACTGGCCTGAGCACTACGAGCGTGTCTCCAAGATTAATCTGTGGCCTGAACAAGAAAAGCTCTCACACGCCTATTTCTACCTTGACAGCGGTGCGAAAATTTGGTATGAGAACAGAGAAGCCAGTCTGTTAACCTGGGGCGACTTCCGACAACAGCTTGTCGATACGTTCACCAATGTCGATCGACGCGACCGTGCGCAGCAGCTGTTGGAGCTACGGGTTCAAAAACCCAATGAAAGCGTTACTATGTTTGCTGAAGATATGAGTCGTCTTTTTCGTTGAGCTGACCAGAACATAAGTGAAGATAGGAAGTTGAGCTACCTCATGCGCGGCGTTAAGGAGCTACTTTTCGCCGGGCTACTGCGCCACCCTCCAAGTACCGTAGTTGACTTCATCAAGGAGGCTACGGCTATCGAGCGGGCGCTCCATCAACGATGCAGGCAGTATCATCGAATGTCTAGCAGGGCCCCAATCAATGCTGCCGCCATACCTGAGGGTCAAAGCTCCCTGCGAGACCTCATTAGGGAGATAGTTCGGGGGTCAAAGCTCCCTGCGAGACCTCATTAGGGAGATAGTTCGCGAAGAACTGCAGAAGTTCCGGAATCCAGTTGTTCAAACCCCCGTTGCGTCCGTCGCTGAACTGGTACGCGACGAAATCCGCCACGCATTTTCTACCACTGGTCCTGGTGACGAGCACCGTCCCATGAGCTATGCCGATGCTCTGCGACGTTCACCATCTGGTACATCGCCGCCATATCACCCAGTGCTGACGGCCCCTTGGTCACCGCGGCAAGAGCAGGCCCTGAGCCGACCGCCAAGCCAACCGACGTACCACCAGGCGTCCACAGCAGCACCATGGACATCGTCGCAAGAAGGGAGGCTCGGACGTCCCCCGCTCCGAAGAACAGACGCATGGCGCACAATCGATTGACGTCCACTATGCTTTAACTGCGGAGGTGCAGGTCATATTGCCCGTCATTGCTGGCATCGCAATGATTCGTTCTGGCCTCTTCGAACATGGTCTGACGATCGACGTGCGAATGAAGAATACATACCACGCCGGGAGGACGCCTCTTTCCATGGAGCCCGTTCTCACTTTTACGAATACCGTACTTCTGACGAGGAGGCAATACCTACCCGCCAGCCAGGTTTGGGACGTCAATCCCGCTCTCCTTCTCTCGCTCATTCACCTTCTTCACACCGACGTACCTCCGCCGACCTTAACGCAAGAAGGTCACCCAGCCCGCGACGGGGAAACTGAGGGCGGCGACCTCCGGGGGTAAGGTTGCAGGCCATGAAGATGACGACAAAAAGCCCCCATTACACGACGCTGTAAATCCGACAAGACGTGAGAGCGACGACATTGTGACCGCTGACCTGAGTGTTTTTCTTGACGGCCAAGAAGTAACAGCCTTAGTCGACACCGGTGTCGACTTTTCTATCATCAGTCAGGACCTCGCCAACCGCCTCAAGAAAGTGAAGACACCGTGGACAGGCCCTCAAATAAGGACGGCAGGTGGTCAGTTATTGATGCCCTCTGGAAGATGCACAGCGAGAATTGACATAGGAGGTTCTTCTTTCGTTGCGTCGGTCGTCCTCGCCGCATGCTGCAAGGATCTAATTATTGGTATGGACTTCTTACGAGAGTACGGCGCCGTCATCAATATCCCAGACAGTTTGATTACATTCCGAAACAGTTCGGGCGCACCTGATTGTACACAAGCGCGACCAAACCAATTGCGTCTAACTGATGACGATGTAATTCTCCCTCCTCGGTCATGAACGCTTGTTTCTGTGGCAGCCGCTGTCCAGTTTGACGGCGAAGGAGTAGCAGACCGAATAACCTCGCCCCTCTTCACACACGGCATTTCCGTCGCAAGAGGTATCGTCAGTGTCGCCGCTGGACGCAAGGGCTTGCTTCTGACAAATTTTTGTGATGAGCGCCGGCACCTTCCAAAAGGCATGGCTGTCGCTTACTTCGACGATATCACAGACACAGAAGGCTGCTTGGCAGTAGTCGACGAGGTGCCAAAACTTGATTCGACACCAGTTCTTGACGTTAGCACTACTTTGCCTAATAACGAGCGAAAGAGGCTTCTTGAGCTACTGGCCGAATTCAAAGACTGCTTTTCGACAACATCAAGAGTTGGCCGCACGCCTCTAACCAAGCATCGGATAATTACTGAGGACATGGCGAGATCAATTCACCAAAACCCCTATCGCGTGGCTGCAAAGGAACGCGAAGTCATACAAGAGCAAGTCGACAAAATGCTAAAAGATGACGTCATTCAGCCTTCAAAAAGCCCCTGGGCGTCACCTGTAGTCCTCGTTAAAAAAAAAGATGGCAGCCTGCGCTTCTGTGTAGATTACCGAAAACTCAATCAGGTGACAGAGAGATGTGTATCCACTTCCTCGTATAGATGACTCTCTCGACGGACTTCGACATGCTCGTTTATTTTCATCGATGGACTTAAGGAGTGGGTATTGGCAAATCGAGGTAGACCCAAGAGACCGCGAGAAGACTGCTTTTGTGACACCAGATGGCTTATATGAATTTAAAGTCTTGCCCTTTGGTTTATGTTCAGCGCCTGCTATCTTTCAAAGACTTATGGATACCGTACTTTCTGGGTTGAAGTGGAAAACCTGCTTGGTCTACCTTGATGATGTCGTAGTTTTCGCCGCAACATTTGACCAGCACCTTAAGACTTGAGGCAGTTTTACAAGCCATACGGTCTGCGGGCTTGTAAAGCACACAGACCATATGGCTTGTAAAACTGAAAAGCCTGAAAAGTGTCACTTTTGTAAACTGAAAAGCCTGAAAAGCGTTGAAGCCTGAAAAGTGCCACTTTTGCTATGAAGAGCTGCAATTTCTTGGCCACGTTGTCAGTCACGCAGGCGTTCGTCCTGATCCTGAAAAGATCGCAGCTGTCCCGGTGCCGACTGATAAGAAGGCTGTCCAACGATTCCTCGGACTATGTGCGTATTATAGGCGATTCATCGCGGACTTCGCACGCATCGCATCACCGTTGACCCGCCTCACGAGAGAAGACGTTGCTTTCCAATGGAGCAACGAAGAGGAAGCTGCTTTTAAGAACCTCCGCCAGCGACTACAGACGCCTCCAGTGCTTGCCCACTTTGATGAGAAAGCCCCAACGATGCTACACACTGATGCCAGCAATATTGGTTTGGGAGCTGTGCTTGTGCGGCTGCAAGAGGGCACAGATAGAGTAATCGCCTATGCAATCCGAACACTAACACGCGCCGAGACTAATTACTCCACGACTGAGAAGGAATGCCTCGCCGTGGTATGGGCGGTCACAAAATTTCGCCCGTATTTATACGGCCGCCCTTTCAAAGTCATCAGCGACCACCACTCACTGTGTTGGTTGACAAATCTTAAAGATCCTACCGGAAGATTAGCGCGTTGGAGTCTCAGGCTGCAGGAGTACGACATGACTGTCGTACACAAGTCAGGAAAGCGCCACATAGACGTTGACTGTCTATCCCGCTCACCCATTGAATCGGCAACTCTATCCGATGAGGAGGAAACAGCATTTCTCGGTGTGCTTGACTCAACCGCTATTGCACAGCAACAACGTGGCGACCCTGAGTTACTTGCCCTAATTAATTACCTGGAGGGAAGATCTCGGAAGGCACCAACTGTTTTCGTAAGAGCGCTGTCATCATTTTGCTTACGGAGCGGAGTACTATACAAAAGAAACTTCTCTTCGACAGGATCTGCGTATTTGCTCGTCATCCCAGCAGCCCTTCGCTCCGAAGTACTCGAAGCATGCCACAAGGAGGTGACTTCAGGCCACTTAGGTTAGACAAGAACGTTGGCCAGAGTGCGGCAGCTCTACTTCTGGCCAAGACTGACCATAGCCGTAAAACACCATGTTCGTACTTGCCTCGACTGCCAGCGACGGAAATCACCGTTGACTAAACCAGCTGGCTTCCTGCAGCCCGTGCAGGTCCCAAGAACATCATTCGACCAGATTGGCATCGATATTTTGGGCCCACTTCCTACTTTTCCTGCCAGGAACCGCTGGGTTATTGTCGCGACTGATTACCTTACTTGTTATGCTAAAACAAAGGCTATTCAGAGAGGTACAACAGAGGAGGTGGCACAATTTTTTATTGAGAATGTTGTCCTGCAGCACGGTGCGCCAAGCGTCGTAATCACAGACAGAGGAACCGCATTTACGGCAGCTCTTTTGGATCAAGTCCTCATGCTGAGAGGAACAACCCATTGTAAGACCACCGCCTATTACCCGCAAACTAACGGGCTTACACAGCATCTGAACAAAACAATTGAAGACATGCTTTCGATGTACGGAGACGTCGAACACAAAAATTGGGACGAAATCTTGCCATATATCACATTTTCATACAACACTGCCAAGCAAGAAACAACCCAGATGACCCCGTTCAGCCTAATTCACGGAAGGGAAGTACGAACCATGTTAGATGCGATGCTAGCGCATGAATGCGACGACATTGAACCGGACGCCGAGATGTTTATAGAACGAGCGGAAGAAGCAAGGCAACTAGCATGCCTGCGAATCCAGCAACAAGAGTACGACGCGAGCCACTGCGATTCTCGCCGCAGAACAGTCGTTTACCAGACCGGCTACAGAGTATGGGTTTGGACGCCCATACGGAAACGAGGGCTCTCTGAAAAGCTCCTAAGGAGATACTTTGGGCCATATCTAGTACTGCGACGACTGAGTGATGTTACTTACGAGGTCGTCCCCGACAGTTCATATGGTACGAGGCTTCGCCAGCACCGTCCTGAACTAGTTCACGTTGTGCGCATGAAGCCTTATGAAAGGTAGTGACTGCGCAAGACACTTCTTAAAGAACAGGCAAAAAAAAAACTGCACTACTGGTTTAGCATCGGGGCGATGCTAATTAAGAGGGGGGGCAAATGATGCGTGTGTACTGGTGGACCAAAACGACGATAAGGGGATTGGCGGACACCAGGTAGTGGAGCTCTGTCTGATTGAAGATAAAGAAGGCGATCTTGCTGTTCGGCTGCTGAGAGTCGCTGTGTCAACGTTTATCTGCCTTTGGTTCGCGCGGTACCGCGACATTATATTGTGACAGGGCGAGGTCTAGGCTTATAGGATAGCGTCCACCGAGAATCGGCCGCCGAACAAGATGTCTGAGTTGCCTCTCGCGCAAGCGCCTAACGCACAGGCGTCTTCTTCATCTTCGCAAAGTGCCACGCTTGCGGAATAACTTGAGTCACGAGACTCGCATTGAGTAGTGGTATAACCACTGTGTTATTAGCAACGGCGACAACAGTGTGAGCAAGGGCGCCGTCTCGGGCCATCAGTACGTCGACTAATAGGAGTGACGTATGTAGCAGCTTGCGGAGGCAAGCGAACGTGCTGATGAGAGCATAAACGGGGAGGATAGTCAGCTGGAAAATCGGCAAACTGCTGCAGTTCAAGCTGAAGAGCACCAGTGGCACAATCAATGAGCGCAGAATGACTTGACAGGAAGTCCAAACCAAGTATTAGGTCATGAGGACACATTTCAATGACGGCAAACTGAACTAATGTAGGATGACCGGCAATAGACACACGGGCCGTGCACATCCCTTGAACGTCAAGGGTCCTCCCATCAGCGACACGAAGTGTGCGGAAAGCGGCAGGCGTGAGCACCTTATGTAGGCGTCGGCGAAGGTTCGCGCTCATTACAGAAATGTGCGCTCCAGTATCTATAAGGGCAGAAATAGCCAAACTTTGTCTCATCAGAAGCGTCAAGAGAGGATTTGTGGAGGGAGTCGAAAATGCAGCATCACCTCCGGGCGCTGCACCGTTTAGTTTTCCGGGTAGGCAGGAGCAGGGTTGACGTCGTCCTGCGAGTCTGCGGTGAGCGAGATGACTGGCGATGTCCTGGAGGCGAACGCGACTGACGACCATGCGGTGACGGAGATCGGCTGTTGAACCTTCTGTAGTTGTTTGGCGGAGAAGGCTGCGTGGCAGATGCGAAGCAGGTGCTGTCCTGTCCGTAGTGAGGTTGAGATGAAGTCCGAGGTGGCGAGGAGCAGCGGTAATTGCAGTAACGGACGACATGACTGATACGGTGGCAATGAAAACAAGTTGGTCGGTTGTCAACGGTTCTCCACGCAGCAGGGTCGCGAGATCGGTCCGTAAACTGCTGCTCGTGATGGGACGAGGGTGGACGCCATGGAGCTTGCTGCGGGCTGGGCTGGACACCGAGGGAATACCTATGCTGGCGAGTTCTTGGCGGACGATGGCTTGAACCATGTTAGCAGTGAGGGGGGTGGTGTCACTTGCAGCGGTGTGAGCCGGAGCAGAGGCAATGGCTTCAAGTTTGTGCCGTACAATTCGAATCACCTGATCCGATGAATCTAGAGGTGGCAGCTGTGTTCTTGCACGGTCTTCACAAGACGACATTGCAGCCGTATTCGGAAGGCGGGTAAACACGCTGTTAATCCGCCGGGTCTTCGCTTGCTCAAAGCGCCGACATTCTTTTATAATGGTGTCCACTGTAGAAAAATTTTATCAGATGAGATGATTGAATGCGTCATCCGCAATTCCCTTAAGAATATGCCCGACCTTGTCAGCCTCCGGCATCTCGGCATTGACTTTGCAACACAACGATAACACATCTTTTATATAAAAGGCATGCAGCCGTCTTGGTCGCATTCGAAAGAGCCGCCCTTTTTCTTTCATATCCCGCCGCGCTTGTTTTCGTCTACTCAGTATGCACGCCGTGAATCTGCGTAAAGAAAAAAAAAAGCCCTGTCGCATGAGCCTATCGGTGCGGTGAGCACACGTTGTGGTGTACATGTATCCCGAAGGAGTACGGCCACCAGCGTGGGTCCGGTCTTAGCGAGCCGCAGGGCACGGGGTAACCGTCGCCGTGGCGAGAACACGATACTGCTCAGTTGCAACACTTTATTGTGGCAACACCAAACGCAGTACAGCCCGTTGCAAAAAGGCGCGGCGAGAAAGCAAATAGGCTTATCCACGGCACGGGCACAAAGTACTACACAGGGTGCCACGAGCACGTCTCCACGGTAAAGGTGATCCACGGAGACACTGGGACCAAGGCCCGGTTGCTCGAGCGAGGGCAAAGGCGCTCGCGTTGGCTTTGAAGGGAGACGGGTCGGCGTAGCTAGGCCACGCACTAGGACACCGTACCACCCCTCGGCCGTGCGTACGCAGCGGGGCAACAAAAGATGAGCGTTCGCTTCGGGTGCGAGGCGCCGTCAGCGAAGTCCGACGAGCCCCGAGTGACTGGAGTCGACGGACTGAAAAGATAGCGTGGCTCACCATTTGCTGTCCCGGAGAGTATCTGCTGTCCCGGAGTGGGCACGAGGGAGCGGCAGGCATGTGTTCGTCACTGACCAAGCCGCTGCTTTTTGTTGTGCAGTCTTTCCTGGTTGGCGCATGGCTTCTACCACAGCATGACGCATCGACTGTTCCAGTCCTGCAAGTTCAGCTGGTGCCTCCGGCGCCGATTATCGACGAGCCATGCTTTCGTCACCAACCGGATCTTGAAACCACCTTCAAGCCCTTTCTTGACAGGCAAGCGTCATCGACATGGTCAACAATAGACACCGACTACTTAAAGGACTGGCATCGTACGCCAGCCTTTAGTGGGCACGAGGGAGCGGCAGGCATGTGTTCGTCACTGTACTGTAAACGTTCTAGTAACGTTTGCCTGCTGCTCTTTCCGTACCCAAGTGTCCTTTGCGAGATGTTTTGTGAATGCATTCTTGTATCAAAACAGTTGCTGCTATGCGGCGATGTGGAGACGAATCCGAGGCCTAATTCGGAAGTCCTAGCAGCTATCGCCAATCTTTCCGCCAAACTGGAGTCGCGTCACGCTGATGTTTTGCAGCAATTTGCTGACCTTAAAAAGAATCAAGAAAATTTGACACGAACGGTCTCCGAGTTAGCAACTAGGATGGACGCTCTTGAGTCAGTTGTCGATACCCTTGACCGCGGACCATGTGCCGCTGACATAACATTGTTTCTGCCGCTGTCCAAAGCGAAAATGCGGAAGATGAAGTATATATAAACATTCTGGAAGAAATCTACAGGGGATCAACTGCTACCATAGTGCTTCATAAAGAAAGCAACAGAATACCAATCAAGAAGGGTGTAAGGCAGGGGGACTCAATCTCCTCAATGCTATTTACCGCGTGCTTACAGGAAGTTTTTAGAAGCCTAGAATGGGAAGAGTTAGGGATAAGAGTTAATGGAGAATACCTTAGTAACCTGCGCTTCGCCGATGACATTGCATTGCTGAGTAATTCAGGGGACGAATTGCAACTCATGATTAAGGAGTTAGACAAGGAGAGCAGAAAGGTGGGTCTTAAAATTAATCTTCAGAAAACGAAAGTAATGCACAACAACCTCGGAAAGGAGCAGCGCTTCGACATAGGTACTAGTGCACTTGAAGTTGTAAAAGACTATGTCTACATAGGGTAGGTAATAACCGCAGGGCCGAACCACGAGATTGAAGTAACTAGAAGAATAAGAATGGGGTGGAGCACATTCGGCAAGCAATCCCAAATTATGACAGGTAGATTGCCACTATTCCTCAAGAGGAAGTATATAACAGCTGTATCTTGCCGGTACTTAGCTGCGGAGCAGAAACCTGGAGACTTACAAAGTGGGTTCAGCTTAAATTGAGGACGGCGCAGCGAGCAATGGAAAGAAAAATGGTAGGTGTAACCTTAAGAGACAAGAAGAGAGCAGAGTAGATTAGGGGACAAACGGGGGTTAAGGATATCATGGTTGAAATAAAGAGGAAATGGACATGGGCCGGGCATGTAGTGCGTAGACAGGATAATCGCTGGTCATTAAGGGTAACTGACTGGATTTCCAGAGAAGGCAAGCGGGTTAGGGGGAGACAGAAAGTTAGGTGGGCAATTGAGATTAAGAAGTTTGCGGGTATAAATTGGCAGCCGCAAGCACAGGACCGAGTTAACTGGCGGAACATGGGAGAGGCCTTTGTCCTGCAGTGGACGTAGTCAGGCTGATGATGATGACAGTAGTTACGAACTATTTACGTCATTTTATAAATCCCTCGGCCCCTCTATGAGGTTTAATGATGAAATAATTTTCACCTCGTCAAGTAATTGTGGTAGCGCCTTGAAATTTTTATAAATGCACTATAAGGCTATCTTTAGTGTTAGTGCCCACTTTCATCCAGATAAATCCGAAACAATAAAGTTTGTTCTCAAAGCCACGGGGCAACGTGGCTTTAGGAAGCCAAATGCCTTAAAGCTTGAGACATCAATGAAAATAGACCTCTACCGGGGTACGTCATAGTGTCACCGGTGCACGTGCAAGGCGGTGGTTGGCAAAACATTCCCGCCGGTGGCCGAGTGAGGTGCAGTTGCTCGATGCTTGGGCCTAGTTTTTTTTTTTCTTTTTGAAAGCTTAATCTTCATCTCACAGTGGCAACATTAGCTGTGGCATACGTCGGAGAACATCTAGGTGTGTGGCAAAGTGCGTGATGAATTATCTGCCATGCTGGCTGGCTGTTTATCACGGAGAAGTGAACACACGTGGCGGCTATTGCGAGGAACAGCGGCATCGTCCTCGAAAATGTGCAATGTTGACTGTGGCGTGTAGTGTCCGTTGAAAGGTATCCAAAATATTGGCCCGGCTGCGGCGGCTGCATTTCCGATGGAGGCGGAAATGGTGTAGGCCCGTGTGCTCAGATTTGGGCGCACGTTAAAGAAACCCAGGTGGTCGAAATTTCCGGAGCCCTCCACTACGGTGTCTCTCATAATCATATGGTGGTTTTCGGACGTTAAACCCCACATATCAATCAAATCATTATCATCAACCAAAATATTGGTTCACCTTTACGAACGGTGACACTGGGAATATTGTGCGTGGTGTGTGCAGTGTGAATAACGCGATGCGTCCTGTTTGCGAAAACACTGTTATTCGTTGTGGGCCGGTTGCAGTAACCGGTTGCCGATGGAACTTTATGATCTGACATTTTAGTTAAGGTAAAAATGCATCTGACGCAATCATCTGCGAGTGGGTACATCTCGGCGCATGCGCGGCGGGCAGAAATATAAAAGTGCATGATCTCCGGGTGACATACAGTCGAAACCCGCTATAACGAAATCGCCGGGGAAACCGAAAAATTTGTTTTTCGCGAGAATTTTGTTGCCGCGATTATGAGACATAAAAACAGTGATACAGCCAGCAGAACGAAAATTTATTGCCAGAAGTCGGTCAACTTACCTTGCCGACCCTTGCCATCCAACAACTTCAAAGCTCTCCCTTTGCACTAAAAAAAGTGGTCCATTGCTACGTCATCGTCATGTGCGCCGAAGAAGGTGCGAAGGGTGTCCAGCGCATCAAAAAGAACCCGCGGCCAGCGCATCAAAATCAACCCGCGGGTTGTTTTGGAAGCGCTAGTGCGTCATTCCTGCCCGCAGTCTCGCTGTCAGCGGAGTTAGGGCTAAAGCAGACTCTGATGATGCGCCGCGCTGGTAGACCGCGCGCCCGCTCATAGTAATCTGACCGTGCCGCCGCTTACAGCTTTGTTGCTTGCGACAAAGCACGTCGCCACGAGTGCGCTAGCCTGTCGTTCCTGCCCGCAGTCTCACTGTTGGCGGAGTGAGGGCTAAAGACAACTCCGATGACTCGCCACGCTAGTAGTAACCTGATCACGCATCTGCCTACTGCTTCTAACTAAAGCGTAATTATATCGTAAGTGATCATCGAGCCGTGAACACGTCATGAAGTAGCAATTTTCGAGAGTCATGTCCTCGTGACGCACAAGCAGCAGATGGCAATCTCCCGGAACGAGCATCGGGCCAATGGCGACGCGAGCTGAGGCAACATGGCGGCCACAGCCAATCAAGGGCCTCGAAATGACTTCCAACCATTTGTTTTTTGTGCGCTTGTTTTTAAAGGGAGGAGCCAGCTGAGGCGCAAAACTTAAACATGGAGAATTGCTCTTTCCGATGAGCCCTAGAAGCCGGTTCTCGGCCTTGCCACCGCGGAGCCATAATTTTTTGAAAATCGCTGTTTTCTCGCGATTTCCAGAAAAAGTTTCGCTACCTAGGTAGGTGAAAGGAATTTTCCAAAGCCCTTCTGCACAATTTTTATTGTAGATATTTTAAGAATTCGATAAAAAAAAAGGGTTCCAGAAACGGAAAACTTGTTTTTTAAAAAAAAATCAATTTTTTTGCCATTTTTCGCGATCCCAAAGCCGCGTCACCCCTTAAGTAAACAAAAATGGCGGTACCCACGCTATCGCGGCAAAAGTAGACAATCACAAATTTGGAGTGCGCATAACACGCATACGAGCATGTTTTCGACAGTTAACCTTTGGCAGGAGGGTAAAATAAGGCCCGCACCGTGGTAGAAAATTCGTTAATGCAGGATCGCTGTCCAAAAACATTTTGTTGTGGCGAGATTAGTAATACATGGGCTTCTATGAATGTTCGCTGGGGACCCGGAAATATTTCGTTGCCGCGGGGATTTCGTACTCACGGGGTTTCGTTATTGCGGGTTTCGACTGTATACGACTACGCATGAGCTAGGTATAAGCATGTTGTAGCGTTGCACCAAGGGTGAGCTCCAAAACAGCCTCGAAAACAGCCTCGGAACAGCCAAACTGCTCCAAAACAGCCTCGAAATTTAGAATTTTTATGCCACTGTCAGCTTCAGTGGGGAAAAAGGCCAAGTTCACTAATGAGACACGCCAAATTGCGTATTTTTTTTACTTTGCATGCACTTTTGTGGTGATGGAGGCTCTCATGGTGCCGCCGTAATCTCCTCTAAACTGTTGTAAATATATGTGACCCTGCAAAAATGTGCTGCTGTGCATTGAGCGTGCTGCTTCTACTAGCCAAGCTGTGTGTTCTGGTGCCACTGTCGCCTTGTGAAAACTACAGAGTCGAGTAGCGAGCATAACGGGATTGGCTCTCAGGTTCTTTGTTGTGCGAAGCGCGTTCCTCCTAGGGTGCCTGAATGGTTTCCCTCGCCCGCCGCTCCGTACAGGGTGGGGACAACCGCGTCGTCTGCTAGAGCGTCCGCCATTACATATCTCACCCCAACGAAACACACTGCCTGCGCGCGCGTATGAGGAGAGTTTGAGAAGAGTTTAGTGCGAGAAATGGTATTTCGCGCTATAAAAAAGCAGTCTGAATATGTGCGTCTGTCATTGGAGACTGTTTGCAGGATAAATCTACATTAATTCATGAAGCGCACGCCTTTTCCTGTTACCTAAACTCACCGCACTCCTCAGTGGCTGTGCAGCGTGCCAGCCACTCAGTAGTGCTCGCATTGTACGCGTTGAACTTACTTCATCCTGCTTTTTCCCCCGCCTTGCGTGCCCTCGCAGCTCTGAATAATCTTGCGGGAATGAGATTCAGATTTGTTACACAGCTATTTTTCTGTTATAGCTGGTTGAGATAGTGAAACAGCGTAAACATCAATTGAATCTCTCGTTTTTATGTGACCACTGAGAAAAAAATCTTACTAAGTTATTGGAAAATACAAGATGAAATGCAGTAATAACGATTTTGATGCCCTATACCTGTTCAGTTTTTCTACTTTCCATAGATATATGTAAGCGAGCAATCTAATTATCCGAGAAGTATCACTCTCGTATTCTGCCTCTGTGACGCTGTGTCGGTATTGCTTCGACCGCAATAATATTAACTTACCATAAACATTCTCCAAAGATCACAACCTTAGTCAGCTTAAAGATCACAACGCTGTTTTTATCTAAGAATGTGATATTGTATAACAAATAAGAAAAATGTCTATGAACTTAAGGAGGAGGATGAAGAAAGGACAGGGAGGTTAGCCAGTTCACAATGAACTCAAAATATTTTAATCAAACAATAAGTGTTCTGAAAGAAAAAATAATAAAATTTATAAGTGACTGGTCCAGTTCGGCTGGTCACGGAAGGCTTACCCCAGCGCACGTCTTGCTTCCGTGTTCATTGACGCCGTTTGAACTAACGTGGCGCAAATGCACGCGAAGCCTCAGTCTTGCATAATTCGCAATAAGGAGTTTTGCTACGGCGTCACTGTGCTCGGAGCAAGTCTTTACGCAAGGGCGCACCATCTCGTTCAAATAATCGGTCACGGCCTTCAACGGGGACCTTAAGCGCAGCAAGCCCTCACTCCAACTTATGATGCCCCTGAAATGCTCTTCACACGACTTGAGTGTCAGCAAAACATCCTTGCTGGGATATGTGAGGTTGCCACCTTCACTCCTGTACTCCTTCAGAATAGTCAGAGTTGCGTGCTCGCTTTCAGTTGAGCCTAACAAGGCAGAATTACAATGCCCGCATCCCGCTACAACACTCAGCATACCTTTTAAAAGGAAGCCGCCGATGTAGAAAAGGATGTTGCATTCGTTTTCTTGAAGTTCTTCAATGAACAAAATTTCCGAGTCATCAATGACATCAGCTTCCACCTCCCCGTGCTCTTGTTTGCCTTTTGCAAGCATGTCGGCGAGGTACTTAGCATCGTCGACTTCGTAGCTTGACGTTCCGGGTGCATGAAGGAACTGACTCACGCACACAAGCTTCAGGGCACACTTTAAGTCATATGCGTTAGGAACAGGCTTCCTGATGCGCACCACCGAAAACAAATTTTCGAGGCAGTCTTGCAAGATTCTGCTCGTGAGGAAGAATTCGTATCCTTCACTGCGCAAGAGAATGTCTTGGAGACGAAGAACGACTTTTGTTGTTATTAGTAAACCTGCTTGCGAAGGCTTCCACTGTGCCTTGCTTCCCATCTTCATTCCTTGAAAAACTTCGAGGGCCGAGTTCAGTAGCTCAATTGATTCGTGGTACCTCCGCATGTCTCGAAGGCTGAGAGCAACTGATGGGTGGCGGGAAGACATTAGCGTGTACCAGTTGAATACTAATTCTAGAAACCAAGCTGTTGTCTCTGCCTCCGGCTCTATCGCGTCCTCTTTAATTAGGTACCGAATCGCTGCAGGAGCTTCCCTGAAGAAGCGGACAGCAACTCCCACTTTCATTTTTGTGAAATGGCCTCGCGAAATGTGTAACTCTGAGAGCCTCGGGGCGACTTTCAGCTCTCGTTCAGCATCATACTTAATTACACTGCGCACATGGTCCACGTTCACTTCTTTTGATGGCAGATTGTGCTGGCATACTGTTGCATCACTCAGAAAGAATACTTCCGATGAAAGCAACTGTGACTTGACATTCTTCAGCACGTGTGCAGCATCTGCTGTGAAAAACAATTCTTTGTCTTCCAGACAGGGGTGAGGCACTGAACATACAGTAATGGAATTCCTGTGGCTGGAGAATCCGAGCTCGCGCCACATAGCCCGATTAGAAGCCCCCATGTCGCAAGTGACGACACGGATTCTTAAAGAGATTTCCGCGCAGAGCTGCACTATCTTCATGACGTAGTCCTTGAGGATACTACCCTCTACATGACTTCCGGTGAAGTGGTAGGCAATCACTTGCTTCCATCTCGTATTCAGGCCTCCTACCATGAACACTAGTGCGTGATGTGCAGGTTCGTCTGGATTTTCTGGCATAGTTTGCCCCCCCAACACCACATCCTCAGCGCGATCGAGCTCGTACCCGCGAGCAATCTCCATTTCATCCAAGAACAAAGCACAGTCTTTTTCAATGTCTTGCATGTTCTCTGCTTTGATTTTGAGAACATCGATGACTTCCGTCAAAATTCCGGGAAGAAACTTGAGGCCCTGAAGGCGACGTGCAAGGGTTTTTCCGGATGGCAAGGGGTAGCCCAGATTTCTTAGTGTCTGGTAACCAGTTTTTCCACAGGAAAACTTAATCTGAAGCGCCTGCTTGATTGTTTCTGCAGACCAAGTGCTTCCCTTATTACTCTGGCGCCCAAGAGCCTGCAGCTGGTCATCATTGAGGAATTTCAAACGCTGTCCGAATAATTCCATTTTGGTTTCCAATTTTTTCACCTGTTTTTTTAGTGCTTGAATGGTTGAGGTGGCTTTCCGATGGACTTGATGTAGCTGAGTGTATTTTCTGCCCATATCGGAGAGCTGCTTATTTAACTGCTTGTTTTCACGTGCCCCGTCAGGTGCATCGGCCGAGATCACAACTTCTTCCCTTTCCATAATGTGCGGTACTGAATCAGGCGTCTGAGAATTGCAGCTTTGCGGTTGCTGTGCGCCAAGACTGTCTGTGCGTGAATTTAAATTCGCCTGTGCACTTGTGAGTGGCGTACAATTAATGGCCGTAGAGTTGTCACCGCGTGTTTCTTGGCATGCATCAGGCAACACAGCAGGTCCTGCCCTGTCCTTTGGCGCCTTCCTTTGTGGAGGCAAGCCTGCAGTGCAAAAAAGGACAGTCACAAGCTGCAAGTATTACAAGGTAGCCAGCTCTAATCACAGGCCTGTACTGGATTTTAGCAGTATTATAGGTTGCAGACATATGCCTTTTCTCAGGTCGCAGGCACGTACCCCGACTTTCTTAATATCCTCAAACGAGGAATTCCACGGATCATCCTAATTTTTGAAACTAAATCATTTTAGCCTTGTACTGTTGCCACCTGTTAGGTTCATACAGAATCTTTGACGCACAGTGAAACAGTAACTTACCCCTGAAAGGGAACACCGTTGGCACAGCGTTCGGCTTCAGTTTTATCCACTGGTCAGCTCGGTGCTGCTCGAAATGGCTTGCTTCAAAATGTGCCTGTAAGTCCGTTATGAACCATGAATTTTAGCTTAGCTTAGCCTAGACAGAATTACTAGAAAGACACAGTATACCACACAACTTTTATTGAATTTCGTGATTTGCAATAAACGAATGAAAAACACTTTTCTGTAAATACGCAATTTAATAACAAGCAGCCTATTTTGTTTATACATATAGTGACTAAAAACTGGTACAAACTTCAAATACTGCGGCTGCGCCACACGTTTCCATAGCTGCACTTTTAGAGATCGCAAAAAAAGAGAGAAAAACTGCAACTTAGACGTGAAGCGTTTACAGCACCGACAAAGTGACCCACAGACACGTATACACATTTAAAAAAACAAGTTTCAAAGTTCTCGACGAGAAAAGAACACATGTCGGGATACTCACACTGCATACACACGAGGACTTCGTAGGCTGCCACTTGTCTCGCTTAATCTTCACCATCCATAGCAGCCTTCTTTTGGGCTCTGTCGGAAAATGGTAGAGTTTCCAACCATTTCTGGAGTTGTTCGTGCACATGGGCACGCAGCACCCAGTCATTTCCCTAAAAAAGTATATGACAGAGCGGCCACAGCTCCTTCTTTGCTCCCGTCGCTATGCGAAGTGAGATCTGCAATGGCGGCGGCCGTCAGGAAAAACCGGTCGCGGCGGCGAGCACCCCGTCAAACAATGTCCCCACCCTGCAAGGAGCGGCGGGCGAGGGAAACCATTCAGGCACCCTAGTTCCTCCGGTCGCTGTGGATTTCATGTAATGCTGCTGCGTGTGGTCACCTATGCGTATGCTTTTTCCGTGAGCTAATAACTGTAAATGTGGCGTCATTTCCCTGCATGCAACGCGTCTCGTGGATGCTCTGGCGCATGCACATTGGTTCTCAAAATGGGATCCATAGACGTCATGGAGGCGGAAATGTTGTAGGCCCGTGTACTCAGATTTGGGTGCACGTTAAAGAACCCCAGGTGGTCAAAATTTCCGGAGCCCTCCACTACGGCGTCTCTCATAATCAAATGGTGGTTTTGGGACGTTAAACCCCACAAATCAATCAATCAAATCCATAGACGTCATACTCTGGAGTTTTGCGGACATGCAGCGCCACCTGTCGACGCAACCAGACTCCCTTGCACAGTTTGCTGTGCAATCAGGTGCAACTACAGTGTATAAAACAACGATGATGTATTTAGATGTATTTGCACATTGAACACTCGGAGAAAGAGCTACAAAGTTCTTTTCGCTAGTCGGGCGCGTCACCGAACCGCAGTGAAGTGCTTGCTGGTTCATTCGCCTGAACGACGACGAAAATAAGAGCAAATGCAATAACTCCGCGCTCTACAAAAAAAGACCCGAGTTTGTGCTACTGTTGCATTGGGATTCGTCACAGATGTAGATGACTTTTACTGGTATTCCGCAGCTTTTGCAAAGCAGAATGGCGAGAGCGCTAAATACAGGTCGTTGCGAATGTGTTCGGTATGCAAATACTCGCGTTCTCCACAGCCATTCGTTTGAGTGTGATAATGTAGGTCTCCTGTTATTGTTTTGAGTAGTTTTCACGGAGAATCGTAGTAACTTTGATCATGAAGCTTAACATACTCTCTGAACGCGGTGCGGGACGTGCAACAGTATATAGACAAGTGACGCCCGGCCGCAATAAACATCGCACACGCTGCGACCACCGACAATTCGTTATACCCATCACACAGCGTTACCCCCACTAGGGCTTTGAAGGGCCCTGCCGCGGTGGTCTAGTGGCTATGGTACTCGGCTGCTGACCCGCAGGGCGCGGGTTCGAATCCCGGCTGCGGCGGCTGCATTTCCGATGGAGGCGGAAATGTTGTAGGCCCGTGTGCTCAGATTTGGGTGCACGTTAAAGAACCCCAGGTGGTCTAAATTTCCGGAGCCCTCCACTACGGCGTCTCTCATAATCATATAGTGGTTTTGGGACGTTAAACCGCACTTATCAATCAATAGGGCTTTGAAGGCTCTAAGTGCGGGCTTTAACTAGGAAATTGCAACACATGCTTCATACAGGTAAATTGCAAAATGATCGCAACCACAGGGAGGTTTTTTTTTTTTTTTTTTGCCATTGGTTTTCGGCATTACCGCAGCTATGTCAGAGGCACCGGTTTGGCCTTTCTTTGTACACTGAGAAAGCGGACGCTCGTGTATCTCTATTTGCAGTATATACACACGGAAGACAACCGTCAACAGAGCATTCGAGCATGCATGCGTAATAAAACCCTTTTATGCACAGTAAGCAACTGCAAGTAAGACTGCAACTGCAAAGCGAAAATCACTGGGGCCATTCGTGCCAGATTAAGCGTGCTTCGTACGACTGATCGCATAGATTGTTCGTATATGCCCTTAGTTTAATTCTTACCTCGACCTAGATGTCATGCAATGTTCGCTTGCACTTAAATTGCCAGGTGCAGCACGTCGAAATAAATTAGATATTTTGCATTCTGCCCACATTTTGTTTTGATTAGCTTTCTACTTTTATGAAGGGAGCTTGGATTAAAGGAAGAAGCTTGCCAGGTCGTATATTTTCAGGAAACCACACCTCAAGGCCAACGAAAGAGGAGGGTTAATGCACGTTTGCTTGCAGACAGCTCTCTGTGCACTACCGGCGCGGCGACGGGGTGCTGGTGGCAACGTTTTTCGCAGCGCCGCATGGGCAGAGTCTGACGTCTGTGGACAGAACGCGTGCAGCCCATTGCCGGTTTTCGCCCACTAGCTACTTACTTATTTAGACAAGTGAGTTCTCATTGCATTTTGCATTCAAAAAAGCCGTAGCACGTGAACTCCGCGCATCGGTGTCTGCAGGTAGAAATAAACACTTGATTATTTGCGAAGCCATGGTGACAAAATGTGCGTTCAAACCATTTTAAAGATATGAACAGGCACCTCGCCGCTTTATTCGTGATTCATGACGCGTCTGCGATCACGTGCCACAGTTTTCTTGTTTTCCCACTGCTCCGTTTTATAATCTAAACTCTCCACATGCGCCTTTTAAGAGGCATCGCTGCATGCGTTCCGGCTCTGGGCTATGCTTTTAGGCTTAGCTCGATTGGTGTTTCGGTCGGCGGAAGTGTGACTTCGTTTTCCTCTTTTTTCATGCAATAAAGTATGTTCGACGGTTCGTTTGTGTGAACACGAGTTTATCTGCACTGTCCGAGCGCTTTACGAGAGTCATGGAGCGGCAATCGCAAGTCCATGTATTATCGCGACTTCTACATTCACAACAATAACCTACGCTTAATGCCATATGCACGTGCTTTACGAGATTGTCGGTGTGAGGCTTCTTGCATCCAGGGCTGTAATCTTGAAGGTGGTTGTGCACAAGGTGGCTGCGAACAGCTGTGCAGTGCGCTTTTGTTGTCTGTTAAAAGCTCTTGAGGTTATCATGTCGGGGTTTTCTTTAAGTGAAGTACCACTGTTACGTTATTAAGACACTTGTGCAATCGTAATTTTTGAATTTTTTTTTACTGATGCGTTTTTCTTTTTAAATGTTTCCGGGTAACCTGATTTTCAAGGAAACCTTCTTTCTTATTAAATATTGTTTCGCATCTTTGTTACGAGGGTCAGATAAGCCACCTGATATGTAAAAACGTTGTGCAGTTCATACCTGGTGATAATTTGTTTAAAGACTCCCTTCGAAATCTGTTTCATTGTTATGTGTCGCATAATATAAACCAATTAAAATATGCACTGGCGCCCCCACGTTGCTAAAATTTTGTATTTCCAAGCTCCCAGGATGACACATTAAATGCTGCTAACTGCAACCAATCAAGATTCTTCTGCTCCAAAATTGAAATTTCGCTGCTCCAAAAACTGTGCCCAACTTAGTCTCTGCCATCTTAGCCCTGATATTCGCTTCACCACAGCTATAGTTCGTATTATCGGATACCCGGTACGTGTAGTGGAACCAGCGGAGATTTTAGTTTTTTATCTACTTTGTACTTTTACAACTCAATCCTTATGAATTGACGATTGGCATTACAAGTTTGTGTATCAGGCCTAAAGGAGCAATATAGGTACGACGACACGTTATAGGTGTCAAATGCAGCAAGGTAACTGTGCCAGATAATATTCTATATTATTAAGCTGTCAGGTTTTACATTACATGAAGTTTCACTGAGTTATTCAGAAGCGCAGTGGCAGAATTTTTCTTTAGTTTTGGCGAGGATATGTTAATCTGAGCCTAATCACGGCAAGAAGGTTTTTTTTTTCATTTATCTCCGATCAGACTTTAGTGCAATGAATGAGAATCTTATCTGTGACGTCAGGCACAGTAGCTCAAAACCATGCTGCCGCCAATGCTGTACCTCGTTTAAAACTGCATTAAAATTGAATGAGTTTACATCCATGCCATGCAAATACTTCTCAAACTGCCAGTCACCGTGTACATTCATGGCGTTCGCTTTCGCAAAAGATCAGATTTTTTTTATAGCTGCCACTTACGTGGGCCAAACCCACTGCGTGCTAGTTGCGTCTCTCGGTACTCTAAATAAGGTTTCTCCATCCATACATCTATTCATCTTTGACAAGCAAATTTCCACACTATGAGCAGTGACCATTCCGTGAACCCCCTCTTTTAAAAGCTGTGACTTTAGTACATACAAAGATAGAAATTTCTGTCGATTGAATTCAGACACGCAACTCTGCTATGCAGAAAGATGCCGCCGGCGGGACTTTCTTGACAATCGGCACCTGCTCCGAGAGTAGGTATGGTGGGCGGGGTGGCCGCAGTGACGTCACATGGTTTAGAAACAGGGAGAGGTCTATTGGCACAAACAAGGGTGCAACAACTGGACCAAAAGCATGAAATTTGCTGAAATTACAACATGCTGCGTCAAAATGCCCCGGCAGCCTCAAAGTTTTGTCAGTTGCGCTGACTTCCGCAAGAAACGGCGGCCACGTTGGCTATCTACAGTTACCGTATTTATTCGCATAATCAGCGCACTCGCATAATAGGCGCACCCCGAACTTGGCCGTGATCAGAAACTATTCTACCCCCCAGCGGTACAGTTATAACACGGTCCCCATACCCTGAAGAAAAAAAGAAATTCGAAGTGTGATGACCTAACCAATGTGTTTGTCGAAATGAAACTTCGAAAATAAAGTGTCCATGAGCGAATAAAAAAAATGACTGTTCAATCAATTACCGATACCCCCAAATTGCCGCTCTCCTTGGAGGTCACGTGTACAACGCCGGTGGCTCTGATTGCAATCAGCCCCGCCGCGGTGGTCTAGTGGCTAAGGTACTCGGCTGCTGACCCGCAGGTCGCGGGTTCAAATCCCGGCTGCGGCTGCTGCATTTCCGATGGAGGCGGAAATGTTGTAAGCCCGTGTACTCAGATTAGGGTGCACGTTAAAGAACCCCAGGTGGTCAAAATTTCCGGAGCCTGTACGTGCAGTTTGCATCATCAATCAATCCAAGCACGCATACCCTAACCTCAAACCACGGTGTAAGATATACAGGGGTGCAACAGCTCCACCAATTGCGTCGATTTGGTATTGTTACGCGAAAGGGTCAACGTATGAAGGAAGAGGAGAACAAAGTGGTCCGTTTGGAAGCAGCTCGGTGTTGGCACGGCTACCCTTCGTCATTCGTTCTTGAATAAACACGCCCCATTCTAATAGTTATTAATGGAAGTGCTAGGTACGATAATGGCACCCCCCCCCCCGACGTACGACGACTCATCGACCGCTGATGCGTGATACGTGGAGCTTTGCTGAAGTTGCCGACTTGCTAGTGTGCCACCTGCTTCCCGCATTCCGTGACAGCCCTACATCCAGCCCCCACCTTCGCTGGACAAACTGAGGAAAATGAAGCATGGCTCAGCTCCTACCAACGGACAAGTTGGTTTAATGGCTTGGATTCCACCGGCCAGCTCAACAATGTGGGACTCTTTCTCAAAGGAACCGCGTTCGTATGGTTTGAAAACCATGAAAGCCTGATGACGTGGCGCAAGTTTGTCAATGAAATCAAGTTGTGCTTCGGGGATCCCAAGTTGTGCTTCGGGGATCCAGCAGTGAAGAAGCAGCGTGCCGAGCAAACTCTTGTGCAACGAGCGCAAGTTCTTCGGGTAACCTGCACGACGTATATTGAGGAGGTGCTCAAGTTGTGCAGGGCACTGGACCCCTGAATGACAGAAGGTTGGACATCTTCTAAAAGGGATCGTGGAGGACATTTACCAGTTCCTCATCGCAAAAGGAAGTTTGGAGCGTGTTAGTGACGTCATCAAGCACTGCCATACGTTTGAAGCGCTGAAAGTGCTGCGAATTACACCAAAGTTCGGCCGCCTGCCCAATGTCACTAATGTCGCCAGATTTATTCAAATACCCACAGCACCCAACTGGGCATTATTGTTGGGGGGAAACAGGAAAAGATAAAGGTACAGTGCAGACCACCTATAACGTAACCGCTTTTTGCGCAGCACCGGTTATAACGTGGGTTTTTTTGACCACCGATATGTCGCTCATAGAACTCAATGTATAGGCCGACCGTTTATTGCGTAGGTGCGCGAAGGAGAATACCGGTCATAGCGCGGGGTTTTAGGCGCGCGACCATAAAATCGGCGAACGGAGCACTGTTGGAACGGTTTCTTGGCGCGCCGGAACGTTGGGAGTGTGAGCGGGAGGGCGCACGCGGAGACCGCCGCGAAAAGTCAAACATTGCGGAGGAGAAGAGAGAGTACAGTAGGGAGGGAGTCGGGGAGGCCTTGGAAGGAGAGCGTGTTTTCGTCACCGTGGCGACCGTGGCAGCGTCCAATCCAGGTGCGCGCTGCGCGGAGTGGGGTAGAGAAGCGGTAGCATGCTTTTTTTTTCCTCTCAACCTCCTTCTTTTGCCTCTTTGGATTTGCTGTGTGCGCTTCGCCGTGTCGTTACCGCCTGAGAGACCAGAGCACGTGTGTTGCGTAGCTCCTGTCACCATGGCGTCGGCGGCGTCTTCAAGCGGTGTGAAAAAAACTCCATGCCCTATCGCTGGAGATTAAGGAATGCGTCATAAGGGACATTCAGAGTGGCCTGAAGGTGTCGGTGGCGGCCAAATACGGCGTTTCGGACACGACACTGTCGACCACCTACAAAAACAAAGACAAACTGTGGCAGCAACTGCCACAGTTTCTCTGTCAGTCTTCCCTGTCACGGAAGAGAATACGTAGGTCAAAATAACGAAGACGTGGACGCAGCGCTGTTCATGTGGTTCCGCGAAGTTAGGGCTCAGAGCATCCCAGTAAGTGGCCCATGCTCCAACAAAAGGTCAAGTATCTCGAAGCTCTTTTAGGCCACAACGACTTCAATCCACTCAATGGGTGGATTCAGCGTTTCAAAGATCGCCATGGCATCAGCTGCAAAGTGGTGTGCAGAGAAAGCGGTGCTATCGACGACGAGTCTATCGAAGTCTGGCTTCGCTTGAACTTCGATGTTGTAGGCCCGTGTGCTCAGATTTGGGTGCACGTTAAGGAACCCCAGGTGGTCGAAATTTCCGGAGCCCTCCACTACGGCGTCTCTCATAATCATATGGTGGTTTTGGGACGTTAAACCCCACATATCAATCAATCAAAAATCGCTTGAACTTGGAGAGTATGCTGTCGACCTATACTGACAAAGAGATTTATAATGCCGATGAAGCTGGTTTATTTTATAACCTTTTGCCCAACCGCACGCTTGCGCTGAAAGGCGAAGCCTGCTCCGGCCGCAAGGTCTCAAAGGAGCGCATAACTGTATTGTTTTGCGCCAATGGACGGGAGCGACAAGCGCCGCCTCTTTGTCATAGGTAAATCGGCAAGGCCACGTTGCTTTAAAAAGCGAGAGTGCCTGCCAGTGACTTACAAAGCCAATAAAAAGGCGTGGATGACGCAGGATTTGTTCACCAGCTGGCTTTGCAAGTTTGATGAGGATATGGTGGCAGAGAAGTGGCGGGTCGTGCTTATCCTCGACAACTGCACGGCCCACAACGTCGAGCCGAAGTTGACCGCAGTCAACCTAAAGTTTTTGCCTGCCAACACTACAGCAAAAAGTCAACTTCTCGACCAGGGTGTCATCGCAACCGTAAAGGCGCTGTACAAAAAGCGCATTTGCGAGAGAGTTTTCCTGAGTATGCAGCAGCCTCTTAATTGACTGAATTGGCAATTGACATGGTGGTCGTTTCATGGTGGCAGGTAAAGGCCGATACCATAAGCAAGTGTTTCAAGAGGGCAGGCTTCGTGCGCAATGTAGAGGCTCTGGAAGACGATGAGCAGAGCGACGCGTCGCTCGCCGATGAGACCCTCAACACTGACGACGTGTGGTCCTGTCTTGTTGACAGCAACTTTGTAACCGCCACCGACACTTTCCAAGAATTTGTCGATGCCGGGGAGTCGAAGCTTTCTGTGAGCATAGATGGCGCGATCGTCGCAGCAGTGCGCGGTAGTGCGGAGGTTGCAACGGACGACCAGTCGGACGGCGAAGACGATGTCGACCAGACGCCAGAACCAGTTTTTTTTATTTATTTATTTATTTATTTATATACCTACAGCGCCCAACTGGGCATTATTGTAGGGGGGAAACAAACAGGAAAAGATATAGGTAGTATCTACAACATGAAAAGCAACAAACATTATGTAGGAATAAAGATAACATCAACACTCTACACATAAATAACATTATATAAAGACTAAACGTCACGTTACTAAGAGGTTGATACAGGTTGTACAATACGAAAAAGCAACAAAACATAATAATAAAGTAAAACTTTTAAACATAAATTAACTTTATAGATACATAACCTCATAAGAAAGACAGTAGAAAACACAACTAGGCAGAAGCCGTAAATGGTGAGCAAAAGCTCGAAATATCCCACATATGTCATGTAAAACCTAGTTAAACATTCTGCGAGGGCTTCATCAAAGGAAGTCGGCGATGACAGTACAACTTCATTCGAAAGACTATTCCAGTCATGGAATAGTCTTCCCGTGCAAAGACGCATTGGAATACCTCGCTAAAGTGAAAACGTACTGCGCGAAAAACAGTTTGAGCGAGAAATCGCTTCAATGCTTAAGCTTTGTGGAGGACGAAATTGTTCGCAGCGCTGTTCGCAAGCATCGCCAGATGAAAATAACGGCATTCTTCCGCTGATGCCGGACTTGAAAACTTTGTTTTCGTGCGGTGTTGGGATTGTGTTGAATGTGTCTGCGAGTGAAAAGTGTAGTACATTGCTTTTGAAATGTGGGTTGCCCATTTGACATAGGCAAAGGCCGAAAAAAGCATGCTTTGGTTATAACGCGGTACCGCTCATAGCGCGGATTTTTACAACTCCCGTGACTTACCTTATAAGCGGTCTACACTGTAGCATATACAACATGAAAAGCAACAAACATTATCTAAGAATAAAGATAACATCAGCACTCTTAACATGAATAACATTATAAAAAGACTAAACATCACGTTACTGAGAGGTTGATACAGGTTGTACAACACGAAAAAGCAATAAAACATAATATTAACGTAAACTTTTAAACATAAATTAACTTTATAGATACATAATCTCGTAAGAAAGACAGAGTAGAAAACACAACTTGATAGAAGCTGTAAATGGTGAGCTAAAGTTCAAAATATCCCACATATGTCATGTAAAACCTAGCTGAACATTCTGCGAGGGCTTCATAAAAGGAAGTCGGCATTGACACTACAACTTCATTCGGGAGACAATTCCAATCATGGGCTGTCCTCGGAAAGAAAGAATGTTTATATAGGTTGATTCGACACCTGTATTCCCTAACCTTCAGGGAATGGTCTACGCGGGCAGATCTATAGGTAGGATCAAGTATGTAGGTTTCTTTTCTTAAGCTTGTTGCACCTATAAAAATTTTGTGGAACAGTTTCAGGCGCATGTATTTCTGCCTGTCCTGCAAAGACGGCCATTCAAGATTGTCCCGTATGTTGGAAGAGCTTTTTTTTGAAATCATAGCTGGATGACACAAATCGTACTGCACGCTTTTGAATGCGCTTTAATTCCTCAATACACGTCTTTGTACCGGGGTCCCAAGCAGAACATCCATATTCTGCATCCATATAGTGCGAACATTTGAAAAGTAAAGAATTTTTTTTTAACTTAAGAAGAGCTTGCTTGAAGTTTCGCCTTAGGAAGTTGAGGACCCGACTAGCCTTCGCTGCTACGTAATCAATATGGTCAATCCAGGAAAATTCATTTTTGTATAAAACCCCTAAATATTTGTAGCTGGGTATAATCGTGAGGCTTTCGCCATCAAGAGAGTATTTTGTATTTAAAGTATGACGTTTTGTAGAAAACTGGACAATGTTACATTTAGAAAAATTTAGCGTCTTATTCCACGTATTGCACCATAGTAGTACCTTGTCGAGGTCACTTTGTAGTTGTACACTGTCATTCACAGTATTAATTTCACGGTAAAGACAACAGTCATCGGCATACAATCTGAGACGGCTTGATACTCCTTCGCCTATATCATTGGATAAATATGAAAAAAAAAAAAAAGAGGCCCGAGTACAGATCCCTGAAGAGCACCTGGCAAGACTGTTTTATGTGATGAGGTCGTGCCGTTAAGAACAACGCACTGTTTTCGGTCAGTAAGGTAAGCTTCAATCCACTGAAAAACAGCTGTAGGAATATGAAGTGCAGACAGTTTTACAAGTAATAGATTGTGTGCTACCAATATTTAATGGTGTCTACCCGGTCGTTTATACCGGGTAATAAATTAACAGAACTAATGAGAGTGCGTTCAGAACAAAACAAGTCTAGCACATTTGCACTATTTGGGGCTATTCTCGTGGGAGTTTGTACGAATTGGAACAAGGTACGGGCATTAATCATTTCACGAAATGCAAAGTAAATAGGTAACGAAGTGGTTAGTTTCGGCTGGTGACAGAGCCAGTCAATATTTGGTAAGTTAAAAATCTCCTCCAAGAACGGTATACGTTGCATCTAAGGACAGTAGTATGTTATTTAAGTCGAATATACATTGATGACTATTGCAAGCAGGTGGTCTGTAAAATGACCCAAATGCTATCAAAGTGCCATACTACCTGTATCTTTTCCATACTACCTGCATCTTTTCCATACTACCTGAAGTGCCATACTACCTGTATAAGTTGGAGGACAAACTGCATTCCAACACAGGACTCCAATTCCTCCAGCGCGCCCTTACAATACCATTGCAGTCACAGTTGAGGGAGTGGACGTTGATGCTTTGGTGGACACTGGGGCTGGGTTTTCTATTATTCGTGCCGATTTGTGTACCCGTCTTTGAAAAGTCACGAAGCCTTACGATGGACCAACACTGGTTACAGCCCAGGGAACAATGATTCGCCCTTCCGCTCTCTGTACTGCCCGTGTGCTAAACAGCGACATTCTTCATCATATACGATTCGCTGTGCTATCCCCGTAGTCCCACGAACTAGTTTTAGACTGCGACTTTCTTTCATCTGCTTCCGCGGCTATTTGTTGTGCACAACGTGTCGTCCATCTTACTGACACAGACCACTTGCTTAGTGACGAAACCTACAGGCCACTTCGACTCATCGCTGCTGTAGACATCGAATTACCCCCAAACGAACATCAATTAGTTACAGTTTTGTCCAACGACGTCGACTCTGGTGACATTTTGGTCACTCCATCGCCCCGTTGCCTTAATAAAGGTGTTTAGACGATGGCGTTCCAGACACTGCGATCAGACTCAACTCCGTCTTTAAAGTATAAGGCAAAAAATACTTGTTTATTTAACTGCGTTCGGAAGCGCTCTGCTGTCATTTGAGCGTCCCCGCGTTCCTCGCTCGCGCTCTTCTTCTTCTTCGTTTCCTTGTCCCAGCCCAGAACGTAAAAAATAATCAACATTCCCGGCCGCGCAAAGTTACCCACATAGTTCAAGTGGGTACAGTCTTTGTATCGGCCTGATCGCAAG
This sequence comes from Rhipicephalus microplus, assembly GCF_043290135.1. Classification (NCBI taxonomy): domain Eukaryota; kingdom Metazoa; phylum Arthropoda; class Arachnida; order Ixodida; family Ixodidae; genus Rhipicephalus; species Rhipicephalus microplus. The sequence goes on along the minus strand of NC_134700.1, from coordinate 11,775,324 downwards.
GTGACCGCCTTGCAACTTGATCTTGCAAGAACGAATGACACCGTCTGCACTGCGGTACACTTCCGTGACCCTTGCAAGCTTCCATAGCTGGCGTGGAGTGTTGTCCGCATGCACGAGAACGATGTCCCCTTGCTTCAATGCTGTATTTGATTTCGTGTCGGCAAAGTGTGCAGATCATAATTGCAACAGGTATTCTTTTTGCGTACGCTTCCAAAAACTTTCAACCAGCAGCTTCCTGTAGTTGTGTCTGCGTATGGCGTCTGATCGTTTGGAATTACTGTTGACTTCGTCAGTGGTCGCATACGGTATGGAAGTCAATTTTCGTCCAAGGAGAAGTTCGGCTGGCGTCAAAGTGCAAGGTTCTCCTGCATCTGTCTCGATGAAAGTCAGAGGCGTAGAGTTTACGACTGCTTCTACCTCCGCCAGCACTGTCGATATTTCTTCGTAGTTCAGACGAGCTTTGCCGATAATTTTTCGCAGTGGAAGCTTCACTGATCGTACAAGGCGCTCCCACCATCCACCCCACCAAGGAGCATTTGGTGCTATAAACTTCCACGAAATGCCGTTGGTTCTGAGGTGACCAGCGACGTCCTCTTCAGAGAACATTCGGTTTAGCCGCTTTATGTCTGCCGATGTCTTGTGAAAGCTTCATGCGTTGTCAGAATAGATCACCCTAGGTAATCCTCTCCGAGCTGCAAATCGTTGTAGGCACAGCAGGAAAGCCTCGGATGTCATTTCCGAGACAAGCTTGAGATGCACGGCTCTAGATACGGCGCACGTAAAAAGTGCAACGTAGCACTTCGTGTCCAATTTCTCCGTGCGTGCATACAGAGGGCCCGCGAAATCGACTCCTACAACCTGAACGCGTTCGTTGGTGTCACTCGATGACTTGTTAACGGAGCAGTCTCAGCAGTTCCTGGGCCCGCACTGAAACGCTTGCATATATTGCAGCCATGCAGCACTCTTTTTACCAAAGAGCGAGCTCGACAAATCCAGTAGCGTTCCCGAAGCTGTGTAAGTGTATCTCTAACTCCTCCATGTAAAACTTGAAGATGGGCTCTGTTTGCCAAAAGTGTCGAAAAGTGGTGACTTGACGGCATTATGATTGGGTGCTTGACATCTTGTGTGGAATGCATGAGGGATACACGGCCTCCAACCCGGAGAATTCCGTCTTTGTCTATGTAAGGGCGTAGTTCAGCGATTCGAGATGTAGACTCGACTGGTTGGCCGTTGGTCAAAGTGGTGAGTTCTTCGAGAAAGCCTTGCTCTTGTGTACATTTTATCCAATACTGTTCAGCGTTCAGGATTTCTGTTGCCACGAGGTGTCCTGTATGATTACTTCTTTTTCTGCATCGGTCAGTAAATCTGAAAATCCACGCAGTGACTCTGAGAAGCTGTTGAAGCCTGCTGTACCGTTGAATATCAATTATCGGAACCGAGAAGTGTCATTAGTGCGACGTGGACTGTTGTAACTTCACCTTGGGTGGCTTCCGCTATGTCTAGTTCACAGAACTGTAGGGGCCATTCAGACGTCGGTTTAGTTAGCCACTCGGGACCATGCCACCATTTCGAGCTGCACAGCAGTCTTTCAAGCGTCGCGCCACGTGTGAGTAGGTCAGCCGGGTTGTCCGTTCCAGGACAGTATCTCCACTTTGATGGATTTCATTGACCTAATTTCGTTGACTCTGTTGGCTATGAACTGTTTCCACTTTTTAACGTCACCTTTTATCCATGACAACACAATGGCGGAATCTGTCCACATCGTGCAGTCAACTTGAAGATTCCTCAAAGCCCTTTTCACGTATGCCAACATTCTTTAGCCTATTAAAGCAGCCAGCAGCTCCAATCGCGGCAGCGTTGTCTCCTTAATGGGTGCTACACGGGACTTCGCAATCAACAGTATCGGCTTCTCAGGACTTGATACGACGTATATCGCTGTTCCGTATGCCGCTGGACTGGCATCGCAGAAAACATGTACTTGAAGCACATTGGTCTTCCTTGCTCCGCCGCCCAGATAGCAAGGAACGACGACGTCTTGCTGTTGCGGCAGCTGGATGACCCAATCATTCCATTCTTTTTGCAGGTCATTGGGTAGGACTTCATCCCAGCCAATTCCTCATATCCACAGTCTCTGAAACAATATTCGTATGGCAATAGTATATGGTCCTACAAATCCCAACGGGTCAAATCTTCTTGATGCTGACTGCAAGACAAATCGTTTTGTACCCGTCTGTGCTGTCAAAAACCGGAGTAGGTTTTCAACCGAAAAGTTGAATTCATCCTTTGCAGGATTCCAAACCAAACCCAGGACCTTGACCGACGTCTCGTGAAGAACGACCAAATCATTACTAGTAGATTACACTTGATTTTCAAGCGTGCGCATCAAATTTGCTGAATTTGTTGTCCATTTTCGCAATGTCATGCCGGCCGATTTCATTATTGTGCGCGCTTCTCGGCATAGTTTAGCGGCTTCCTCTTCTGTGTCGGCACCAGTGACTAAGTCATCCACATAAAACGACTCGGCAAGAGTTTGCGCTGTTTGTGCCATGACAGCCTGTGCTCTTTTCACGTGGTAGAGAATAGTAGCTGTGAGCAAAAATGGGCTACATGTAGCTCCAATAGGCACTCGTGTCATCCTCTACTCTTGCAGCTTGCCCTTGGATAAATCTCCTTCTGCAAACCAGAGAAAGCGGAAAGCGTCTCTGTCATCCTCCCGAATCGCAATTTGAAGGAATGCCTTTTCTATGTCCGCGATAACTGCCACCGGGTGCGTTCTGAAGCGTAGCAGAATTTGCACGAGGTCTTGGTATAAGTTGTCTCCCTTTTGAAGGCAGTCATTAAGGGACTTGCATCCTTTGGCATGTGACGAAGCGTCAAACACCACTCTCATTTTCGTCGTCAGTGCTTGTTCACGCATGACTTCCTTGTGCGGCATGTAATATAATTTCGTCACCTCTGCCCTCAAGTACTCTCTTATGGTACGGTCATACGTTAGTCCTTTTCTGGAGTTGAGACGGTTGACAAGCTTGTCCAGTCGAGTAACGGCTACTTGCCTGTTGCTTGCAAGCTCGAAATTATCCTTCCAAGGGAGGGTCACCTCATATCTTCCGTTTTTAAAGCTAATCGTTTGCTCAAAATGCCCCACGGTGTCGCTCATTTTAGGTGGCTTGTTTATCGCGTCCGTAATTCCTATGTTTTCAAGTTCCCAAAAGGAGCGCAATATCTCGTCGGAATCGGTAGCTTGGGCTTTTAGCTAGCACACAAACCATCATTTGTGAAGTAGTTGGGTGGGACACCATGTGCGATGTGCTTCCCTGGAAGGTCCATCCAAGCTTGGAGTTCAGTGCGATCAATGATTCGTTGCCTATCGCACCGTGAAACTTCGCCGGTCAACACTTTCCACATCTGATCGGACCCGATAAGTACGCTGATGCCACTCTTAGTTATGATAGATGGATGTTTGAGCTCATCGGCAACATTGCTTCCCAGCTTCTTGAAAGACGCAACGATGGCTACGTCCATTGCAGTCTCTGCGATGTCTTGGCAGATGCTTGGGATCTCTATTGCAGTTAAAACTATTTCCGCGTCAGAAAACTGGCTTCGCAGTCGTAGTTCTACTATGCGACGCCTCTTAGCCTCTTGGTCCGATGTATTTGCGAAAGTATTGAAGGCTATTCGAGTTGCTCCCACGCTTTTCAGCTTGAGGTGCTTGGACAGATCTTCAGTTACGAAATTCCTCTGACTGCCACCATCGAAAACGCCTCGTATGTAGCAGCAGGTGTCATCATTCATGGCCCATGCTCTGAAAGTCTGAAGAAAAACGCAAGTGGTAGTCTTCCTTGACGGGTCTTCTTCCAAGTGATGCACAGACTGTCGAAGTTTTTTCGTAGTTCTTGTTAATGTAGTCTGACTTCCTCGAACACCTATCGAGATCGCACATGCTTGTAGCGTGTCGAGCTTGGCATCTGGAGCAGGAAATCCTTTTTTTTGCAGTCCCGTGCCCGATATCCTTTGGTGGTGCAGCGGAAACACCTTTTGTCATTGGAAAGCAGTTCCTTCTTCTGCGTCAGTGACAAGTCAGCTGTGCAGGCTTCCGATCCGTGATGGCTGGACGAGCAGAATACGCAGTTGTCCTCTTTTTCTCGTACCGAGTTGCTGTGAAGCACAGATGACGTCGATTTCCAACGCCGAGAGTACGTCGACTGACTGGCCACGGGGAGTGTTCTATGTTCTCGTCCTTTGGCATCCTTAAAATCACTCTTCTCCAGGCTTTCCAGCTCGATACACAGGAAGTTGAGCACACAGTCCAGTCCCATGGGTGTAGCTTCAGCTCTCGAGTCATATGCCAACTGGATGGCACATGATCGATGACACTGCGCGACTATATCTCGTGGAAGAGCACGCAGTGGGATGTTGCAGAGCATTGACGAAAATGACGACTTGTGCACACCCAAAGTCTCTAAGCCTCGGATATTCACGAGAACTTGGTCGTACAAGCTGCGTAGCGCTTTGGTGTCAGTCGATGAACGGACAGGGCTTAACATCCGTAGCTTGGCAAAATATTCTTGCTCCAGGCGCGTCTTGTCCCCAAATCGCTTCTGTAGCATTTTGATGGCGTCACTGTAGCAACTTTCTGTCGTCGGAAGGTCCGCAATTACTGATGCAGCGTCTCCTTTAACATACAGTCGCAGGTAATGAAATTTCTCTGTGGCAGTGATGTTCGTTACTATGAACAATTTGGTAAAATTGTTCCTAAAATTCGGTCCTCTTGCATAGGTCTCCAAAAAAAGGAGCTATTGTCAGTTTAGGCAATTTAACTCCAGTTCCGTCTGATGGTGCTACGACTGTCTGGGCAACTGTTTCTTGAGTTCCGGTCGATGTCCTTAGCATGCGATCTTTCTTGCTGAGAATCTCAGCGAGAATGCGCGTAGCAACGTCCTTGTATTGTAAGACAGCGTTATACTCGACCTCGAACTCCTCGTCAGGTATATGCGGCTCAATCTCGTTCAGGTTTTTAAGCTCTTCGTTATTAGCCTTCAGCCTCTCATATATGGAGTTGAGCTGGTCATAGGAGGCAGAGTCGTTAGCGAGGAGCTCACTTGCCTCGTTTATAATCCTCGTGTTCTGTGCTCGCCGCGACGTCCGCTTCGACTTCAGTCGCTCCATGCCGCTGCAGTTGACTGGTAGCCGTCCGTAGGGTCCTGGTTTTCAATCCCGGTTCTTCGGCCCCAATGTTTAGACGATGGTGTTCCAGACACTGCGATCAGACTCAACTCCGTCTTTAAGGTATAAGGCAAAAAATGCTTGTTTATTTAACTGCGTTCGGAAGCGCTCTGCTGTCACTTGAGCGTCCCAGCGTCCCTCGCTCGCGCTCTTCTTCTTCTTCGTTTCCTTGTCCCAGCCCAGAACGTGAAAAATAATCAACAAAGGCATAGCTCTTGCATCAGGTGTGGCTCGCTTCAACAATGGATCAGCTGTCCTCGCTGCTACGAACACCACACCAGATAAAATTTTACTGCCGCGGGGCACTACTCTCGTCTGCGTTGCCGATCTAAAGCCTGTGTGCATCGTGCCTCTTACACCTGCCTCCTCTAAAGGCCATCCTGGAGATCATGCTGCTTCCTCGGCCTTTACAGCACCCATCAACAAGGACTTGACAGACTCGCAGAAGCAGCAGCTGCTTGATTTGTTGCAAAAGCATGCAAACTTCATTCGTCCAGCCTGGGTCAGACAACTGCTACAGCACATCGTATTCAGACCGACTGAACATCCATTGTGCATCGTCGTCTGCACTGCGTCTCCTTAGCCAAACGAAAAATCATTGAGGAAAACGTAGACGATATGCTGCAACGGGAAATAATCCGACCTTCAACCAGTCCTTGGTCGTCTTCAGTGGTTCTGGTGCGTAAAAAAGACGGTTCCGTAAGATTTTGCGTCGATTGCCGAGCACTCAATAAGATCACTAGGAAGGACGTATACCCCATGCCACGTATCGACGACGCCCTCGATTCCTTACAAGGTGCTGAATTCTTTTCAAGCCTCGACTTGCGTTCCGGCTATTGGCAAATCCCCATGCACGAAGATGACAAAGAAAAAACTGCGTTTGCAACGCCGCACGGCCTATACGAATTCAATGTTATGCCGTTTGATCTATGCAACGCGCCCGCAACTTTTGAGCGCTTGATTGACACCGTGCTGCGTAGCCTGAAATGGAAGACTTGCCTATGTTACCTCGATGACATTGTTGCCTTTTCATCGTTTCCTCAACATCTGCAAAGATTGGACGAGGTCTTGACTTGCCTTGCGGGTGCTGGTCTTCAAATTAACACCAAGAAGTGCCATTTCGTCAGCAGATCTGTCAAGGTCCTCGGTCATGTTGTGAGCAAGAACGGAATTCGTCCAGACCCTGAGAAAACTGCTGCGGTGCTTCGCTTCCCTCGCCCTGACAAGCCGAAAGATTTGTGAAGTTTCCTTGGTCTCGCCTCTTACTTTCGGCGATTCATACAAAACTTTGCCTCCATAGCCGGTGTTTGCCTCCCATAGCCGCACCACTCCATAAGCTACTTGCTTCTGGTACGCCCTTTCAGTGGTCTCAAGAATCTGAATCTGCTTTTGGCAGGTTGAAGAGTGCCCTGATGACCTATCCTGTACTTTTTCATTTTCATGATAATGCACCGACCTTCCTCCGTACAGACGCTAGCGGCCACGGTTTAGGAGCCGTGCTTCTCCAGCGCGACAACTCTTCGCGAGAGTGAGTCGTTGCGTACGCCAGCCGCGTCCTCTCCGCAGCCGGGAGGAACTACACGATCACCGAGGAGTGCCTCGCCATCGTTTGGTCAGTGCAGAAATTACGTCCCTATCTTCACGGCCGCCATTTCACCATTGTGACCGACCACCACGCTTTATGTTAGCTTTCGACACTCAAGAACTTGTCGGGACGCCTCGGCCGCTGGATTCTATGGATACAAGAGTATGATTTTGACATCGTATACAAGTGTGGCAGAAAGCATAGCGACGCCGATGCTCTGTCTTGCTGCCCACTACCAGCAGCTCCCCTCAGCGTTTCCGCAATCGCTTTGCACAACACACCCTCGGAGGATACGTCTACGGCGGTTTCCTTTCTGGCCTCTATGGACCAGCTGCCTTCGGATGACCCGCACGATTTTTCTTCTCGACAGCTGGCTGACCCATACTGTCGACGTATTATAGGCTACCTCACTGGCAGTTCCCGTCCACCTAATGCGAGGCTCCGTCGCCAACTCTCGCAGTTTAAGCTGGACAACTCGGTGCTGTACCGCAAAATTTACCATCCTGACGGTCGGCGCTGGATTCCCGTTCTACCCCGATCGCTTCGGTCCGAAGTCCTCAGAGCACTTCATGACCATCCGACGGCTGGTCACCTTGGTTACCACAAAACCTACGATCGCCTTCGAAGTCGGTTTTATTGGCCAGGTATCACCGCTAGTGTAGCTCGGTACATTGGGTTCTGCACTACCTGCCAATGTAGAAAACTACCCACATCTGCTCCAGCCGGTACGCTACAGCCTCTTCCGTGCCCAGCCACACCAATCGAAGTTGTAGGCGTCGATCTTCACGACCCCCTTCCAGTCAGTGCTGCTGGAAACCGATAGATAGTAACAGCCGTTGACCATTTCACGCGCTACGCCGAGACGGCATCCGTCTCTACCGGTTTAGCTTCTGAAATTGCCGATTTCATCCTGCGAGCCATTATACTGCGTCATGGTGCTCCACGTGTATTGCTCAGTGACCATGGAAGGGCCTTTCTTTCACAACTAGTGAACGAACTTCTTCGCGCCTCTGGCACAACTCACAAGACTGCCTCTAGTTATCATCCCCAAACTAACGGCCTCACTGAGGGATTCCACCGCACTCTTGCTGACATGATCGCCACCTATATTCAACCAGACCACAAGTACCATTCGTCACTTTCGCCTACAATACGGCTATTCAGCGGACAACCGGCTAGTCACCATTTTACCTAGTTTATGGACGCTCCCCTACTTTCCTGGACGTCTCTTTCTTTACTTGCGATGCGGATTCATCTCCATCCTCTTCAGAGGAATACGTTTTACGGCTCGCAGAGAGCTGCCAACGTGCTCGTATAAACACTGAAGCCAGACAGCAAGACAAAAAGCTGGTTTATGATGAATCGCACCGTGGTGTATCCTTTCAACCTGGAGACGAAGTGCTCCTTTTGATGCCTATTCGCACACCTGGTTTGTGCGACAAATTCCAGCCACGGTTTATCGGGCCGTACACAGTTCTAGAAGAAACTTCACCAGTGAATTATCGCGTGATGCCACTTGTAGCCCCAGCAGATCGCCGTTATCGAACTACTGAGGTCGTCCATGTCTCCCGAATGAAGCCCTTCATGCGACGTTCTTTGTCCCCTTGACTTGCCGCGGCCAGGCTGGCCGCTTTTACGTGGGGGGAATTATTGTGGGCATTTAGTATACGAATCCTCTTCATCTGTACATTATCATCATTATCATGTGTTCCTCATGCATCCTCATCGTTGTCGCATAGCATCATCTTGGTTCGTTCATCTCGGCTGTCGGCTGCCGGTTCCTCGGGCCTAATAAAGGTCTTCCAAACTAAGACTTCATAATATCACCACAACGTAATAAACACGTTTTGATAATGGCCGCAATGCATTCACAGTAACACCCGATACAACTTATTAAATCAACAGCAATTGTACGCACACGGCGAGTGTGATCCGACGGCTTCTCGGGCGGCACCTAATGTGTGAGAGCCCTTTTCTTTCTGCGACTTCAGTTCTATGACTATCAACGTCGCCTCCCTTGATGCCTACAATTATACGCCTTGTTCTCGAGGGCCAAGCCGAACTATGCGTCCATACTACCCATTTTATGACTGCGCACGCAGACCACCTACATCAGGCATGGAACGGCTGGGAAATTCATCCTTCTGACATCAGCGCACCTCGGGAATGTGCCATATGCTTTCGCTGTGGCATCCGCGGTCATGTTGCCAGATTCTCCTCAATCGCCGTCACACGGTAGCACCGTCCTATGGGCGACCATGCACTTCCTACTGGCGCAGCAATCGGCTCCTTTACGAGACGCCTTGGCCCTCAGACGCTGACAGTAGGCCAAACCATCAGGCGAATCACCGCAGTGACTCGCCACTGTCTGTGCAGAGCTTGACGCCACCACCTTCACGCTACCCAGATTCCCCATCTCCTCGATGACATCCCACTTCACTGCCGCCGGGAAACATAGGCGGCATCACCGATCGAGGCGAGGTCGCCAGTCATCTTCAACTACACGCCGCTACACCTGCACCAGTGACCATGCGTCATAACAACATTTGTGTTTCTGTAGACAATATTACAACAGCTTTAGTGGACACGGAAGCAAGTGTCTCCGTTATCAGCATGGATTTCAAAATCCAATTAGGCCGTAACGTGATGTTCAAGTGGGATAATGCGGGCACATTTCGTGCTGTGAGTGGGGAATCGCTATGACCTCTTCTGTGTGTACCGTGAACGTCTATTTCTCTAATAACATCTATCAAGCCGATTTCACAGTGCTCGCTAAATTGACGCATAATGTGATTCTGTGTCTAGATTTCCTGCAACAGTGCGGTGCCACTCTTGATTGTGGTACCGATGAGCTTTTTGTTTTTCCTTTTGTTGCCGACCATCCTGCTACTTGTTCGCACGCCCTCTCATTTGTGAAGATTCCGTCGTACCGCCCCGTTTGTTATCCAGCGTTCACGCATTCTGTATTGTCTCTGTGGCCTGTGGCACAAGTACATTGTGGGTGTCAAATTTATCTAACCAGTCTGTTGTGCTTCCAAGCGGTATGGGACTTGCCTTGTTTGAAGCGGATACAAGCCTTAATATCGACGCCTCAAGCAATGACGCCTTGAACGAATCCTGTGTGCATGAGACCAGCCCTGGTGTCCCTGAAGACTCTTCGCCGTTTTTGAACATGATTAGCAAGGCACTACCCTTTGAGGAGTGTCAAGCCCTGGTGAGCGTCCTTAGCAGGCATGCTTCATTGTTTGATTTCACCCGGGACACTACCAAAGTTCGTGTTCCCAATACACGGGCTCGCCACAGTATTGACACGGGGTCCGCGCATCCTATAAGGCAGAAACTATGTCGTGTGTCGGCGTCGGAGCGCAAGGTGATCGCTGAACAGGCAGAAGACATGTTGACTAAGGGCGTCATCCAGGACTCTTCTAGCCCCTGGGCTGCACCGATCATTCTCATGAAGAAAAAAAAGACGGGTCCTTGAGGTTTTGCGTCGACTATCGGCAGCTAAATTTGGTGACAAAAAAGGATGTGTATACGCTTCCCCGTATAGACGTTATCTATTGTCTTCATTTGGCATCTTACTTCTCATCTATAGACCTCCGATCGGGCTATTGGCAGGTACCTATGCATTCCGTCGAAAAAAAGAAAACCGCTTTTGTCACACCAGATGGCTTGTTTGAATTCCATGTCATGTCGTTTGATTTGTGCAACGCTGCTGCGACATTTGAAAAGTTTATGGAAACGGTACTGCGTGGTCTCAAATGGGAGATTTGTTTATATTACCTCGACGCCATCGTCATTTTTGGGCGCACTTTTGCTGAACACAACCATCGACTTGACGTTGTTTTAGCATGCCTTGAACAAGCTGCCTTTACCCTGAACTGCAAGAAATGTCACTTCGGTCAGCGAGAAGCACTTGTACTTGGTCATCTTTTAGACAAACATGGTGTGTGCCCAGACCCTCAGGAGGCTGCTGCAGTTACCTGTTTCAAACAACCGCAGTCACAACGCGAACTAAGGAGTTTTCTGGGTGTTCATACTTCCGCCGATTTGTGCCCAAGTTTGCCGATACTGCCTACCCATTGACTTCACTGCTTTGCAAAGATAAGGATTTCATCTGGACAGCAGAGTGTGATGCCTCGTTTCGTGAACTTAAATTCCTTCTTACGCCTGAACCCATACTGTACCATTTCTACCCGTATGCCATGACAAAAGTGCACACCGACTCGAGTGGCATCAGTCTCGGCGTCGTGCTCATCCAGCCCTTCGATGACGCCGAGCCTGTCATCGCCTGTTCCAGTCATTCATTGAGCAAGGCCGAACAGAATTACACCGTTACTGAACAAGAGTGCCCCACTGTGGTTTTTTTCTGTGCATAAGTTTCGTCCATATATATATGGGTGGCACTTCACGATCATGACTGACCACCATTCACTATGTTGGTCGGTGGGTCTCCGTGACTCTTCTGGTCACCTCGCGCCGTGGGCGCTACGTTTGCAGGAAATTCGCTTTACAATATGCTACAAGAGTGGCCGCCATCATGCAGATGCGGCCTGTCTCTCGAGGCTTTCCCTACGAACCACCACTCTATGTGACGCCGACAATTTTGAGTATTTTCCAGCTGCCATCTACGATACTGCCTTTCCTGACCTCGCCACCTTCCGGAAAGAACAGCGCAACGATCACAGCTTGGATGATCTGTTTGATTCAGCCGCTCAACTGACAAGTAGCCATGGCTTGTTTGTCAGAGATGGCTTGCATTACAAAAAGATTTATGCGGCTGATTGTGCCCGCCTTCTTTTAGTGGTCCCCAAGAATTTGAGAAAGCACGTACTCTATGCTCTGCATGACGACGCATCAGCGAAGCACTTGGGGTTTGCCAAAACATACCACTGCTGCTGGCTTGATTCTACTGGCTTACCATGCGACGCAATACAAAAAAGTATGTGGCCAGTTGTGATAAATGCCAGCAAATCAAGTGACCAACTATTACTCTTGTTGGTCTCCTGCACCCCTTGACGTCACCCGCATCTCCTTTCGAAATGGTTGGAGTGGATCTTCTCGGTCCATTTCCGTGCTCATTGAACAACAACCGTTGACCATATGACACGTTATGTGGTGACCTAAGCGCTACCAACAGCCACAGTTCTTGATGTATCGAGGTTCCTCCTCTCTTCTGTGATACTGTGCCATGGACTGCCTCGGATTATTCTGAGTTACCGTGGTCGATAATTCGGAGACGATGTTGTAGAACTCTTGTGTCTCTGTGCTTGGCAGTTTCACCACTCGACCCCATATCACCTGCAGACAAATGGTCTCGTCGAGCGCACCAACAGAATGTTTACCAGCATGCTTTTAATGTACGTTGACTCCATGCACAAGAATTGACATGACATCTTGCCATTTATCACCTATGCTTATAGGACTGCAAAGCATGAAACCTCTGGCTACAGTTGATTCTATCTTTATGTCGGACCACCCCGCCACTTTCTCGACACCATTCTGCCTTTTTATGCGCATGAGGACTCTTCCATTGTCCAGAGCTCAGCTCCATACGTTAGCATTTCAAGACCGCTCCAAGTTCGCCTATCATTCACGGCACAAGAACGTGTAGTTCAAAAAGGAGAGAGTATGGCCATGGACACGGTTCGCAAGCGTGGCCTGTACCAGAAGTTCCTAGCTCATTACACCGGTCCTTTTGTCATCGTCAATTCCATAGATGATGTGATATATTCAATCGCTCGTCTCGTATCTTGTGGCTACATTTCTAGGCAAACGCAGCTTGTTCACGTCGCCTTCCTAAAGCGCTTCCATCCTCGTGACTGATGCTCGCCGAGGGTGCTTCGTCTGGGAAAAGGGGAGTGTTATGCTGAAGTGCAACGTGTGAAGGAAGAAAGAGGAGAATGAAGTGGTTCGTTAGGAATTAGCTCTGTGTCGGCGCGGCTACCCTCATCATTCGTTCTTAAATAAACATGCCCCATCGTAACAATACACGATTCCCCGTTGTTGCTCCGAGGTCGGCCTAAACCACGAACTTTGCTGAAATTTCCCATGCTGCGCCAGAATGTCCAACAAGCTTCTCAATTTTCTCAGTTGAGCTAATTTCAGTGTGAAATGGAGGCCGTATTGTCCACTTGCACTTTGTGTCATCAATCAAACCAAGCGTGCAGACCCTAACCCTAAGCCACAGTGTAAGTGTTAAGTTAGATGAGACACTCGCGTAACGCTGTTGACCAGATAAGATGAAGTAACAAAGCCGCGTGCCTATTGGTACGCTGGCCACAGCAGATGCCTATCGCTGGGATGACGAAATTTCAAGAAAAAAATAAGTGCGTTGCTGTAGCTATCAATACTTCGTGGGAAATATGAATTTTTTAGTCGGCAAATGCAGTTATGGCATGTTGGTAACGGATGCCGCGTTTTCTGCGCTCAAATAAAGTCCACGTGCTGCGAACGCCGTCGCTGCCAGCCACCACGTTGGTTGCCATAGCAATGACACATAATCGTTTATTCTCTGGCTTGAAGTTGTGTCCTCCCGGCGATATATACCCATCGCCGGGTCAAAGGGCACCGTTGTTACTTTCTGGTCGAACGTCCAGCGAGTCAAGGAGTACTGCCGAAAACCTAATCCCATCACAAAAAACAAAGTGGGGAGTCCTGCTGGGAGCTATGTATAATCAGCTGTTCCAGTGTTGCAGCGTGCTTGTCCTTCACGAAGGCATTTTATTCATTATTTCTTATAGAATGAAGTGTGTCTGTGCAAAGTTGTTTGTTTCAAGCTTCATTATGACGATACGAAGTCGTCCCAATGTGCATGCCGAGGCTTCACCTGGGGGTGGAGCCTGCTGCCGATTGCTGGTTCGCTCCGGTGTTTTCCAAACCACTGCATGCCAGTGGCGGGGCATCTGACGCTGCACGCTGCATCACAGGAAGAATGGCACCGCCTGTCTCGCGCTTAATCGACCTTCTTCGCAGTACACCAGTGCCCTGCAAAAAAGCACGTGAATTGGAAGGGGCTGTTGGCACTAATCGCTGGACACAGCACATTTCATTCAATTACTCATGCATGTATACAGCGCATAATTATGTGTACTAGTAAGATTGATGATGCTTGAAAAGGTTACTGGCAATTGTTTTGCTCAGTGTATGACATTCCTGGTGCCCCAAACTTTGTGCCGTTTTTTTTTTTTTTTTCCCCACCCTTACGGGTCTGCTAAACTTCAAGGTCACAAGCTTGGTAAATCCATGTTTAGATTCGCAGAGTCAGAAGCGGCAATTGCTAATGTGGATATATCATTATTTGTTCAGTGAGGTGGTTCAATGTAGCAAATTTTTTGAAATAGTAGTGCTTACTTTGCACAATTTAGGGCATGTTGAATCGTTTGTACATACATTTTTTTCTAAATGTTTTGTTTTGCGTAACTTGCTCCACATTTGTATTTTTGTGCTCCAAAAGTAACATTTTGCGGCTCCAAAAATTGCTCCAAATTTTATTTTGGCTCTTGCACCCCTGCACAAATATTCGGCATGTCTCTCTAATGTTTGCATAAAAGTTTCAGGGAGGCATTTAGAACTTTTTATCAATTTTAATTTTTTGCCTTTTGCAATCCTTAGCACATTCTGCAGTGCCTAGAAAGTTTAAGAAATGTGACAGAAGACTAGGTGAATATTTGCTGCACAGCTGAATGCACGCTGAGCATTGTGACGTGCATGTTTTATGTATTCATTTTATTATCTTTTTTTCTTTTGCAACACCAAATTCTTGCATTGGCTACTTTCATATTAGGCACACTGCAGGGATGAACAATTGGCCACATCATAAATTTTTGAAGGGTTTAACTAAGAAAGGAAGAATGTCATGACATATGTATGAGTCTAAGAAACATGACAAGGCTAACTAGAAGCGTTGGCTGATCGACACTTTGCTCGCAAAACTCCGCATGTGCCAAGATCAAAAGATCAATCTGTTGGGCGCCATCCAAATGCCCAAGGCGTTGTGGAGAAACGTCAAGCAGTCGACGATAGCCGACTGCTTCCGGCATGCGGGTTTCACTGGCCGCACTGACGAGGAATTAAAGCTGGGCTGCCATGCGCAGATCAAGAAAGCGAGCTCTCTGAAACGTGGAGCTTTGTTGGTACCGAGCCGCAAATCCTTTGCATCGATGACTTCCTTGGAGGGGAAGACAGCACTGGAACTACGGCAAAGCTGGTGGATGTGGAAATCGTTGCTGAAGCGACCGCTGAGTAGCCAAAGGAAGCCGCTGCTGAAGTGGATCGTGCATGTGCTGATGGTGCCCTGCTCCCGACATCAGCTGAGGTCATAGCTGCTTTAACCCTTGTGCGTTGCCACTGGCACACGATTGACGGCACCGGCCTATCACTGGTGGATTGTCTGAACGTCGTCGTCAAACTCGCCACATGATTGCCAACAAAAAGCAGGCACCCTTTTTCAGTATTTCAAGCTAACCCAATAAATTGTTTGAATCTCCAAGTGATTATTTGCTGTCCTTAAATTGGTTCGTTGGTTGATTTTTGCAAGTTGTAGATGCATTTTTTACGTAATTCGTTATATCGATTCTGGATATATCGATTTATTTCACGTGTGCCGCACTGTTCGGTATATTAAGGTTTGACTGTACCACCACTAGTTTAGTGGATGATATTTTAGCACTTTTCAGACATGCTAACGGCCTTTCGTTTACGCATGAGCTTTCCATCGACAATAAATTGCAGTTTTTAGACTTGAGCATCATGTTCTCGGAGCGACACGTGTGCTGGGCGTATCGTCCACGTTCGCGCAAAGAGCTTCTACCTTTTGATGCAGCTCATTCTAAACTTGTAAAAAGAGCCATTGCAACCATGCGTCTCGAGGGAGCGCTAGTGAAATCTTGCCATCACAGGGGGCAGGATAGCTACTTGAATCAGGTTAGGCGGCCGCATTCAGCTGCCTATCCTAACTCTGTCATTGTATCCGTTTCGGAAACCCTCCTTCAAAAGTTCAAGGGCAAACGAAAATGCAGGCAGCCGAGGGATAAAGAGAGAGAGAAACAACATTTTTTGTGCATCCGGCGTGCGGGAAGTCCGCGCAGGGCGCGGGTATTCCCTATCTAAAAACTATAGCTAATAGTCCTATAGTCCCAGGCTCTAGATCTTGAGGATGTTGTGCTCTGGCTAGGCATTGGATACTCGGGCTCCTCCGCTCCCGTTGTCCGGGGCGTCGGTTCCCTTTCTCGTCTGCTTTGCCAGGGCCTCCTCAAGCCGCTGGATGGCCCTTCGTTGTGTGTTTAAGTCTTGGGAGCGTATCCATGCTCCCACCTCATCGGGATACGTGGCGTCCTGGCACTGCCCATTCCCATTGTTCACACCACTGTTACACCCGCCCCACATGATGTGGCGGAGGGTGGCTAGTTCACGTTCGCACGCGCTACACTTAGCGTCCACAAACATGTCGGGGCATACGTGCCGGGCCAATGCTGGCGTTAGCACGCATTCCGTTTGCAGTTGTCGGAGCTTCACTGCTTCCGCACGTGACAGTTCACGATGCGGGGGCGGAAAGGCTCTCCTGGCCTCTCTGTAGGCCGCCAGGATCCCTCCGTAGTCGGTGAGGGGATCGAGGTCTTCTCGTTCTTCACCGCTGGTTTCAGGGAGACGGGCTGCCGCGGTCCGGCACGTGATGAGATCACGGGCCACAGCGTCCGCCTCCTCGTTGCGGTTCTCGATGTCGGGAGCCAGGTGTCGTCCCATGTGGGCTGGGAACCATTTGAGGGCGATGGTTGGTCCTACAGCGGCGCCGCGAGCAGCCCGCGAGGCCGCGATGGACGTCACTAGCCGCTCCGTGCCCCGCCAGACCATGCCTCGGGCAAAATTCCTAATTGCCTGCTTTGAGTCGCTTAGCACCGTGCGCGTGCCCGGCCTACCTGTGGCCAGGGCTATCGCCGCCTCCTCTGCCTGGCCGGCTGTTCGGGCGCGCACGGTGCTTGCTGTTAGTAGTTTACCGGTAGTGGCGCTGACCACCACTGCTGCGAAGGCGTTGCGTCTTCCCGAATATCTTGCGGCATCCACGTAGACTGCGCCCTCGTCTCTCTGATGTTGACGGGCCAGCGCCACTGCTCTCGCCGCTCGCCTGCCCGCGTCCCTTTCTGGGTCCATGTTCTTTGGCAGCGGGTAGACAATGATTTTCCTCGCTGCCTCATCGCTCAGGGGGACTTGCTTTTCTAGCTCCCTGTCCGGTCCTGCGCCCGGGCGTTCTCCAGGAGGTAATAATCCTACCCGATCGAGTAATCCTCTGCCCGCGGCTGTGTCACTCAGGCGGCTCAGCTGCGAAGCTCTCTGGGCCTCGCTGATCTCCGAGAGCGTGTTGTGTGTTCCCAGAGACAGCAAGGCCGTTGTCTTTGTGCCTGGTAGGAGCCCAAGAGCCCCCGCGTAAGCCTTCCGGATGGCAGCGTCGATCTTGGCTCGTTCCGCGCCGGTCCAGCGGTGAAAGGCCCCCGCATATGAAAACGACCTATGGTTGTTCCATATGTTCATAAAGTAGCGCACAACCTTAAGAATGTGGCGAGCAGGTACAATGTGTCTGTTGTTTTTTCTGCGCCACGAAAGCTGGCTGGCCTATGCCCACGTATATCTAAAACACCGAGCGCCTCCACCTGTGGAAAAATACACGCTTCGATGTATTTGGTTTGCGTAGTGGGTGTGGTGTACTTAATCCCACTTAGTTGTGGCCGGGTTTACATCGGCCAAACTGGATGGTGTTTGAACGTGAGAATTGGGGAACATGAGCTTTCTATTCGAAATAATTCCGGAGCACATTTGCCTGCGCATTGCCGTTCCTGTTCTTGTGAGGCGAGGTTTTCAAGCGTTTGTCCTCGCCAAAAAGCCCAGATGCTCTGGCTTGTGAAATAATGGAAGCGTTCTGGATAAAGAAAAAAGGTGACTTGTGTATAAGTGACACGTCGGTCGTCTTGCGCAAGTCTGAGTTTGATTTTTGAGCTTCGTTGCTTGATTAGATATGTTGGTTGACGTCCTCAGTTTAAGTCTGTGGTCATGTGACTAGGTGAAGTAGTGTGCTGTGCACATGCATGTGCGGCTATATATTTCCTGCGTTTCTCCTGCAAATAAATCAGTTGCGAGTTGACGCTCTTTCTCTGTGATTATTTCTTCCTGTGGCGCTTTAGGCGTCTAGAATTACCCCTCACTATACCACGTATTTACGAATTCTGGCAGCAGCATGTTTTCATAGCAAAAATGCACATATTTCTCTTCAATATTAGGACCTCATGGTTGTTCACTGGTAATACAGTGCTAACAAGCCGCTGTTCTATCTTATTCGGCAGCTTTAACGATGCACACGTGGGCGAGTATGAGAAAGGATTTGATAGACAGAGTAAATTAAGACATTTGGAGGCTCAAAATGGATTCAGCTTGCGCAGGACAAGGTGAAATGAAAATAGGCGAGGAAGGCCTCGATCTGGCAGGGCCCCTAAGCTAGGCTGATGACGATCATGGCATAATCCTTATTCGACACGACATTCAGAGATAGTTTTTTGCAACGACACCAAGAAATCTTAAATCCAATGCTCTCCTTTACTGTTTGCTTTCGGTCACTGTTGTCCTCCAAGAACGCCCCGCCGCGGTGGTCTAGTGGCTAAGGTACTCGGCTGCTGATCCACACGTCGCGGGTTCGAATCCCGGCTGCGGGGGCTGCGTTTCCGATCAAGGCGGAAATGTTGTAGGCTCATGTGCTCAGATTTGAGTGCACGTTAAAGAACCCCTGGTGGTAGAAATTTCTGGCACCCTCCACTTCGGCCTATTTTATAATGATATGGTGGTTTTGGGATGTTAAACCCCACATATCAATCAATCAGACTCCAAGAACTGAAGTCCTGTATCAAATTTATTCGCATTATTCTGGCACTCACATAGTTCTTGCACCCATCACATCACCCAGCAAAAATGTGATTTGTCTTTTTCTGCTAATAATAATTGCACCCATATAAATCGCAGCAGTAATGTCATCTACTTGTTTAAGCTTCTGATGATGTGTGTGCATGCCATCTGGCACCCTCTCTTGAGGAGAGACACTGGTCTGCAATTTTTTAGAGGTAAACCTCCTTAAAGGGGCTCACACTATTCAACCCCCCATGTTTTATTCGTGGGTTGTGTAGACTGAACGACAGACAAATGTAGCAAAAACGGCAGTGGTCACGGCATGCAGTCTGAAGTTATTCGACTTAAAAAATTTTAAATAAGAAAATGCTGGCCCTCAACTTGATCTTTGCGGGGTCACTTGACCACATTTCACTCGCCCATGACGTGGGAAGGCTGCCCTAATGAAATAAGCTGGAAGAGCCTACGTAGAGGAAGCTCGCACCTTATTGCTGCTTTTTTTTTCTAAGTCATGTTGACCTTGTTGCCACAGTAACAAGC
The DNA here is from genome assembly GCF_043290135.1 of Rhipicephalus microplus. Classification (NCBI taxonomy): domain Eukaryota; kingdom Metazoa; phylum Arthropoda; class Arachnida; order Ixodida; family Ixodidae; genus Rhipicephalus; species Rhipicephalus microplus. Next base: position 11,756,090 of record NC_134700.1, on the reverse strand, counting down.
GTAGTGCCTGACGCCTGGCTTCCCATGAACGTGAGCGGAAGCTGCTGTGTCGAAACAAAGTATTTTCTTCTGTTTTTTGGAACATTCTTAGTCAATCCCTCCTCTTATTCTGAGAAAAGAACTTGTGGAATGACGAAGACAGTGAAGTGTTGACCCTTGGCGTGTTGTTCGGTGAGCCGCCCAACAAGCATTTGTGCACTGCACCCCTTCAACAGCGCGCGTGTGGAAAGAGGCAGCTCGCAAACTCCCAAAAGCACGAAGAGGGAAGAAAAAGAGAGTTCTTTCGACCCGCGCAAGCCAAAAGTCCAGTGGCGAAATGGCAGCCAGCGCCACATTCCTGCTTTGTAGTCGCAGTGACCATTTTTTGTTATGGCCGCGTCTGTTCAGAGTTCGATGAAAAAGCACAAAGAAGGAAAATTAAACAGATTAGTAACCTCAGTTTTGATCCTACACTACGGTCGCTTCTAATGTTACATTTATCCAATGATATGCTGGCAACCTTCTGGCATCATTTCCGCCCGCAAAGTTCTGGCAAGCGCCAATACGTGGTAATGCGGTCGGCAGTGATGTAATTACTTCATTGCGTGATTAAAAAGCTAATCCAAGCTTAGACCCACGCTAAAATTATCTACAGCTATCTGTCTATGCAAATCACAAATAAAAAATAGGTGCTTCAATAGTGTTACAGGGCCCCTTTATGGCGTTGTCCTATCATCGCTCATCCTCTTTAGTTACCACCTCTCTTGGGTATGTGCCACAGGGAAGTTTAGTTCTTGGAATGTCCGCTAAATGGGGGTACTTATATATAATCAATATATGATGAAACGAAGCTCCTTAAGGCATCACCCAATCATCCTCTGTAGTAACCACTTCTCTCGGGTATGTGCCTCAGGGGAGATAAGTTTTTGGAATTTCCGCTAGATGGTGATACCCGCTTGATCATCCTCTGTAGTAACCATCTCTCTCGGGTATGTGCCACAGGGGAGTCAAGTTTTTGGAATGTCTGCTAGATGGCGGTACTTGTATATATTGTAGCAATGCTGAGGCAGACAGGTTAAAAAACAAGCGTATTTATTAGGGCGAGCTTGTGCCCACTATTCTAAAGACTGGGGTGTTCAAGTCCGAGTAGCCGAGTGGCACAGATACAACTATCTTCCTCTTCCTCGTTGCCGGAGCGCACGAACGCGTGGCGCATGCCAGCCGGGTCTTGCTTGTGTTCTTGCCACGATGATTGCGGCGAGCTACTTGAACGTGGCCAACCTGTCGCGGCATTATCCCCCTCCTTAAACGCATCGTCCCGATGCTTAAGACAGTGAAAAGATACATGCGCACTCTCACTCGTTTTTCGACGATCTGTCATGATAGGATTTCATGCGGACTACGTGTACCACTTCCGTGGGATTGCGGCGTCTTGAAGTCACGTGTCCAGCGGTTCTGACTTCATAAGTGACGTTGCTGATACGGTTGAGTACTTCATAAGGGCCGAAGTATCGGCAAAGAAGCTTTTCAGAGAGTCCGCGGTGGCGCACTGGTATCCATATCCACACTTTGTCACCGGGATGATAAAGTGCGTCACTGCGTCCCTTGTTGTACCGACTAGAATCGACGTGCTGTTGGTGGCGTATTCGGTATCTTGCCATTTGCCGTGCTTCTTCGGCTCTTTTCAAGAAGTCATCTAAGTCAGATGGATAGCTGCTTTCGTCCTGTAGTAGTAACATGGCATCCAGCGGGGTGGTCACTCTTCGGCCGAATACTAGTTCGAAAGGAGCAACGTGGGTTGTTTCTTGAACGGCTGTATTATATGCGAATGTTACGTAGGGTAATATTTAATCCCACTGTTTATGTTCAACATCGACATACATTGATAGCATGTCGGTCAGAGTTTGGTTGAGGCGTTCGGTTAAGCCATTTGACTGAGGGTGATACGCCGTTGTTCTTCTGTGATCGGTATTTGTCATGCGCATCAGGCATTGCATTAGGTCTGCAGTAAATGCGGTGCCCCGATCCGTAATAACGACGATGGGCGCACCATGTCTGAGCACTATGTTGTTCACAAAGAACTTGGAGACTTTGGCAGCTGTCGCACTGTACAGAGAGTCAGTCTCAGCATAACGGGTCAGATAGTCTGTGGCTACGACTATCCATTTCTTGCCTGCACACGATGTCGGGAAAGGTCCTAGGAAGTCCATGCCGACTTGTTGGAATGGGGCATCTAAAGGGTCTATTGGCTGGAGAAGGCCGGCTGGTTTTACGGGTGGAGTTTTGCGCCGTTGACATTGATGACAAGTTTTCACGTAGTGCTGCACTGATGCGAGCAACTTAGGCCAATAGTATTTCAGGCGAATCCTGGTGAATGTTCGGCTCACACCCATGTGTCCAGATGTTGGCTCGTCGTGGCATGCGTGCAGAATTTCCTATCGCATGGCTGTAAGCACGACTAGTAAAAACGTTTCACCATTAGGTTCGAAGTTCCTCCTGTAAAGGACACTTCCTCGAAGGCAGAACGCGGAGAGCCCTCTGGAGAATATGCGAGGGACTTGAACGTCGAGACCCTGCAGGCGTTGTATAAGCGCCAGCAAACCCGGGTCATCTCGTTGTAGTTGAGCGATTTCGGATGCGTCGAAAACGCCTAGAAACGGGAAGTCTTCCTCTTCAGGTACACTTGGATCGACGGGAGAGCGTGACAGGCAGTCGGCATCACTGTGTTTCCTTCCAGATTTGTACACGACCATAATGTCATACTCCTGCAGCCTGAGGCTCCATCTTGCTAGTCGACCTGACGGGTCCTTGAGATTTGCCAGCCAGCATAGAGCATGACTGGCAAATCTCATGGCAAAAAAAAAAAAAAAAAATCCGCGTGCTGATGGAACTGCATTAAGAGGCCTGGGGTGCGGCCTCACCGGCAAACACCGCCGAAAACGCACTCCCTCACCAGAGAAGGATTGGCCACCCTGGTGCAGTATCTGGCCACTACCTCCCACATGCTTACGTCAATTAACTCACGGCCCTCAGTCCCCAGCAGCTGCGAAGCAACTGACCACGGCGGCGGTCAGATCTGCAACGCAGCAGAGGGTGCTAAGAATCTCTGGATCCGGACAGGCCGCCATTGGAACCTGAACTTGGCAACGTTTAATGCTAGAACCTTATCTAGTGAGGGAAGTCTAGCTATACTATTCGAGGAGCTAGAGGGCGTTAAATGGGATATAATAGGGCTCAGTGAGGTTAGGAGGACAGATGAGGCCTATACGGTGCTACAGAATGGGCACGTCCTTTGCTACAGGGGCTTGGCAGACAGAAGAGAACTGGGAGTGGGGTTCCTAATTCACAGAAACATAGCTGGCAACATAGAGGAATACTATAGCATTAATGAAAGGGTGGTAGGTATCGTAATTAAACTGAATAAAAGATACAAGATGAAGGTAGTACAGGCTTACGCGCCTACATCCAGCCATGATGACGCTTCAGTTGAAAGCTTCTATGAAGACGTGGAATCTGCAGTGAGTAAGGTAAAAACACAGTATACTATAGTGATGGGCGACTTTAATGCAAAGGTAGGGAAGAAGCAGGCTGGAGACCAGGCAGTAGGAGATTATGGCGTTGGTAGTAGAAACGCCAGAGGAGAGCTACTAGTAGAATTCGCAGAACGCAATAATTTACGGATTTTGAATACCTTCTACCGAAAACGAGAAAACCGCAAGTGGACATGGAGGAGCCCTAATGGCGAAAATAAGAACGAAATAGACTTTATAATGAGTGCACACCCTGGAATCGTGCAAGATGTGGAAGTGATTGGCAAGGTACGATGCAGTGACCATAGAATGGTGCGGTCTCGAATTCGCCTGGGCTTGAAGAAGGAACGGCAGATACTGATACGCAAGAAGCCAATAAATCAGCTAGCACTGAGAGGGAAAGTACAGGAATTCAGAGTGTCGCTGCAGAACAGGTACTCGGCTCTTAGTGATGAAACCAACCTTAGCGTAGATACAATGAATGATAATCTGACGAGTATCATTACGGAGTGTGCAGTGGAAGTTGGAGGCAGGGTAGTTAGACAGGACACTGGCAAGCTTTCCCAGGAAACGAAGAACCTAATTAAGAAGCGTCAAATCATGAAAGTGTCAAGTACAACAGACAAAATAGAACTGGCAGAGCTTTCGAAGTTGATTAATAGACGTAAAGTATGCGATGTAAGAAGGTATAACATGGAGAGAATTGAACACGCTCTGAAAAACGGAGGAAGTGTCAAAGCATTGAAGAGGAAACTTGGGATAGGCAAAAGTCGGATGTATGCACTAAGGGACAAAGAAGGCAAAATAACTACCAATATGGATAGGATAGTTAAAATAGCGGAGGAGTTTTACAGAGATCTGTACAGTAGCCGAGACAACCACGACCTTAATACTATAAGAACTAGCAGTAACCCAGATTACACCCCACCAGTAATGATCGAAGAAGTCAGAAAAGCTTTGGAGAGCATGCAAAGGGGCAGGGCTGCTGGTGAGGATCAGGTAACATCAGATCTGCTGAAAGATGGAGGACAGATTGTGTTAGAAAAACTAGCCACCCTGTTTACGAGGTGTCTCCTGACGGGAAGGGTACCAGAGTCTTGGAAGAACGCTAACATCATCTTAATACATAAGAAAGGAGATGACAAGGACTTGAAGAATTACAGGCCGATCAGCTTGCTCTCTGTAGTATATAAGCTATTTACAAAGGTAATTGCTAACAGAGTAAAGAAAACATTAGAATTCAATCAACCAAAGGAACAAGCAGGATTTCGAACAGGCTACTCAACAATTGACCACATTCATACTATCAATCAGGTAATAGAGAAATGCTCAGAGTATAACCAACCCCTATACATAGCCTTCATAGATTACGAGAAGGCGTTTGATTCAGTAGTAATATCAGCCGTCATGCAAACACTGCGGAATCAGGGCGTAGATGAAGTATATATAAACATTCTGGAAGAAATCTACAGGGGATCAACTGCTACCATAGTGCTTCATAAAGAAAGCAACAGAATACCAATCAAGAAGGGTGTAAGGCAGGGGGACACAATTTCCCCAATGCTATTTATCGCGTGCTTACAGGAGGTTTTCAGAAGCCTAGAATGGGAACAGTTAGGGATAAGAGTCAATGGAGAATACCTTAGTAACCTGCGCTTCGCCGATGACATTGCATTGCTGAGTAACTCGGGGGACGAATTGCAACTCATGATTACGGAGTTAGACAAGGAGAGCAGAAAGGTGGGTCTTAAAATTAATCTGCAGAAAACGAAAGTAATGTACAACAACCTCGGCAAGGAGCAGCGCTTCGAGATAGGTAATAGTGCACTTGAAGTTGTGAAAGACTATGTCTACTTAGGGCAGGTAATAACCGCAGAGCCGAACCACGAGATTGAAGTAACTAGAAGAATAAGAATGGGGTGGAGCACATTCGGCAAGCACTCTCAAATTATGACAGGTAGTTTGCCACTATCCCTCAAGAGGAAGGTACATAACAGCTGTATCTTGCCGGTACTTAGCTACGGAGCAGAAACCTGGAGACTTACAAAGAGGGTTCAGCTTAAATTGAGGACGACGCAGCGAGCAATGGAAAGAAAAATGGTAGGTGTAACCTTAAGAGACAAGAAGAGAGCAGATTGGATTAGGGAACAAACGGGGGTTAAGGATATCATAGCTGAAATCAAGAAGAAATGGACATGGGCAGGGCATGTAGCGCGTAGACAGGATAACCGCTGGTCATTAAGGGTAACTGACTGGGTTCCCAGAGAAGGGAAGCGGGTTAGGGGGAGACAGAAGGTTAGGTGGGCAGATGAGATTAAGAAGTTTGCGGGTATAAATTGGCAGCAGCAAGCACAGGACCGGGTTAACTGGCGGAACATGGGAGAGGCCTTTGTCCTGCAGTGGACGTAGTCAGGCTGATGATGATGATGATAGAGCATGGTGGTCACTGACAGCTCTGAACGGTCTATCATAAAGGTATGGTCGAAACTTGTTTATTGCCCAGATGACTGCGAGGCACTCTTTTTCAGTTGCAGAGTAGTTAGCCTCAGCTTTTGATAGTTTGCGGCTGGCATAGGCTAACACTTTCTCTTGACCATTTTGCCATTGGACAAGGATGGCCCCGAGGCCGACATTGCTGGCGTCGGTATGGACTTCAGTGTCGGCTGTCTCATCAAAATGGGCAAGTATTGGTGAACACTGTAGTCGTTTTCTTAATTCGTCAAAAGCTTTCTGTTGTTCGTTTCCCATGTGAAGGGCACGTCGTCTTTCGTCAGTTTTGTAAGAGGATCTGCAATCTTTGAGAAATTTTCAACAAATTGCCTATAGTAGGCACATAAACCCAAAAATCGACGCACTGACTTTTTGTCTCTGGGTGTGGGGAACCTCTGAACAGCGGCTGTCTTTTCGGGATCAGGACAAACACCATCGGAACTAATGACATGTCCAAGGAATCGCAGCTCTTCGAAGCCGAAGTGGCATTTTTCGGTTTCGATTGTCAATTTTGCTGACCGGATGGCTTCCAATACTGTGCGTAGTTGCTGTAGATGTTTGTCAAACGTTGCAGAGAATACCACCACGTCATCCAAATACACTAGGCATGACTGCCATTTCAATCCGGCAAGGACAGTGTCCATCATTCGCTGGAACGTTGCTGGTGCGGAACAGAGGCCGAATGGAAGCGCTTTAAATTCGTAGAGGCCATCTGGTGTTACGAATGCCGTTTTTTCACGGTCCCGCTCGTCGACCTCTATTTGCCAATATCCGCTTTTCAGATCTAAGGAGGAGAAAAACTTTGCGGATCACAACCGATCTAGTGTATCGTCCATACGTGGCAAGGAGTAGACATCTCGTTTAGTTACTGTTCAGTTTTCTGTAGTCGACACAGAATCTAAGTGTGTTGTCTTTCTTCTTAACGAACACTACGGGGGACGCCCATGGACTATTCGAAGGCTGGATGACATCATCCGAAAGCATCTCCTCCACTTGCTTCTTGATAATTTCCCGTTATTTCTGTGACACCCGATATGGATGCTGGCATATAGGCCTCGTGTCGTCTTGCGTTATAATTTTGTGTTTCGTGATTGGCGTGCGCTGGAACTTCGAGGCACTTGAAAAGCAATCAGAGAATTCTTTTACCAAGGCGTAAATCTGTTTCTTTTGACTGTCCGGAAGGTTGTGATTGACGGTCACGGATGTGTCGATGTTGCAGGCCACTGGTCGAGTGGTTGATGTCGTTAAGCTGCATAGTTCAGTCGCCATACAGAACTCGTGTAAATAGGCAATAGCCGTGCCTTGAGCGATGTGTTGAAGTTCATTGGAGAAATTTGTGAGTAGGATATCTGCACGGCCTTTCGTCAAGTGAACAAGACCCCTAGCTATGCAGACACCTTTGTTCAAAAACAGCCCGACATTTGTATCCGCTATGCCTTCGTGGTTGTACAATGTGTCATTTTCTACGAGCACCATTATACTGCAGCGTGGCGGCACAGTTACGTCATCATGAAGAACGCGTAGAGCAGTTAGGCGTCATTCCTCAGATTCCTCCACAGGTATAGCTCGTTCAGTTGAAAACGACACGCTGGATCTACGCAGGTTAATTACGGCGCCATTAGCTCGCAAAAAATCCATTCCTATAATGAGTTCCCTTGAACATTCTGGCAGCACAATGAAATCGGCCACGTAAATAAAGCCTCATATTTCAAGTCTTGCAGTGCATCTGCCAAGGGGCTTAATAATATGACCGCTTGCCGTGCGTATCTGTGATCCACTCCACTGTGTCACAACTTTGTTTAGCTTTTTCACCATCTTGTGACTTATCACTGAATAATCAGCACCGGTGTCGACTAAGTCATTCAACTCCCATCCTTCCATTCTCAACCTCAAATCTGAAGTAACGTTTTCGTTGCTGCACCCATCTACCGGAAATACACCGTCATCACCCTCAAACCATATTGGAGGATCTTCGTAACTGACGTTATCAGCGGCCTCACCTCCACAGGTCGCTTGCTTCAGTTTTCCGGGAGTGGACTTGGAGAGCGATGACCAGGCTGCCTTGAAGGTCTACGTGGGCTGGAGGACCGGTAGCGCATAGGCGATGGTGACCGTGACCGGTGTTGGCGTAGAGTTGGCGAGTTCTGGCACGTGGACAAGTACTCCTCAATTTTCGCTGGTCGTTCGCCGTTTCGGGGGCACAGTGCATACGACGGGAAGCCTCTTAATCCAGCCTGTCGGTAAGGACAGAATCTGTACAGATGACCCGCTTCCCCACAATGAAAACACAGAGGCCTGCGCTCGTGATCACGCCAGACGTCACTTTTCCTTGGCCTACGCTCCACGTAGTGATGTGTGCTACGTGCTCCTGGGGGCAGATAGGTAGCTGTTGGTTCCCGCGGACGAGGTGCGCTGCGTGCCGCAGGTGGGAGAGGAGTCTTCGCCATTGCAACTGCTGCATTGCTGTGTACGGTGGGTTGTCTGACAACCTCGGAGTATGTTCGGATAGGTCGAACCGGCTGCAGCTCACGCTCTGGCTCTCGTATCACCTGCCTCTGTTCGTCACGAACAACGTCCGTAATGGATAGTGCAGTTGGAGTCTGGGGCATTTGCAGTCTGCTCACTTCTTCTCTAACAACTTATCTAATGAGCTCTCGCAGGGCTTCAACGTCGTTTCGCACGCCTCCGGTGTATACCTGTGCAGATGCGCAGTTAATATTCCGGTTGTTCTGCCGAGCCCGCTGTTCCAGTGTTTTTTCGATGGCTGTCGCTTCCGAGTAAAACTCAGCAACTGTGCTTGGAGGGTTGCGGACGAGAACGGCGAACAGCTCTTGCTTCACTCGGCGCATTAGATGGGGCACCTTTTTATCCTCAGCCATGTTGTAATCCGCCCGCTTGAACAGATGGACCATGTCCTCAATGTACATAGCAGCACTCTCGTTCGTGAGCTGGTTCCTCGATTGAAGAGCAGCCTTCGCCTTTTCTTTCCTGTCTATGTTCGCAAACGTAGCCACCGCTTGTCGGCGAAATACCTCCTAGGTAGACAACGAGGTTTCATGGTTCTCAAACCATGTCTTAGCCAAGTCTTCGAGGGCGAAGTATACGCGACGGAGCTTCTCTCTTTCGTCCCATTCATTCAAGCTCGCCACTCTCTCGAACAGGTCCAACCAATCTTCAACATCCTCGTACGAGTCGCCGTGGAATACTGGCAGCTGGTGCGGTTGGCTAATGAACACTTGTGCCGGTGTTACCTGGGTAGTCATAGTGGTGGCATCCATCGTTTGAATTCCCCTTGGTGTAAAGTGAAGAGGACCGAACTCAGGTGAGTCACCTCGAAGACGGCGACTTGCCCTCTGGTGTACAGGAGTCACTTCCACGGGGTTGATCCCCGCAGGGGCGCCTGTGAAAGCAGGCGTTTGGTGTGTAGCGACACCACGGACCCGAGCTAACGGGGGAGTTTCTACTCCCTCCCACGCCTAGCCGTGCGTGGCTTTGCCGTGTCCGGGGAAAAGGGGATCCTGGGGGTTGAGCCGACCCTGGGTGATTGGACCTTTAAGGCCCCCTGGTAGAGGCAACACACCTCTTTGGCCCCGGCTTCACGTAGAAGGCACCCCTGGGCTGACCCACCCAGGGGAAATCGGCAGTCGTCTTTTCCTATCTCTCTCTCCCTATATCTTCGTCTTTTGTTCTCACTTTACATCTTTCCTGTCTTCTCCTCACTTCATTTTACTTCCAATTTTTCTTGGCGGCAAGGGTTAACCTTGTGTGGCTATCCAAACTAGGGTAAACCATATTGGGTTATAGTAACTGCGTACTGCTGGCGTTGCGCAGACATGCCCACATGATCTGCCACGTCCCCTCGTTGGACTCCGTGGTGGGTGGTAGGCGCCGTTACCGAAAAATACACATTTTCTCATGGGATCCCCGACCCCCTCTTTAACTGATCGTGCTTCGAAAAGGGTACGCACCGATGCAACATTCCTACTTTGGCCCAAAAACAAAGAAACTTTTCCAAAATACCATGTCCTCCACTGCGAACAATCATCTACAAAAGCTAGAGCAATCTCACCCTTCCTTGTAGCCAAGTGCTTGAGAGAGACCATTGGAACCGGTTATAAGGCCACGAAGATGGCAAGTGGAGATCTGCTTCTCGAATTAAAAGACAAGAAACAATACAATAAACTCTCGCACCTCGTGGCCTTTGGTAACATCCCTGTCTCTGTGAGCGCACACCGTACCATGAATACAGTGAAGGGCGTGGTATCGGACGAAGATTTGATGACACTGAGTGAAGAAGAGCTCTTTGATGGATGGAAGGATCAAGGTGTAATACAAGTCCAGCGCACCAAAATCGGACGTAACAACAATGAAATAGCAACAAAGCACTTGATACTCACCTTCAACTCAACCACTTTACCCGAGACTCTCGAAACTGGCTATGTAAAACTCCATGTCCGACCCTTCATTCCAAACCCGAGGCGTTGTTTTAAATGCCAGCGATTTGGTCATGCATCCCAGAGCTGCCGAGGACAGCTGATGTGTGCTAAGTGTGGCACAACCGGCCACAGTGCTGATGAATGTAGTCATGACGAGATCCTCTGTGCAAACTGCGAAGGTAGCCACCCCGCATACTCCAGAGCGTGCCCAGCCTGGAAAAGAGAAAAAGAAATAATAACTATAAAAGTTAAGGAAAATATCACGTTCAGGGAAGCAAGACAACGAGTCTCGCTATCATTAGCACTAAAAACACCTTTTGCCGAAGTGGTGCAACGAGGGGCGGCACCACAAAGGCCCTTGGCAGTTGCCCGGACCACGCCTAGCGTGCCGAGGCCAATGCCACACGCCCCTGCGGTGGGAGCAGCCAGCGCTGCCCTGCCCACTTTCAGCCTGTCCACACCAGTGACCTCTACAAGCTCTGGCAGCAGCCAGGGCAATCACGAGGCCAAGGGGGCTCCATCAACCCCCAGCTCGGTGGGGACAAAGACTTCGTCGATCGAGGCGAAGTCTAAGCGACGCACAAATCGCTCTTTAGAGCGGGTGTCCAGTGCCTCGCAAGAGGCTATGGACACCAGTTCAAGCCAAACGGCGCAGGAAGCGCCGAAGGAGCGGCGAGCTTCGCTCGACCGCCCCAAAAAGGAGAGAACGCTGATTACAGGGCCTGACAAAGGCCCTGTAAAATGAGTTAATCCCCGTCTTCTTTGCACACAGCACTTTTTCCCTTTTTTTTTTCCACTATGGACAAAATCATACAGTGGAACGTAAGGGGAATACTTAGAAATTTAGATGACGTCCAAGAACTTCTGTGTAAGTTTAACGCGAAAGTGCTATGTGTGCAAGAAACGCACTTAACTCCTGAGCACAAGGACTTCCTACGACAATATATTATTTTCCGAAAAGACCGGGAGGATCCTGTTGTACCATCTGCCGGTGTAGCCATTATAGTCGATCATAGTATAGCATGCCAGCATTTGAAGCTCCAAACGGCCCTGGAGGCAGTGGCCATTCGATCTGTACTTTTTAACAAACTTATTACCATATGTTCTGTGTACATACCACCACATCAACAGCTACACAGACGTGATCTGGAATCACTAATAGATGAACTCCCAGAGCCATTTCTGGTTCTAGGTGATTTTAATGCACACAATGTCCTGTGGGGCGATGCTCACTGCGATGCGCGAGGACGTCTCATTGAGCAGCTCCTTTTCTCTTCTAGTTTGTCTTTTAAATATGAAGGAGCCTACGTATTTTAGCCTTGCAAGCAACACATACTCCTCCATAGATCTTAGCATTTCATCACTGTCCCTTTTACCTGTTTTTAAATGGAACGTTCTTAAAAACCCTTATGGGAGTGATCACTTCCCAATCATCCTGAGTGCGCCGAACAAAGAAAGATCAACTACCCCCGCAGGTTCCTCGATGGAAGATTGAGTCAGCTGATTGGGAAGGGTATAGAACTCTTACACACATGACATGGACTGAGCTGTCTGCCCTGACCATAGATGACGCTGTCACGTATTTTACAGCTTTTATACTTGATGCCGCATCTAAATGTATTGCCAAAACGAGTGGCATGTCTTCTAAACGGCGAGTCCCATGGTGGAACGACGCATGCAGGAAAGCACGGACCACTCAGAACAAAGCATGGGCGTTGCTTCGCGATTCCCCTACAGCAGAAAACCTGGAAAGTTTCAAGCGGGTCAAATCGCAGGCACGGAGAACGCGTCGACAAGCTAGACGAGAGAGCTGGACAAAGTTTATATCGAGTATCAACTCGTACACAGATGAGGGAAAAGTGTGGAATAAGGTAAAGAAAATTAAGGGCCAACAAACGTATTCTCTTCCACTAGTAAATAGCCTCGGGGAAAGCTTGGAGGATCAAGCCAACTTTCTTGGCACACATTTCGAACACATATCGAGCTCCTCACACTACTCCGAATCCTTCCAGAATTACAAGGCACGAATAGAAAAACAAAAGTTAGAAAGAAAATCCCCAAGAAATGAGGCATATAATGCACCATTCTGCTTAGCAGAACTGCGAACAGCACTCAACTGCTGTAATACATCTACCCCAGGTTCTGACAACGTAATGTACGCGATGCTGAAGGAACTACCCTCCGAAACTAAAGAAACCCTCCTCTCTCTTTATAATCGCATATGGTTTTCAGGTGTGATCCCCTCCTCCTGGAAGGAGGCTGTTATAATTCCAATTTTGAAGCAGGGAAAGGATCCCTCTACTGTATCAAGTTACAGACCTATAGCGTTAACAAGCTGCCTCTGTAAGCTATTTGAAAAAATGATTAATTGCCGCTTACTCCACTACTTAGAAACAAACAATTTGCTCGACCCATTTCAGTGCGGGTTTCGAGAAAGTAGATCCACCACAGACCACCTCGTTCGTATTGAGGCACAGATCAGAGACGCCTTCGTCCATAAACAATATTTTCTCTCTGTGTTCCTCGATATCGAAAAGGCTTATGATACAACATGGCGTTTTGGAATTCTAAGAGACCTGTCTCACCTTGGTGTGCGCGGAAGAATGTTTCACATAATTGAAAGTTACCTGTCAAACCGAACATTCCGTGTCCGTGTGGGCAGTGTTCTCTCCCGAACATTTGTCCAGGAAACAGGCGTGCCACAAGGTGGTGTACTTAGTTGCACACTTTTTATTGTCAAAATGAATTTCTTGCACTTGTCCATCCCCCGCAATATGTTTTATTGTACATATGTCGACGACGTTCAGCTTGGCTTCAAGTCATGCAACTTGGCAATGTGTGAGCGGCAGGTTCAGCTGGGTTTGAACAAGGTCTCCAAATGGGCTGATGAAAATGGATTTCGACTTAACCCACAAAAAAGCACCTGTGTCTTGTTCTCTCGAAAGAGAGGCATGCATTCGGAACCTGACATTGAACTGAACAGCCAACGTCTGTCTGTCAATGCGGAGCATAAATTCCTAGGCTTAATCTTGGACAACAAGTTGACCTTCGTACCGCACATCAAGTATCTAAAAACAAAATGCTTAAAAGCCATGAATGTTATAAAAGTGTTGTCACGTACTACGTGGGGTAGTGACAGGCAATGTCTCATCAACCTGTATAGAAGCCTCATTCGCACCCGCTTAGATTATGGGGCCGTTGTTTATCAGTCTGCGACTCAAAGTGCTTTGAAGATGCTGGACCCCGTGCACCATTTGGGCATCCGCCTTTCTACGGGTGCTTTTCGCACCAGCCCCGTAGAAAGCCTTTATGTTGAGTCAAATGAGTGGTCGCTTCACCTGCAGAGAACTTACATGTCCTTTGTATACTTCCTGAAGGTGAAAGCAGACAAGAAGCACCCCTCATACTCTACTATTAATGATCTGTCAAGCTCCATTCTGTTCCAAAACAGGCCTTCAATGAGGCAGCCCTTCTCAGTACGCCTGAAGGGTCTAGCTGAAGAAACTGGAGTGTCACTTGAACACAGTTTAATGGCTCCTGTAGCATACCCGCCACCGTGGCAGTGGCAGATTATAGACTGTGATGTGTCGTTCCTGGAAGTTACAAAACATGCGCCTATTGCCCATATCCGAACATACTTCCTGGACTTCAACACAAATACACACGTCCTGAGTTTTTTACAGATGCCTTCAAGTCCAACTCCTCTGTGTCCTACGCTGCTGTCGGCCCATCCTTTTCGCATGCTGGCCCTCTACATCCAAGCACAAGTATCTTCACAGCAGAAGCTTACGCGATACTTGTGGCAGCTAAACACATCAAACAACTACAAATACAAAAAGCAGTAATTTATACAGACTCCCTCAGTGTTGTAACGGCTCTGCACAGTCTTAAAAAACAAAAAAACCCTGTCCTCGTCTCACTTTACTCTATTTTATGCACACTCTACACACTCAACCAACGTGTTGTAGTGTGCTGGGTGCCAGGGCACCGTGAGATTCAAGGCAACGTGATGGCGGATCAGCTTGCTGCATCCGCCTACGAAAGCACCGCCATTACACCCACATCAATCCCGGCCCTTGATCTTAAGCCGTCTCTCAAACGAAAACTCAGGGACTACTGGCAGAGCAAGTGGGATACACACACACAAAACAAACTACACGTTATCAAGCCACACCTTGGTCATTGGCTGCCAGTATCAAAATCGCGCCATACAGAGGTTATACTAACGAGACTCAGGATAGGACACATATACACGACACGCACATATCTTTTGTCTGGTGGCGACCCACCATTGTGTGACAGATGCGGTGAACCATTGACCGTCCTTCACGTGTTAATCCAGTGTAAACGCTTAGAAACTATAAGAAGACAGCATTTTCCATTACCCTACCGACAACATATACCTTTACACCCTGCAATGTTCGTTGGTAGGGAACCGCTTTTTAGTCATGAATCCTTGTTAGTGTTTTTAAAAGAAATTCGTAATTTTCATATCGTATACCCGGGCATCCCGTAGCTCGACCTCTCCAGGGAGGTTTTTGCTGCGGTGGCTACACAGGAAAGCACTTGCCTCACGGCCCTTGCACGCAAGGGTATGAACCAGTGAGGCACTTGTGCTAATGCCATACATATACACCATCGTTTTTTATTATCACCAAATTTGTTATCTATTCACACCACACACACCTTTCACGGCATGGTCGTGATTTTATTACTTGTATGTTTTTACCCGCCTTACCGCAAGGAATTTTATGGCCCTTATACAGCCGCTAATCACAATCATTGTCCACATTCCTTGTCGCATGAACTGGCGCTCTTTGGCCATCAAATGGCCCTTGCGCCAAAAAACACCATATATCATCATCCACGGGGTTGATACGCTGGTCGTTCGGGCTACGCTCTCTTGAAATCGCGAGGCTTCGATTCATAACCCAGCAACTCCACCAGAAATGTAGCGATGCTGAGGCAGACAGGTTAAAAAACAAGCGTATTTATTAGGGCGAACTTGTGCCCACTATTCTAAAGACTGGGGTGTTCAAGTCCGAGTAGCCGAGTGGCACAGATCCAACTATCTTCCTCTTCCTCGTTGCCAAAGCGCACGAACGCGTGGCGCATGCCAGCCGGGTCTTGCTTGTGTTCTTGCCACGATGATTGCGGCGGGCTACTTGAACGTGGCCTACCTGTCGCGGCAATATGGTGAAAAGAAGCTCCTTAAGGCATCATCCTATCGTTCTCTGTAGTAACTACTTCTCTCAGGTATGTGCCACAGGGGAGATAAGTTCTTGGAATATCTGCTAGATGGCAGTACTTATATATAATATATGATGAAAAGATGTTTCTTGGAATGTCCGCTAGATGGCGGTACTTGTATATAGTAGTGATGGAAGTGCTGTTCCAATTGCACCAAACGGCTCCAAACCTGCTCTGGAATGGTGTTGGCAAACTAAAAAGAATGAAGTTGAACCCTAGGACCATTTTGTGAGCATAAGCGAAACCAAAAGCAAGCTGTATACACTATCATCCTAGTATGCTACTTAGTGGTGGAAATCCAGAAAAATCTGGATTTACACCACTATGGAGGGAAGACGCATATTAGGCCATAGTGTCCAATTCGTATTATAATATGGGTTGTATTTTTACAGGAGAAATTTTTACAAAATGCATGTTTCACTTCAGAAAACAAATATGCAAATAGTTTTTGGCTGTCACTTTCGGATTTTAAAATATTGGCTGTTTCGTTAACTTACATTCTGCCTAGTTTTTAGACAGCTTTCGCATAAAACATCGATACGAATTTGATATGATAGTGTACTATAAAGACAAAGGAGTGCAAGCAAACCATAATCTTATTTTTAGCTTTATTGGTTCAAAGATTATGGCCTTGACAAGTATATAAGAAATTTGAAACTGTTGCTTAATTTATTTTTAATTAAATCACTGTTCTTTATAAAATTATCATAATGTTTTGTATTCTTGCACTAATCAATGCATAAACTTTCAAATGCTGTAAGAATTATCAAATACAATCCAACCACTACTGTGGGCAATGGCCTGAACTTGATGAAAAATGTTTTGAGAAAATGGGGAAAAGAAGCTTTGGTGCACGGTGAGCATCTTATTCAACAGGAGAAGGTGTAAATGAGTGCCTATCTCGCTCCCAGCCATACCCTCGCTCCCAGAGACACCATAATTTGTTTACAACTGCCAAGGTGCGCCTCGCTAGCATGGAATGCAGTGGCTCTTGGGATTTTAAAATGCGAAAAAGTGCCTGTTCACGCTACGCCCGCTTATAAAATGTCATATGGTGCCACTGTGCTGCCATCTCATAGAACAACAACCAGCGCAAGAGGAAGAGATTGCTGAGCATTGCCTGTGAAGTTCACAGCGCATCGCGGGAATCGTGTCAGTGCGATGTTTTGCGATTGTACATATTTCCATCCACAACGAAAAACGCCGAGCTCCACTGCCTTAGGATATAATCGCAATCAGCAGGAAAAACTATGAGCCCAGTGAAGGTACAAGTAAGTATACTTATTGCGTTTATTCAAGCGCGACTCCAGCTGTTTCACTTTACAGCAGCGATTTGCATGCAGTATGCCTGTAGTATGAGGCACAAAACTATTGCCGTACTCTTTCGCAGGCCGCATGTCAATAGGATACACGTATTACGACTCGTGCGTGGATGCACGCATTGCGCATGTTCAGTACAACTGCAACGGCCTACTATCGCGATGCGTGTACGGCACGGAAAGCATGACTTTAAACTCGGTCGAGCTGTTACATGACTATCTGCCCTTGGCCGGCATCACCGTAGCATTTTAATATCTTGTTCTGGCTGGCACTATAGCAGCGCGTGTGTGTTCAGAGTTCCCGGCAGGACTGGCAACTGATACACATGCAGTGCGCGAACATAAGTTGGAATCGGATTCTAGCGCTACTTTGACGCCGGATTACAGCACAAATTCTGCCTTGTCACAGCCAAGGCACGCCGTAATACGACTGAGTCGAAAGCAACGCTTTCAGCTGTTCGTGTTTCTTTCAATCGCAATAGTGCGTACCTGATGAAGCTGCTTCCGTAGTCTGCAATGCACGTGCTACAGACATTCCGGACTGTCAAGGAAGGTCTCCTTGATGTTTCACACGAAATCAGCATAAAATTCCAGTACAGGAACAGCGCGAAACATACTTGCAGCCGGACTCTAGTTGTGAAGTTTCGCGTTTGATTTGCAGAGCGTCTGCTCGCCTGGCAGTTGAGTGTTGCATCGCCACGCTTGCGATAGATGGCGCCACACGCTTATCAATATGGCAGCAACCACTGAGCTCGCTGTGTTCTGGTGTATAGTCATCATTCTTGGTGCATTTTCTTTTCATTGCATGCCTGAAGTTTTCATGGTTTCCATAGTTCAGATCACCATTCAGCGTGTTGACGGTGCTTGTGCAGTAATCAGTAATGCGTGGCAGTCTTCATTTTCAATTTTACGTTATCTTGATATGCCTAGTGTGCATGCCTCTTTGTGAGATATTCAGGTTGGAAAACAATGTCATTCGACATAGTTTGGCGATTTTCTGTGCTCATTGCTGCATGAACCACAAGCACGTTGATCTTGAAAGGGCCAAGCACCACATTTCTTTTCTGCTCTCAGCGAGCTGCATATTCAGTTCTCTGCGCTCATCATACGTCAGCACAAGCTTCACAGTGATGCCATATTCGTGATCTTCCTAAAGAATGCTGCCAGGCTTGCCACACACACCACACTTCATATACCATTGCTAAGCTTATGACGTTGAACGGCGTTGCAGTCGTCGCAACTGCTTTCGAGTCTTGAAAAACACCGCTTGCATCGTGTGGCTGACGATGACGAAAGGCCTCGCTGAAAGTCACTCGCACGACACTCCAGCCACTTATTCAGCTTCCCAAATCAGGGGAGTGTTGACGCGCACAGCTCGCGTGTGATCGTTGGCCTCTGCTATCGCATCCGCGATCGCGGGTGCTGCGTTTGGGATATCGTTTGCACGCCCAGCTTTTTCCATGTTCTCGGTGGCGTAGGGTCTCGCTGGTGAGATGCTGCATGCTCTCGAACGCATGAGCTGTACGGAACTTTTGATAATTGCCTGCCTTCACACCGATCGCACAGCTGTTGCTTAGGTAAGCCTCTTTGCAAAATGTCAGATTGTGCACCACTGTTTAGCAGACGAATCCTTGACATCCTGTAGGAGAGGAGGAATTACCCCATGTGATAGAATTATGCGCAAAATATGATGTGTATTTTGGCAGTGTTGCTTATTTTTCACTAACTTCTCTATAAACTATATGCTTAGCCATTATGATATATTTGTTGTATGTGCTCTGAAATCATTTGTTCCAGTAGTGAAGGTTCTTTATTTCATGTATCTCTTATGCACATTTCTGTTTTATATGAGTCAACTCCACTCCTGTAATAGCCCGCAAATAGCTGACAGTATCAATAAATGAAATGAATGAAATGAAAAAACACACCTATAATGTGGGAGTGTAGTGGAGAATAGGACGAAATCTCGTTTGGTTGGGATATAATGGCATTGTAGAAAGAAGACAGGACGCCGACCAAGAGTTTGTCAAAAATATGACATTTCAGCTGTCGTATAGTGTGCCACTGTCTAGCAGACCAAACCCTTGGCATCCAGTAGGAAACCGGGAGCTACCCCATGTGATAGAAACACGCCAATAATGTGCGAGTAAAGTCGAGAATAAGACGAAATGTCGTTTGGTCGGGATGTAATGGCATTATAGAAAGAAAAAAATGCAACGCTGACCAAAAGGGTGCCAAAAATATAATACAAAGAGGTTTTGGCTTCCACAAAGAAGGCTTGTTCACCAAGTTGGGAGGCCGAAGCTTCCAGCTTAACTCCACTAAAATTACCGCTTGAGGCATCCTGCATACGTAAGAGATGGATCGCCAGTGTTGCGGTTGAACGTGTTCCCTGTTGTCTGGATTGTCAAAGATTTCAGATAGTGCCATTTTGCCCAGCTTTTTCTTTCATTTTTTTTCACGGAAGATAACTGAAGTACGGTCTCAGTTGAAGCAGTAGAGCATGTTTCTGCATGCTCTGCGAGAGTACTGGAAAAGACATCATTTATGTGCTGTTTCAGACGTTGCTCCAAATCTCCGCTTTCACTCACGTATCATAATCGCAGTCTGTGCAAGAAATCTTATAAACAACGCTAGGGAACTTTTTTTTTTTGTCAGCATCAAGGGTCTCCGTGATGTCGCTTGTGGCCCGTAAGTCTGCGCGACTTGCCTATTTTATCCGCACAGGATTCGCGCCAAGGCTTCGCTGATACCATGAACGCACTGAATGAAGGCATAACACTGGCTGAGGGAATTGCGTGGCTCAGTCGGGTGCAGAGCTCGTTTCTCGGATAAAGCAATAAAACTTCAGGTAGGGGTACTTGCACGTGCTCAGTTCACGTCAGATGTATGCTAAATCGGAGTCGAAGTCTTCTGGCTTGGTGCATGGGCCCTAATTATTAAAGAAAACCCCCACAGACCGTTTGTGACTTACAGAGTTGACACAAGCGAGATAAAAATATCGCCCGCTGTGTGTGCACCCTTCCTATCAACTTTGAGCGATAGACGCTGTCAGTTACTACTGTATTATTACGTCAGAGAAAAATAGACGTCCAAAGCTCTTTTCTTCGACGGTGAATTTTATAGTTTCATCAATGCAATTTAAGTGGATGTTGAATGCAGCGAGGACATTTTGCTTTATGGTGTAAAAGCAATCATCAACGTATCAGAATACTTTCGCAGCAGGCTCGAAGGAAGCCAGAGCCCGGCTTTCCTCAAACTCCATAGCCAGGTTTGCCGCCATTACGGCGATAGAAGTGCCCATAAGGCTCTATGCAACCTCTTGTAAATGACACGACGGAAAACAATGTATTATTCAAACAAATGCAGTAGTCTTACTAGGTCCTGCACTTCAACTATGGTGCGTTTGCCCAGTTTCTCATCAGCCTCCAGGCACTCACAGCAAGTGCCACAGGAACACAGGTAAAAAGGGAAACGACGTCAAATGACACCATGAGTTCATCATCATCCTTAGTGAGATGGCGCGCCTTGTCAATGAAGTCCTGAAAGTTGGGGATGGGAAACGTTGTTATAAAGGGAAAATGACGTTGTTTCCTGTTTTACCTGTGTTCCTATGGCACTTGCTGTGAGCGCCTGTGAAGCTGCGAACTCCGTACGCCAATCTTTGGTGAGCTCCTGTTGAACGACAAATGCTAACACTATGCCTGCAAGCTTCATATTATTATTATTTATAGATACTGCTGTCTCGATACACGAGACATAGCAGGAGTGGGTACATTAGGAAAAGGAACGGACATACATTAAGCAATACCAAAGAAACATACAAAGCATTTAAAACATATTACAAAATATGGTTAGGCGGTTCTTTCAAAAACAGTTCAATTGGTTTTTCGCGTAGGGAACCATCTAGGTTGTTCCAAATCTCAACAACGGCTGGAAAAAAGGAATGCTTAAAGCAATTTACAAATGGCTGGAAGGGAACAATGTTGAGTGGGTGAGATCGGCGCGTGGTTCGTCGTGCTGAATCACAAAAAGAAATCGGTGCTTCAATGCAACTGCGGCTGTGTACAATCTTATGTAGCAGAGTGATACGTTCAAGTGTGCGTCGGAAAGCAAGGGGTTCTAACGACAATATACGCTATTATAATTCTCTACTAGTTTATTGTGGCTTTTATGTCTCAAATAAATGTTGCTTTGTGTTCACCTTGTGGCTTTATTGCTAAAGTAAGTCTTGATTAGTAGTTCTCAAAGCTTGCAGTTACTAGGTAGTTGCTGGCGCAAGAATCCCAATTTGCGGCCACTCATTTACTTTTTTGCTCTGAAGTTTTCGCACATTTTTCTTGCATAATTCTCGCACCCCCAACTTTTCATCGGTTTACTGCGGAAAAGACTTCGAGGATTATGGAAGTAAATATAGTATTTGTGTTTGGCAATTTAATTATTAACCTGTACACACCCCTCGTTCTGGGCAGTGGTGACAGTGGTTGAACCGTCTTCCAGGCTCAAGGTTGGCCTCCAGGTGGCAGCTGTAAAGGCTCCCGGCTTTGGAGACAACCGCAAGGCGACGCTGCAGGACATGGCAGTGGCTACAGGCGGCATCGTGTTTGGCGACGAAGCCAACCTAATCAAGCTAGAGGACGTGCAGGCGTCCGACCTCGGCCAGGTGGGGGAAGTGGTCATCACCAAGGACGACACGCTGCTGCTTAAGGGCAAGGGCAAGAAGGAGGACATCGACCGCCGTGTGGGACAGATCAGAGACGAGATTGAGCTCAGCAACTCCGAGTACGAGAAGGAGAAGCTTGGGGAGCGACTCGCACGCCTGGCCAGCGGTGTGGCAGTGCTCAGAGTTGGCGGTTCCAGCGAGGTAGGAAGAGATGCTTCTTGTCTGAGCTTCAGTGACTGGCACATGATTGAGGCTTGCACTCAAGGCCACAGTGCTCTATAACAAAAAGCATAAAAGGTGCCTGCACCACAACAATGGCCTCTCTCACTGTGCCTTTCCTGGCATTATGGCCACATGAGTGACATTTCCTGCAAGTGAACGACACGTACTTACAAGGGGTCATAAAAACTGTCATATAATCCGGGCATTGTGTAATATAAAAACTCGGATTATAGGCAGTGCCACTCAGCCTTGCTTAACAGGTACAGACCACCTGAATAAGCCCACGGCATGTTTTTGTGCCTCTGCAAAGAAGGTAGATTAAATTACTCTTGCCACTTGCAGCTAATGGCAGCGTCACTTAGTTGTAGGAGGTGGAAGCGAATCTTTATTCTGTACTTTAAAAAAACGAAATAAACGAATCCAAGGTACATCTTTCTACTGATAAACAGTCCCAAAATTACCTGCATCTGAAACTGAAACTGTGTTGGCAACAGTCTCTCCCATCAGAAGAGTCGCACCCTGTGTCATCTCTATCGCATTATGGCGACAGATCACGAGTGTGCATAAACGCTTTCGTGCGTGATTGAGCTGTGCAGGTTGTAATTTGTTGGCTTGTGAAGTTCAACTAATGATTTGCCGCTGTTATTGTGAATATTGACGTTAAGTGCCCCCGCATTAGCCAAAGGGTCGCCACTCTGCGACGCGACATCAGACAACATTGACAAATCTTGGAATTCCGGCATGCCTGTTGTCATACGATTAAAGGAGCGTCGGTAGTTGCTTGCCTCCACAAAACTAGCCGCGTTGACAAATTCGTTACATTGGGCACGAGATGTAAGGGGTCCATCATATGTACGGCTGACCCTGAAGCCTATAGCTAATGTTCCAGCCGCACACAGTCGTACCGTGCACGGTTAAACTCCCCTATCAGTAGCTTTTCTCATTGCAACTAAGCGGGTTCAGGTGAATAAGGCAACAGGCTAGGTCTACACCAACACATTATTGCTATAGGTTAGCAATAACGCGTAAATGTTGCGTAGAGAAACTACAGATAACAAGGGTAGACGCTTACACCTTGGTCGTGTTCGTCCTTGGCTCGCAGGGTGTTCCGGGTTCTACCTTTTATCGTAGCCGGTGTCAAATAGGGGGTCCAGTCGTCGGCACGCTGGTTTTCTTCATCGTCCCGGTTTCCCTTCCCCTGACGAAAATGCGTTCCTTCGCTGAGGGAGGGGAAACTTTTTCGTGCGCCGGGAAAGGGCGATCACGAGCGCCGGCCGCGGGCGTGTTCCATCTCTTCGCAAGAGGCTTTATTGACTCGTGTCTCAAAGGGACAGTCATGTCCCCGCAACTAGGTTTTCGCACTGCCGTAACAGGGAAAGGGTGGCTGGGCACACGTGCTCCCCCACAAGCTTGCATAGGTAACGAACCCGCATATGTACGCGTGAGACATAGCCTTGTGTAGAAGCATATGGACTTCCAGACGAACAAACTCTCCCGTTCTAAGAAGACATCCTGTCTCATTCTCTACTTTCATAATTGTCAACCTAGGGGAACGCAAGTTCATATTTTGCATTCGTGAATATTCGGTCGGCGTTTGATTCAAGTAGTAAATGTGCGTTTTTTTCTTCCCCCTCCTTGAACGGAACCTGAAAGTTGTTCGGCGGAAAACTGCGTGATATAACCAAGGTTTTTAGTGCATTATTTCTTTGGAGATTTTGCCAAGACTAAACCAATTCATGGTAAAATGCGTATCGTTGCGAAACTGGGTATGTATCATCGAAGTTCCACTGTACTGTCGGCAGCAAAAGTTTCTAGGATCTGCTGCAGCGTGTGGCGGCACGACGAAAGAAAAACTTCATTGTTGCGTTGCCCAATTGTGATGCAGCAGGTGTTGAGATCATCTACCGTGGCCTTCGCGATAAGCGCCGGCTCGTTACTGCCACGGAAACAAAAATTTTAAAAAAGCTATCGTGATCAACTGAAATGTGCACCTGCGGAAAACGAAACATCTTCACTGCAACACAGTAGTGACACGCAAGCAGCATGTCGCGTGCACCTCGCTGCGTCAGCATGTCATGATGCAACGATTCACACATTCTTTCAGGTATAATTAGTAATTTAATAATAGCCAGTATGATGAAACTCGCTATGTGTTTTGGCTGGAAAAAAAAATGATCTTTGAAACTTTTGAACTTAGTTTTCGAAGTAGGTTTTGCTGGCACGATCTCCGCCAGCAGTGCAAAGGTGCAAATTGCTGGAGCAACCGGCAATTGGAAGTTTCCATACGTGGCGAATTCCTCCAAACTGTTTTTTATTAATTTCTTTACGATCCCAAAAAGAATGAGTGAACCATGACCTGCCGACTTTGCTAGAAACATGGGATATGCTGCCCGTGCGTCACCGCAGTGTAGCAGTGAAGCACATCCAGTTTTCCGCAAGCACATGTTTTGATTGACCCTGAGATCATTTTCTTCTTTCTTTTTTTTTTTTTTCACTGGAAGTAGCGAGGCTGGGGTGCTTCAGCTATCGCTCATTAGTATCGCTACGTTGCATCGCCTTGTGGCTATTCAGGGCCGTCATCTCAGCGGATTAGCGGCAAAATTGGGATGTGAAACTGGCTTATTGCACCCAAAGTTTTCGAATTAACCGGACTGGTGCCGGCCGCCGCTTTAAATTATCCACTCAAACTTGCATTGCAAAATACGAGACCATGAAAATGCTGATAATTGAGCGGGATTTTGAAATAATCATGTTTGAATTAACAAGGTTTTACTGTACGTTTACAGACAAGCTGGCAAAACTTGAGTGACTTGGGTTGAGCCGTTAATTTATAATCAAATATTTTTATAAACAAGCGAGTGGCTTGAGAGTCGAGCAACTCTGGCATGCTACCTAGCCGCAGCGTCCAGGGTTCGTACAGGTCCTTGAAATCCTTGAAAACCCTTGAACTTGAAAAATGTACTTTCAAGGCCCTTTAATATTCTGGAATTTTTCGTAATCCTTGAAAATCCTTGAATTACCTGGCCAGTGCACTCTCATATCGACATTGAAACCTCCTAAATGTGGTACATCAGTGTGTGAACCTTTCAAACTCCTCATTTCTGTGCATTTCTGAAGCAGTAGTGTGGCGTGGGTAGCAGTAGCCGCAGAATTTTTCGTAATCCTTGAAAATCCTTGAATTACCTGGCCAGTGCACTCTCATATCGACATTGAAACCTCCTAAATGTGGTACATCAGTGTGTGAACCTTTCAAACTCCTCATTTCTGTGCATTTCTGAAGCAGTAGTGCGGCGTGGGTAAGCAGTAGCCGCAGCGTCCAGGGTTCGTACAGGTCCTTGAAATCCTTGAAAACCCTTGAACTTGAAAAATGTACTTTCAAGGCCCTTTAATATTCTGGAATTTTTCGTAATCCTTGAAAATCCTTGAATTACCTGGCCAGTGCACTCTCATATCGACATTGAAACCTCCTAAATGTGGTACATCAGTGTGTGAACCTTTCAAACTCCTCATTTCTGTGCATTTCTGAAGCAGTAGTGCGGCGTGGGTGCACATGATCCCATTTTGCAAACGTGCATGTGAAAAAAAAAGTTACTTTGTGGCTAGGGTGAAGCAGTGAATGTGATAGAAAAAATTTGAATGTAACAAGAACAAGGCCAAGCAACGCCGTACATGCAACACGCCGCTTAAGCACGGAAGGACGCACAAAAAGGAAACGCACAGGATGAGTGCTGATGAACGACTGTCATAGCTCGGCACTGGAAGCGTGCGGCTTAAACAAACTGAGAACGGTGCTAGAAAAGAACACACATGTATCCAAAGCTTGCGTTTAAATTAACCACTGTCACAGTTGTTACTTGGTTGTTGAGCAACGTGCTGCGATTGTCAACTGTGCGCGAGCCGGCACTCTGGATGGGGTGGTGCCATCAAATTTCAAGGCTATAGCAAGCATCTTGTGGGCTTAAGAATATATTTCCAAGTCACTTCCCAAGTGTACCTGAATGCTCATTCTCCTAATCGAGGCTCATTGCGCGCACGTCCAACACTGACGCATCTCTACGGAAGGGCAACAAAAGTTCTAGCGACGTCACACTAGATCTGTAGTTGGCTGAGAGACTTACGGACTTCTGCCCCGTACATACCGGCAAAGCGTCGCGGCTGCTGCATGCAAGTTGCGGCAAGTTTGTTTTGCAGGAACTTTTGTGGCGCATGTATGCGAGAGCTGACAATACTCAGCATGACGGTGTTCCAACGAGGAAAGCCAGGCGAGCATGTATCTTCTTTTGTTAACTTCAACATCTCAACCACTTTAGATATGGAATTAATGTACTCGAGACAATACTCAGGTCTATAGAAGAGTATGTGTTGTGTGTAGTGCTATAATAGGTTGTTAATTTTTTGTTTAGTACACATGCACCTGACGAAAACAGAAAGTGTTCTATTAGGCGTCCTTGCGCATCTAAACGGGAGTCTCTCCATAGGGGATTATGTGCATTTAAGGGGAGATGCGAGTCAAAAAATCGCGTTATTAGCGAAATTTCTCGTATTTCTGATTTTTATTGCATTGTAATCTTCAAACCTTCTTCTTTCATCTGTGAAAATTTCAAAACTAAATTCGAACTGCAAAATGCAAAAAAATGTGTATGAAGCCATCGCGGTGGCTCAAAATTTCGTGAATTTGTGCCGATATTGGCCATCTTTGACTGCGCGCTGCTCCCTGTCGCAGTGCCGCCCGCCAGCGCGATCGGTGGGGAAAGTTGCGTCCGGCCTCCTTCTTACAGCTCCGACGACCGCCAGTTTCGTACGTGGGCAAAAAAAATTAAAAACAAGGCCTTTTTATCACGTGGTTTGAGCGGTTTGAAACGCGCGGCACCCTAAGCCGCATCGCCATTGGCTACCGAGTCATTGTCAGCTGTGTTGGTGGCGGCCATCGGCATTTGGTCCGTCTGCTTTTCTGCGCGTCTACGCATATTTCCGCGATGACAAGCCCGAAAAAGTGCAACGTGAGACCACAGAAGTTTCGAACGAAGCACAAGTTCAAGGGAAGGCGGCGTAAAGCGCCCCGAACGACGGCGACGAACGAGAACGCGCCTACGTGTGCTAGGCCTGACGGCGGCATCGACGAGTGCGCGAGCGACAGTGGCTGCGATGAAGGGATTGACGCTGTGCTTTCTTTCGTCAGTGCTTCGGAAAAGAAGCTCGGCTTCTTCGAAAAAGACGAAAGACAGCGCGATGAGGTTTGTGCAAAGACAGTTTTGTGCGACACCCTCTTGCTGACGGCACTTGTGGCAGGTGCGGCATGCCCTGCTTGCGGTATTCAAAAACTTGCCGTTCGGGAGCCGGCAGAAAAGCGCAAGGGACTTTCGTCGCTCCTCGAACCTCATTGCAAAAACAGCGAATGCTCAGCGACTGTTCTTTTGTGCTCCTATACGTCACTGCGTGTTACGGCGGACGGCAGCAGCCGAGTGAGCCAACGGTACGACAGTGGGAGCTCCCGAGATAGTTTCGCTGTAAATGTGAAGGCGGTGGTGGCTGCACGCGCTGTCGGCATTGGGAATGAGCAATTGTCGAGATTTTGCTTTATTATTGGACTCCCTAAGCCAATGCACCACCGAGGATTTTTTTCGATAGCAAAGAAGGTGCACACCGCTGCCATGGCAGCTGTGAGTGAAAACTTGCGCCGATCCAGAGAGTTCACGAAAGAAGTAGCAGGCGAAGCTGATGTGGCTGTTATGTTCGACGGCACTAGGCAGAAGAGGGGCCACAAAAGCCACAACGGAATTGGCGCAATTATCTCCTTAGATACTGGCCTCTGCTTAGACTTCGAGGTCATATGAAATTACTGCCTGACATGCAGTAGGCACAAGGATATGGGCCCAGACGAGGAAGTGTGGCAGGCATTCCATGGCCCAGTCTGTGAAAAAAAGGTAGACTGTTCCTCCCATGCCATGGAAACGGAGGCTGCAATGCGCATTTGGCAGAGAACATTGACTTATGACACCCCACTGCATTTCATGACATTCTTGAGTGACGGTGACAGCAAAGCATATAGTGCAGTTGCAGAGTCAAAAGTCTTTGGTGCTGTCAATATAGAAAAAGAAGACTGCACTAATCATGTGGCCAAGAGACTTGGCACCGCGCTATGGAAGCTGCATGTGCCATTACCACAAGGGCAGAAAATGAAAGCCAGCCTTTCAGAAGCTCCAAACATACTATCGGATTGCCATAACAAGCAACAGGGGGAGTGTACGGGATATGTATACTGCAGTATGGGCTTCGTACTTCCACTCATGCTCTACTGACAATGCTGGCAGCCACAAGTTTTGCCCTGCAGGAACAGAGTCGTGGTGAAAACATCAACGCGCTGAAGCACTTGGTGAACCTGCACCACGCCACACACCTCTCCTGACAATAGCACAGGGATTGGCTGTTTTGCCCATTTATAAGCGGCTAACGGATGAGAAGCTCCTTGCTCGATGCATCAAAGGGAAAACCCAGAACGCATCGGAATCCCTGAACAGCAAAATTTGGCTACTTTGCCCCAAGACTAAGTTTGTCTCCCGAACGGTTGTCGAGACTGCCGCAGCTATGGCAATCCTGTGGTTCAACAACGGTCATGCTACTTTCGAGCACATCCTGGAAGAGCTCAACATACTGCCATCTAGAGATCTAGTTACTTTCAGTGATTCCCGCGACGCGAGATGCATCAAGAGAATGTCCGAGCGTCTGACAGCAGAAGCAAGGGCCCACCGTCATCGTAGAGTGAAAAGGGCACGGCTAGAAGAGAGTGCTCGCAAGGACCGTGAGGGCACAACCTATGCTGCAGGACAGTTCTAGTAACTTGCAGTGCTTTTCAAAGTTCTGTTGAACATTATGGACAAAGAATATGCATTTCTAACAACTCTGTGATAAAAAAAAAAGGTTTCAAACTTTCCAATGCGTTTTTCTCCTTTTGCAGTTTTGTGTGACCTGTGCTTCTCATACACGCTAGTTCGTATACTTAGAATTGTCATACCTCTATGAAATTTTGCACATAGCATGATGAAGGCCCAGAGAGTACAAGTATCTATTCAGATTGTCAGTGCTGCTTGATTATGTATTTCAAAAATTACATAACATTGAAAGCCCTTGGCAACTAGAGCCATAGTAAATTTTTCTATTTTATTATTGTATTTCACCTTTTTCCACACAAAATTTATATAGTTTTTTGCACTCTTCAGTTCCAGAGGATCATAGTCGGCTATATCTGCATGCTTTATCTCAAATTTTTATAGGTCATAATCGTTGCATAACAATGGCCATAATTTTGCAGTATCTGACCTGCAGAAAGAAAACCAAGCAATCTACATGAAAATAAATGACATATTTGAAAAGAGGAGAAAAAACTCTATTAGCATGCCAATTTGTGTTAAATTCTGACTCTTATTAAAGAAAATCGTTTTTCGAGTAGCATCTCCCCTTAAATCACCAACGACTATATATAGCGTAGGAAGTTCATCAATGAAGCTTCGAAATTGTGTATTTGAAAGTTGATAGCACGGAGGAATGTAAATAGAAGTAATTGTCAGTAGCTTCCCGAAGAGCACTGCTCGGACAGCAAGTGCCTCAAGAGAAGTTCGGAGGTTTATCTGCTTATAGGCAACACCTTTATCAACTATTATAGCTACACCACCCGACAACGCGGCAGCATCGTAACGGTCTTGTGGAAGATGGCATATTGCTTTAGAAAGTTTGTTTGTGTGGACTTGAGATGTGTTTCCTGAACACACAGCACCTTTGGATGATGAGGGCATGATGTCATGCTTTCCAGCATATTATGCCCTCTCCCTATGGAGAGAATGCGAGAAGTTAAGACTATGTTTTTTTTTTTATAATTGCAATATCCATGTAATATAAGTGCAATGAAATTGGTCATTTTTGAAAATTTTAGATTGAAGAATTCCAACTTAGCTTGTCACTTGGAGTCCTTGAAAAAGTTGCAACAAGTCCTGGAAAGTTCTTGAATATCCTTGAATTCTCTCTTTGAAAACCTGTACAAACCTAGAACATCACGAACCGCTTGCTAGACGAGCTGCCACACGGTTTGCATTCCCGAGGACGATTGGACGGACAGTTGGTGCCAATAGAATATCAAGTGTAGCGCTGTGGAGACTAGTGAGAATTTAGTCAATGCGCTCGCATTCAGAAATAGTTCAGTGCAGTTACTTGTGAAAATGGCTCAGCATCAAATGAGAATATTGAAGCGGTATGAGCCTTTGGACAGAAGATGAAGAAGCGCGAGGGCCGGGGCAGGAAAGAAGAGGAGGAGGAAGTGAAAAATAAAGCAGATTAAGATGGACGCCAGTTCCATACTGAAGCTTTAATGCTGTTCCGTTATTTTAAGTAGGAACACTACATTATTTTGGCGCAGCCGGCCATCGAAGCCATCATGTGGGTGACGTTCTTCATAGACGAGACCTCCGAGGAGATCATCTTTTCGAAGTACCAAGTTCAAGACGAAGCAGCGGTAGACCTACCTCGTGAGCTCAGCTCGGAAGAACTCGTAAACCTGGTTGTGGAAAAGGCAGCCGTAGACACTACTGAACTACGACGGAAAGGTGCTGTGAAAGTGAACTTGCGTGTGGCGACCTTCAACGACCTAGTTCTTGAACCAGCGCGTCGAAAACACTCAGGATCACGATCTTCGACGGAAGAGGTGAGCCTCGTTTTGAAAGCTTTTCAGCTGCAACAGGAACAGATGCTTCAACAAAACCAAATAATGACATCTCTTATAAGCTCTCTGAATGCTGAGAGACCGACACCTAATTTCGTAGAACCTGATGCTTTCGACGGTGTGTCTTCAAATCCAGAAAGTTGGCTTGATTTCTACGAATATGCCGCTGGAAAAAACAAGTGGCTCTCTGATGAGGCTAAAATCACCAACATGCGCGTTTACTTGAGAGGTGTTGCGCGAAAGTGGTATGAAACATGCATTCTGGAAGACAGTGACGACTCTTGGAGCCAGTGGAGGAAAAAGTTTTTGACTGTATTCCGAAGCAATCCAGTAGAAAGATGGAACACGGCGCTTAATTTCAAGTCTGAGCAAAGCTGCCTTGTCGAGTACTTCTTTGAGAAACGCCGTCTTTTAAAGCTGGCGGAGCCTTTGCTTCCATCTACGGCCGTAGTTGCCTTAATAATGCATGGATTGCACACTAACGTGTTGAAGCAAGTGCAAATACTGTCACCAAAGACTCTAGATGACCTCCTCGCGTGTCTTCAGAACATACCATCAGCTTCGGAAACAAGCATAACCGCCGAGTCAAGCAGCTGTTTCAGTCGGAGTAAATCGGACTGGTCAAGCCGCGCTCAGCGAGAACCGAGCCACCTCGCAACTCGCACAGATAACTTGCCCTGGCGTGTTCCAAGAGGTCGAGTGAATAATATCGACACTGAAGCTCAGGAGTATTCGACAGAAAAAAACTAATAAACGAGGGTGATCAGTCCCACCCGATGACTCCAAATGAGACTGTTTATTTAAGTTGCTCTAGCCTACTTCACATTCCCGTCAAAGTAGGAAACAAACATATGATGGCTCTGGTAGACAGCGGTGCTTCTGTGTCCATTATAAATGCCAAGCTGGTGGATGCAAATCGCTTGCATAGTGGAAGAATTCTACGAGTACAAGGCTATGATGGAAAAGTAACGTTGCATGATCAGTGGGCCTTGGTAAACATCGAGTTCCAGGGTCAGCAAATAGAGAGCGAAGTGTTGGTGATAGAGGGGGTAACGTACGACTTTTTGCTATCAAGACCAGATATAAAGAAACTAAAGATCAACGTGTACTGGGACGATGTGGTTCTAGTAGAAGGAGTAGCAAGGAACGAGACAAATCAGGGTAGACAAGATAATCTACGAGTTGTCAAGTGCGCGGCGGATATCGCAACGACCTACCCTGAACTTGTATGCATAGGAAGCTATCCTCAGGCGATGAAGTCCCACAAGGTTCCTTTCGAACTCGCTGACAAGGCCGTCATCCGGAAAGCACCTTACAATATGTCAAGGGAGCGAAAGATGTGGCTCAAGAAAGAGTTGCAGGAGATGCTAGATGCTGATATCATACGACCTTCGGTATCACCCTTCGCTTCTCCCATAACGATCGCACCGAAAGAAGACGGAACCTTCAGATTATGCACCGACTACAGGGTTCTCAATCGTCAGACAGAACTCATACCATTTCCTATGCCGAAGATCGACACAATTATAGATGAGACCGGGGGTTGCCGACATTTTTCCCGCATCGATTTATGCAAAGGTTTCTGGCAGATCCCACTAACCGAAGAAACAAAAATGTACACCGCTTTTATCACGCCATTCGATCTCTACGAATACAACCGGCTCCCTTTCGGTTGGAAAAACTCGCCAGCGTGGTTCCAGAAGATCATGAACGACGTCCTAAAGCCATTCCTTGGTGTTTTTTGTAATGTGTACATAGACGACATTATAGTCTTCTCCAAAACAGAGGCTGAGCATCAGGACCATCTGTCTCAGGTGTTAAACGCCTTGAGCTTGGCACATCTCAAGGTTAATTTTAAGAAGAGTGTATTCTTTCAACAAAAAGTGGTGTTTCTTGGAAGAGTCTTCGATGGGAACACCAAAAGCACAAAACAAGAGTCCGTCGAGAAGATCTCCCAGTTGAAGAAACCATATGACGTCCATTCACTGCGTGTGTTTTTGGGATTGGCAGGACATTTCCGATCTTTCATAAAGGACTTTGCTGTCAAAACTAGATGCCTCACGCGCTTAACGCAGAAAGAAGTTCCCTTTGAATGGAGTGACGAATGTGAGAGAGTCTACCGTGACTTGGTGCACAGAATTTCTTCTGACCCCGTTCTGCGTATACCAGATTTCACTTTACCCTTTGAATTGAACACTGACGCCTCACATTATGGGACTGGTGCAGTGTTGTATCAAAAATGTATTGAAGCATCTGGCCGAGAAAAGCGACACGTAGTCGGTTACTACAGTTACACTTTCAAGCCGTCTGAAACAAACTACACTACTACGGAAAAAGAAGCACTGGCGGTTCTGAAGGCCGTTGACTACTTCCGCACGTACCTGGAAGGTACGAAGTTCACTTTGTTCACCGATCACCAGGCACTCACTCATCTCTTGAATATGACCCAAACTAAAGGGCGTATCGCCAGATGGGTGAATTACTTGCAGCAATTTGACTTTACCATCTCGCACCGACCAGGACCGCTTTTAACCGATGCAGATGCTCTATCAAGATTGATGGTACAAAACAACACAGAAAAATCTGAAGAAATCAATGAAGTGAAGCTGTGGGAAGGCTCAGAACAACTGGTTTTTACGGAAGGTCGGTATCAAGTCCCACCAACTCTTGTTTCCAAAGTGCTTTACTTGTACCACGATAGCCCAGAATCTGGAGGACACGACGGCTTTTGGCGTACCTACAACAAGTTGGTCAAGAGGTTTACGTGGCCTCACATGAAGAAAGACGTTAGTCAGTACGTTCGTCCATGCCATGTGTGTCAAGTACACAAAGTCAAGTATAAACAGCCTACGGACACCATGATACTACCTTGCCACTCGAACGTGCCTTTTGAAGTAGTTCACCTGGATTTCGCTGAACTTAACAAGAAACGGGAAGGAGTCAGAAAAACGCAAGCTTTTCTGCTGGCCATAGATGAATGCACCAGGATGGTCGCGGCACGAGCAGGAAAAGAAGATGCAAATAGCGTCATAACCCTTCTCGAAAGGGACATGTTTAGAACTACGCGGACAATCGTATGCGATAACGGCCCCGCGTTCAAGAGTGAAAAGCTAGTAAGATGGGCTCGAGATCACAATGTATCGATCAAGTTCTGTGCGCCATACCATCCTGCGGCGAATGGGCTTGCAGAACGTGCCATACGGGACGTGAAACAATACATCAAGATGTACGATAGTTTTCCTGGGGGATGGAAATGTTCTTTAGAAGCAGCCGTAAAACATCATAACCGATCCTACACAAGTGGCTTGGGGTGCAGTCCACAGTACGCTTCTACAGGAGAGACCCCTATTCTGCAGGCAGACCGTGAGTTGGGACTCTTGGAAAACCTCAAGATTGTCGAGGAGAGGCAACAAAAATCACAGGAGGAGAGGTACCGAAAACGAATGAAAAAGAATTTCGACAAGAGGCATCGAGCAGACATGCCAGACATTCAAGTCACCGACCTCGTACTAGTGAGAAAAGGAATAAGAGATTCCAGTGCCAAATTTTATGGGCCTTACTTTGTGACCAAGACAGCCACCCAGAACGGAATTTTGAAGACTGTCTGGTACACTGGTGAACGTGGATCTGTTGAATGTGCTTCAATTGGGAATGTCTTCAAGTATTACCCCAGGAGGGGTAATTAAAAGAAAGCGGGAAGGGTGAAGCGGTATGAGCCTTTGGACAGAAGATGAAGAAGCGCGAGGGCCGGGGCAGGAAAGAAGAGGAGGAGGAAGTGAAAAATAAAGCAGATTAAGATGGACGCCAGTTCCATACTGAAGCTTTAATGCTGTTCCGTTATTTTAAGTAGGAACACTACTATATTTTGTAATATTTTGTAACTTACGAAGTAAATAAGCACCGTTGTATGTCTGTTACAACGTGGCTAGATCGGTTAGCGCCTTCTTGTTTTCTTTCCATGGTATATTGTTTTGCAGGTGGCTGTAAAGCATCATGTGGAGGAAGAAAAGGAAATTAGACAACAATCTTTTAGTGGCACAAAGCCACAATAAATGTTGAGTAGTTGTCTAATTTCCCTTTCTTAACCCTTCCGCCATCTTACAGGCCTCTGAAAAACTCGTTTGCAACATAAGGAGGCTCACGCTCTGCTCATGGCAGCATTTACGACGACGAAGGCTGTTCTGAAGACGCGCGAAGGAATGCGTCATGCTAACTGTACTTCTTGCATAGTTTTCACAGCATTGCATGCACCTGATGTGTAGAATGAAGTATAGTACCTTGTGTAAAGAATGGGAATATTTAGACGAATGCCTTAAATGTCTCGTCAATCGCAAAATTTGACCTGCAGCATCGAGAACATGTGACGCAAAGACGATGCATGCAGGGGTGCAACAGCTGTGCCAACTGCGCCAATTTGCTACAATTCACTACTCTTGGGCCGAGCTTCGCCAAAACCATGAAATATGCTGAAATTTCACCACGCTGTGCCAAAATGCCCAACCAGCCTCAAAATTTTCTCAGTTGCGCTAATTTCAGCGTAAATGGAGGCCACGTTGCCCACCTGCAGTCTTATTCATCAATCAGTCTACGCGTGCAGACTCTAAACCACGGTAACCTTACCACGCTAACCTTAAAGTGGTACTGACACAATAAATTTGGCCTCGTGTTTTTTTGCTACAATGCGTTGCTCTAGGGCTATTAGTCGTGACACGACAGATTTTTTGCTGCAGCACGTGATAGATAATTAATTACAGGCCCCTCATTATCAATCACTTTCAGCTTCGGTTTGAGAAAGTTCCAAAAACTGGGTGCAACTGTCGCCACCTAGCGTGTGCAACTCGTGTTCACTACGGCACACAGAACTGTGACGCACTTCCGCACGATCCGCATCAAGAATTAATTTCGAATAGAAAATGGCTTTGGAATGTCGCCAAACACCAAACTTTCTAAGCGTGCGCCACGGCCACGCACTCACAACCAGCCGTCGAGAAATATAGACTTCGGGAACTAACGCAGCAAAAGAAAAATGGCGGCTGTGACGTCATAACTTGTTTTGTTGACTGCAGCGTAGTGACGTCAGGGAAGTAAGGGGTCACCTCGGGGATCACCTCTGAGGCTGTCTATAGCGCTATAGAGTCGGTCTCTCACGCAAACTTCAAAATCAATTTAAAATACCTTCCAAGCTACATTCGCTGTTATTATCTTGGAGATGATATACGAATGTTCACGAAAATTCATCCCGCAGACTATCTTGGCTCCAAAGTTTTGTGTCAGTATCCCTTTAATCCCATTAAGTCGGGGCACTCTCGAGACGCGATTAACCAGATAAAGTAACAAAGCCGTGCGCTGTTAGGAATGAGGTGTCGGGACATCCCACAATGCCCATGACTCTGGTGATCTTGGGTAGGGTAGCGTGATCCTGGCTGGAACCATCAGAGTCTTAATAGAAGACTAGCAGAAGAGCCAGAGTACGTAACAAGAATCGTTTATGCACAGCATTCACATGTTTAGAGTAACATGAAACAGATTAAGCACACCCAAGTCTCTCTGCCTTCGCTTTTTATAACCTCCATGTTGCCAAGCTTCCCTGCAAGGGAAGACATTTGAGTCCAGGTCCCTCCAATGAGATCGTCATCCTCTACTCCGCCCGTGAAGAATCAGTCAAAATTCCTCCCAGGAAAGGGGGAAAAGCACGCACTGATCGTGGGGCTGTTTGCACAATGCACGAAGTGAGATAGGTGCAAAACCATTTTAGATGTAAAAAGCTTTTGAATGGGGGTGGGTCTAGATCGACTGGGAAGACAGAGGCCTCTCAGAATCGTCTTGGAGGAATGCACTGGGGATAGGAGCCTGCTATGATAGGAGCCTCTCTGTACTGCAGGTGGAGGTAAATGAGAAGAAGGATCGGGTGAACGATGCCCTGAACGCCACTCGGGCTGCTGTGGAGGAAGGCATTGTGCCCGGTGGGGGCACTGCTCTGCTGCGTTGCCTGCCTTCTCTGGACAGCGTCAAGACGGAGAACGACGACCAGTGCACGGGCGTGGGCATTGTGCGCAAGGCGCTCAAGCAGCCCTGCATGCAGATTGCCCAGAATGCCGGCGTGGACGCAGCTGTCGTGGTACAGAAGGTTGTCGAGGGCAAGGACGACTTCGGGTACGATGCCATGCGCAACGAGTATGTCCAAATGATTGGGGCCGGTATCATTGATCCCACCAAGGTGAGCACAATGTTCATTATTTCAATTAAAACATGCTGTGCCAATGAAATTGTGACAGTGCAGTTCAACGCCCTTGGACAAACAGTTATGTTGTTGCAGAAAAACAATGGATTGGTTATGATAGACGAACTGCTCTTTGAGAACTGTAAAGCCATAGGTATCACTATCATAAGTTGATTATTAGTTGAGGGAACTGAGATTGAAGCTTAATTTTTTCATTTTCGCATTGAAATCTCCGAAACATAAAAAATTTCAAGATGTACTTTCCGTATTTTTGTGACATTGACTGAATGAAATTTCTGAAACTTAGTATGCTAGGTCTATGGCACTTGCAGGAGACAAATGTACTTTATGTTTATCGATTGGAAGCTACGTAGGACCCAGTAGATGACTTCACATTCCATGATGTCACGGTGTTTAGTGTGACAATGTTTAGGTGTGACAAGGTGTCTCCACCTGTATTAAATGCGAAGCATTTCTTAGTGAACTTTGGTTACTTTGAGGTATCTATCAGCTGCTTACGTTTGGGTGCTCTCGTGGTCACCCTCTTAACTTTGCGTGAACCAAAATTATCATGAGAGGGTAAGATGGTTTGACAAATACACGCGTTGGTCAAGACATGAATGTCACAATCTTGTCGCCTATGTCGTCGAACACTTCCAGTCAGGCAGTGACACATACCCACGGGTGGGTATGTGCCACTGGTATGCGGGTATGTGCCGCAGTTGACAGACACCTAATATCTACCCAGGAACGACGAGAACACACATGCGCAATTTTATCGCGCGAGCGTTAAAAAATACCTGACACTGGTAGCGTAAACCCAACAAATCTAAAGAATAAACGTGCCCGAATAAATGTGCCCTAACAGAATAAATATTCTGTTTTTGTCACTGACATTTGTTACCCACTCCTGCTTGGGCCCGAACAGGGCCTGCAGTACTTGTAAATAAAAATAAATAAATAAAATGTCAGGGTCCCAGCTGGAATCGAACCCAGGCATTCTGCATGGCAGTGAAGCATTTAGCGCAGAGCTACGCCAAATCTCTGAACTACTTTTCAAGAAGACGCTAATCTTTGTGAAACATTAATAGTGGTTGCAGTGGTGCCTACCCAATTATATAAACATTACGTATGTACACCTTTGATGCAGCCGTCACGTCGGGTTCACGTCAATTGTGGTTAGTTGCCATGCGCTGAAGTTTATTTACGTAGCAGTGTCCAGGGCCAGCATCCTCACGCCCATCAGCACTTCATATCAGTTTCTGGTGTTGCTAATACGCATGTTCCAGGTGGCCTCATTGCGCGTGTGCAAACAACTGGTTATATAAACATCTAAAACTCTTCAAAATTTAAACATACATTTACCGTATTTACTCGCATATTCCTCGCACTTTTTTTGCCGGAAAACCGATGCAAAGTTGGGGGGTGCGAGAATTACGCGGAGAAAACTTTCCACGAAAACGTACAGAGCGAAAAAGCTAACGAAGTGGCCGCAAATGAGGGTTCTCACACCAGCAACTTACAGCAAGCTTTAAGAAGTACTAATTAGAACTTAGCTCAACAATAAAAGCAGAGGTTCAACACAAGGCAAGATTTGCGACACAAAAAGTGCAAGCAATTAGTCAAGAATTAGAATACCATACGCAAAGCTTGTGGGCGTTGTGAGCGTAGCAATAGCGTTCGTCGCTCAACAGGAGCCCTCAAAAGGTAAGCATAGGACGTCAGTATTTTGCTGATGGCTATTTAACAGAATCGTCCGCAGTTTCCTTCTGAAGAAATGTTTACCATCAATCCCAGTTTTAGGCACACTGCAGGTCCAACGCGTCTTGGTGGCTTTCAGCTGCCATCATCAGTAGCGAACACAAAACTTGTAGACTCCTAAGGGCCTACTGGCAGCCCTGTTGCCGTCGTTTAGTGCATGATCTATCACTTGCAACTCGAAGCAGCCGTGTAGCTTCAGTATCATCCCATAACGTGCCAAGATTACCCACACAGCATACAAAACACGCCGCAACGCGCACTGGCCACTTCGGCTTGGCTTAGATTAAATTGAACCTGCGTGCAATAGTACGCTTGATGCTTAAAAGATGGCGCCACATGGCGTGTGCTATCATCATCAATGGCTGGAACGAGCAGACGACATTATTGGGGCAGTTTTCGGGGGTGCAATAATTACTCGAGAAAAAAAAAAAATCGTATTTTTCTTCGGCGATGCGGGGGGGTGCAAGAATTATGCGAGTGCGAGGATTACGCGAGTAAATACAGTAGCGTCATTTTATGTCGTGTCGCTCAATAAACAAATTGCAACACAGTGACCTTCTTTCCGCATGCTACACGTAACGTCGATTCCCAAATGCGTGGCAATTTCTTTATTTTCGCACATTTTCTCTCTTAGCAAGCGTCTTGTCGCAGTAAGAGTGATGTTTTCGGAATTGTGAAATCGTGCTTTACTAATACGCGAAAAATTGTGTAGTTCCGTTGTAAGTGTACTGCCCAACCTTGGTGCTTTTCTCCAGGAGAGGCAGGATGCTCAAAGCGGTAGCATGCTTATTGCCGTAAAAGATTACTCAAGTGTTCTGCTTTCGAACTACGCGTCAATCCTTGAAAACCTCGGAAACCCTTGAATTTGAAAAGTGAACTCTCCAGGCCTTCGAAGCTTCAGGCGTTGTATTTTGACCTTGAAAACAATTGAAATTCGAGACTGGTGCAGTCTGAAGACAACAGTGTGACATGCTTTCTGTTGTAGATTAAGCATCGAGGCGGCAAGCTTTTCGTTTCATAAAGAATACACCCTGCAAGTTTGTGTATATTTTATTTTGTTTGGGCCTTGTCCTGTCCTTGATTTCACTCCTCGCTCGTCATTTTGTCTCTCTTACTCTCTACTTATTTCCCGACGACTTCACTCGTTATGGCCTCCTGCATCTACATTATTTTCTCCCTGTAAGGCAAGCAGTGCGTGTGGTTAATACACTGCAACGATGCGATTGCTTATAGTACTAGAGAAGTTTCAACATCTGCCCTGCCGCTGTGGTATAGTGGCTAAGGTACTCGGCTGCTGACCCGCAGGTCGCGGGATCAAATCCCGGCTGCGGTGGCTGCATTTCCGATAAAGGCGGAAATGTTGTAGGCCCGTGTGCTCAGATTTGAGTGCACATTGGAGAACCCCAGGTGGTCGAAATTTCCGGAGCCTTCCGCTACGGCGTCTCTCATAATCATATCGTAGTTTTGGGACGTTAAGGGGAGATACTACTCGAAGACACTGTTTTTTAATATTCATCCTAGAGCAATGAAACTTGAGTTGTTTATGGAACTTTATGTGCTGCTTTCAAATATATAATTAGTTTTCTTGCAAGTTGCACACTTTAAGCTCTACAAAAGTGTTAACCCTTTTGCTCCCTTTTTCCATCCCTAAACTTCTGTAATATTTTACTCTTTATAGTTCATAATGTTTCAAATAAAGTGTAGAATGCAAATAACTAATTAGGATTCACATACAAATTATGTAATACGTGTAGAAAATAATAGACCTAAAAGTCCACATTTCATCTACACTAGTAAAGGTTTACATACATTTTTTTATTGTACAATAAAGTATGGAAATTTAAACTAAATAATTGCATTTGTCATACTTTGGAAAAAATTTGAGCAAAATTTCATGCAGATCCAAACAATAGAAGTGCCCGAAAAAAGAAGGGCACATTAGAAAAAATTGCAAAATTTGCGTTCTGAGAAAAACACATTTTAAAAAATTGAGTTTTTATTTATGACGGATATCATTAAACCTGATGATATTTGCTCACCAAAAAGAACAATCCTTATTGTAGTGGCCACTGCGACTAAAATACGCCAGCACCATAAGTTTGTCCCTCTCGTCTTCTTCGAGCCGGCTCGTCACACATTTCGCTCACAGACAGGGCCATGAAACGCTTGCCAAACTTCCGCTCCATCTGGCAGAGCGTTGTGCCAACTGCAAGCTAGGAAGAAGTTCGACAGGACTGCGAAATCCTAACTTAGTCCAGTGTCATGCCATTTTGTGGCCATGTTTGTGCCACATACCATTGTACAAAGGCAATGTCGTCCCTGTTAACTTCTCTCACTGCAAGCTTTTTCGACCTCGCAAGATTGGCGCTGACGTCATCCATTGCCACATCATGAACTTTCCGGCTGACGGGTGTGAATAACTTTTGACGCGATTTTGCAAGCCAACAAATTAACTGCCGCAAATCAGACCAGCTGCTCGTAGCCCATTCCTACAGAGCACGCCGCACAGCGGCTTTCACTTGCAAGCAATTCCTTTTTTCATTCATAACGGAGATAATTACACGAAAAAAGTATGGTTTAGCTGCGCTGCTCGATAAGACATGGACCCCGCAAATAGATTTCACAGCACATACAAGCGCGCAGTGGCCAATGGTGGTCTCAGATACGTATCACGTGATAAGCCAGTCGCGGGGTTCAAAAAACGCGCAGAAGCGTGCTTGTTTTTATGACTTCTTGCGCTGCATCAGCGAGAGAAACTGTTGTTATTTGAAGAGTGAGGCTAGACTCTTCGACTCATGCGATCAACAATGGCGAGCAATGACGCATTATTGGCGGCAAAGTACTTGAAGACTGCATACTTAGGACCTTTTAAGGGGGGAGGCTACCTTCGAAGGGCAACTTTTTTGTTTGTTGAGATATCTTAATGAAATTTTCCGGGTACACTAATAGCAAAGCCATTTGAAT
The DNA here is from genome assembly GCF_043290135.1 of Rhipicephalus microplus. NCBI lineage: Eukaryota > Metazoa > Arthropoda > Arachnida > Ixodida > Ixodidae > Rhipicephalus > Rhipicephalus microplus. Next base: position 11,714,546 of record NC_134700.1, on the reverse strand, counting down.
AACCACAAAGTTTCATGCACTGGTTCCCAAGTTACAGCCATTTATCAGGGTAGTTCACATGGGTCCCTTAGTCAGGGTCTGGAGAATTTGAAAAATGTGCTAGCACTGTGAAATTCACTATGATGATTCCTGGATAGGTGCTTTAGGGCAAGACAGAGCCCTTTTTTTAAATTTCCTTGCCAAAAAATGTTAGCAGAGCACTGAATTTAGTGTTCACAATTTGGCTCTCATCAATGAAGTTTTAGTTAATTATTACAAATTACAGACACAATAAATTGAAAAAGCAGGCTTGTCTTGCCCTGGGCAATTTATTAAGGTGCATAATAAAAAAACCTGATAGAAATCAGACCAGCAGTTCCAGAGAGATCACCTGACTAAGCAGCCTCACTTACCAAAAAAGTCATTCTGAGAAAATTGACTTCGAAAGTTTCAAACATTTATTATGGTCTAAAATGACCCTGCAGAGTAGCTAGATGTGTCCTTAGGCTCTCTTTTTCTTTGCCGCTTTTCCTGCTTCTCATTCATCCGTTTCTGAGCCTTTCTCAGACGCAGAGAGTCTTTCTCCGCAGCTCGTTGAATGGTTAGGTGGCCAGGTGTGAGTCCCACTGATGACAACAACTCTTGGGTGGCCCTGTAGCAGCTGGCATTATACCGCAAAACTGCGTCATGCAGTGCTGTCTCGACAGCAATCAATGATGCATGTTGCTCCTTGGGCATCAAGGACCATAGGACAGAATGGAATGACTCTGATGCATTTTGCGTCTTTGCTCCCAGGCAGCGTTGCAGTAGAGAAGCCTGCGAAAGGCGCTGGTAGACTGGCAGCAGCGCTTCTGCAACGTAGCCCGGAAGATTGTATTTGTGCTTTGGAGGTGGCACGCCATTCCCCTTGCAGGCATTATGACGGCACCACGAGTCTGCACCTTCCGGGCACAAGTCATGGTGAGGATCCTCGTCAGTTGAGGTGACGTGATAATATGACGCCATCACTGCACGCTGCATTGCAGCCACATTGTTTGAATTGTTCCGCAGTGCCCAGCCATAATAGTCTGTGAGTTTATCAATAAGGGCTTTTGTCAATTGCCCTTCCCTCCTAGAGCCTGTTCGCTTTTCTGCACAAGATTACGTAGGGCTGTGCCCATCCTCTTCCGGACATGGTTCAAGCATTCTTCTTTCACAATAGGGACTAGCCCATAAACATTGTCTTGTTGAAGGGCAGAGAATGTGGCGCTGTCCCCATCAGATACAATGGTTGTATACCGGAGGTTATGCGTGGACAGTGAACGTGAGAACAGAGTTGCAGCTGCTTCAACCTCCATCCTCCCAGACTTGGCATCAGTGTTTTTTTGGCACACATGGTGCTTCAACCAGCTTGCATAGCCCTCGTCTTCAGGCTTCGGTCCTACCTGGCAGCCGAGACACTGATTCGATAAAACTACAGCATCCAAGATGAGGCCTGTGTGATACTCGATGATTGCTCCAACTCCAATGTGAGATGTATGTCCGCGCTTATGCCACGTGCCATCATAGTTCACTGTAATGTCCTTGCAGAAAGATGGGTCCATCTCCTTGTACACCTTTTTCACAGCAGAAGCCGATTCTTCATAGAATTTATCCAGGGTCTGTTGCTGTAGTTCTCTGAATTGCTTCAGGTGCCTCTGGAAAGTTCTGTTGTGCAGGCCACGGTGGGAAGCATTCATAGTTGCCCAAAAGTCGTTGAGGGCTGTCTGTCCCTTCCCTATTTGTTTCATGGCCGTAATGGCTCTTATATTCACGTCGAAGGCCCTTGACTCGTTCTGACGAGCAGAGCTCCACGAACTTGAAACTATTCCACAATGTGGACATACCAGCTCAAGCTTCGTGGCAAGTCCAAGCTGGGTGCCTCCTTGAACTTTCATCCCGGTCGCGAGGCAGCGCGGGCACGGGGTCTTGGACAGCATGTCGCTAAGGGCATCCCCTTGCACGAGGAAATATCTCTCGCCTTCGGTCGTAGCGGTGGCAGCTTCGGGTTCAGGCATCATCGCTTGAAACTTCCTCTCGGTCGCTGGCATAGCGCCAAGCTTTCGTTGCACAGCAGCACGTTCTCTCTCCGCCGTCGCCAACTCCTCGCACGTCCGAAAACGTGTTTGGATGTGCACAGTCGACGACGCGGTCTCACTGTTCGGGGCCGGAATCAATGCGGTTGGCGAGCGCGACACACCAGGCGCACTTGAGCACGAAACACCAGCCTCACTCGTCACGACGGATCCTTGTGCCGATGGTGTAGAAGTCTCGTCGCTAGAAGCGTCGACGCAATCGTCTTGAAAAGATGAAGCGGAAGCATCGGTGCAACTGTCGCCGCGCGTGGGCGTGCAGGTGAGCTTCGCCATGCGTACGAGCTTCAGCTGACGCTTTCTTGAACCGAACGCGTGCCGAGTCTTGAACTTCGAAATGCCCATCGTGACCGTCAGCGCAACAATCCGCGTCCCGTGAACACGGCGGAAGATCGTCTCGTAAAGACGGTAGAAGATCGTCTCGTGAAGACGGTGAAAGATAGAGGAGCACGTGTGCCGACCGATCGGAATGATGGCAAACGGGGCACAGAAAGAACGCCGGCATTGCAAGCGCCGGTGCAGACGACGAGCCGACGCATGCCGGAAAAGCAGCTACGTCATCGCGCGCAGCAGCCAATAGGAGCCGCGCGCTCCCCCATTCTCTCGAGAGGCGCGCGCTTTGTCCAATCGCGGCTTCGCATCCAGGCAGCGGGACATTCGAAAGCTTCCGCGAGCCCCCCAATCGTGAGCGACTCCCGCCTCGGAGCGCCACCGCCACTGCCGCGGGTGGCGAAAAAAAAAAAGCGCGAGAATTTACAAGCAAAACAACATCAAGATGGCGGTGATCGGCCGAGCGGTTGGGAAATGGCGAGCGCGCGAAGTTGGGGTATTTTTGGCGCTCGCTCGCCGCTTGCCGGCTGCCGCGGCATGTTATAAAATTTATTTGACGTACTTTCGCGATGAATTAGACATTGATATTTATAGTAGAGGCAGTTTATGAGTCATACTGCCCGAGTATGTGGTTTTCAAAAAATTGACTTTTTCGCGATTTTTCGGTTTTCAAAGGGCGCGTCCCCCCTTAACAGGCACCTTGTGCTCTTTAGATGCAATTTTAAAGCATTTCCAGTTAAGTCTCGATTTGTATTTTTTTTTTGCATAACAGTTGAGGTACTAATCTTATCAAAACGGGCGAAAATTTTAAAATTGGCAATTTTGAAAAAAACTCGCGTTTTTCGACCCGCATCTCCCCTTAAACCCCACAAATCAATCGGAAGTTTCAACATCTGTCCAGATTCATTGTTTTCATCAACCCAAAATGTGACATTTTTTTTCTGCAGTGAAGACGTAATAGAAGTGATAATTTCTTTTTGTATCTACAGTGTAGACGCAACCGCTTATAGTGCAGAACCGGTTACAATGCGGTCTTTTTCGACTCCTGTTCACCCTCTCATAGAGTTCAATGTACAGTCGGACACGGATATGTCGAACCAACGTATATAGAATTTTCGGGTATATCCAACTCGTAAGTTATCCCCTTGAAATCCCTTTGTAAAGGTATAGAAATTTACACATTTATATCGAAGGGTATTTTTATCCTCTTTTGGATATATTGAACGCCGCGTGAGCTGTGCGCTTCGGCAGTCGCAGTGCCCAGCGACGTCCGCATGGCACTACGGCTCTGCCAAAACCCGGAAAAAAAAAAAAAAAGGTAAAGGCGAGAGGGCTGGGGCTGCACAATCTCTAACTTGCGGAACAGCTTTTTTTTTTCTATTTCTTTTCTCATGCTTTCTTCGCGTACTCGTCGGCTCGGAAAGCAGAAACGAAGGAGCCGACGTCCTCCTTCATTCGCCTTTTATTTTTTTGTTGCTGTTTTGCGAGTTCTGATCAGCCAACCACAGCTCGCACCTTTTGCTGTTGCCCTTGCAGGTGGCCAGCGCCTCGCGAGCGCTTTGTTGCTTTCGTCATCGCGTTGCCCGTGTATCGTACCACCTCATGTGCAGCGTTCCTTTTTTGCGTGCATGGTGTGCAAAGCCGGTGCGGACTCCTTGAATCCTCGCAGTGTCAAGAAGCGCAAGATTTTGGACTTTGCGGAGAAGTTGAAGGCTATTAAGCGTAGTGAGGCGGGCAAGAAATGTTCTACCATCGTGGACGGCTTCGAGATATCACGGAGCACTCTGAGTACCTTGGTGAAGAACAAAGCAGATATCAAGGCAAAAGCGCTGGAGCAGCAAACGCCGGGAGCCTGCCATGTGCGTGCACCTGCCCAAGGGAATGTAGAAAAGGCACTCTATGCCTGGTTTTTTCTAGTTTCGCGCGAAGAGCATTTTGGTGGATGGCCGGATGCTGATCGCCTAGGCCAAATGGTTCGCGCAGCACTCGGTGAAACAGCTTCACCGACAACAGCGAGTGACTTCACTGATTTAAGCAGCGCTACAACATCCTTGGCAAAGCCATTTTTGGGAAAAACGAAGCCATCAGCAGTCAGGGCACCCAGAAGTGGATGACTAGTAAGTGGCCAGAAATCTCTGCAAAATTTTCTCCCGTGGAAATCTTCAACGCCTGGCGAGACGGGAAGACAATCACAGTGGTCAGCTGCTTCCGCAAGGCAGGCTTCAAAACAGCGACAACAAGCTCATAGACAACGCGGTTCGAGTTGTCGTTCCGCTTCTCGGCAACAGTGCCACACGAAGTGTCTGCGGACGATTTCATGGAGCTAACTGCAATGTCCAGGCCGTTGCGAGCCTCGCCGACGAGGACATAATGGTTGTGGTCACAGGTACCAAAGATGCCCAGGCCGACAGTTCATGTGACGAGGAGGAGAAATGTTCGACCATCACGAACGACTTTGGGATACCATGAAGCACTGAGAGTACCCTGTTGAAGAACAACGCAGATATCAAGGCAAAGGTGACGGAGCAGCGAACGTCGGGAGCCTGCCATGTGCGCGCTCCTGCTCACCAGGTATAGAGTGCGCGCTCGTGCTCAGAAAAGGCACTCTATACCTGGTTTTTTATAGGTGCACGCGAAGAACATTTTGGTGGATGGTCAGATGCTGATCGCCAAGGCCAAATGGTTTGCCGCGGCACTCGGTGAAACAACTTCGCCGACAGCAACGAGTGACTTCACAGATTTAAGCAGCGCTAGAACATTGTTGGCAAAAGCATTTCTGGCGATAATGAAGCCATCAGCAGCCAGGACATCCAGAAGAGAATGACGAATAAGTGGCCAGAAATCTCCACGAAGTTTCCTTATGTGGAGATCTTCAACCTGTGGCAAGATGCGAAGACAGACACAGTGGTCAGCTGCTTCCGCAAGGCAGGCTTCAAGACGGCGACCACTAGCGCATTGACGACGCGGTTTGCGATATGTCGTCCCGCTTGGCGGCAGCAGTTCCACACGAAGTGTCTACGGACAATTTCGTGGAGCTAACTGCAATGTCCAGGCGGTTGCAAGCCTCGCTGACGAAGACATAATAGGTGCGGTCACAGGGACCCAGGATGCCCAGGCCGACAGCTCATGTGACGAGGAGGATCGTTCAGATAAGGGGCTGGCTACACACGAGTACTCTGCCGCTGAAGCAGAGTCAGCATTCAGAGTCATTCGCCGTCATATCGGCCACATGCAGGGAACCGGGCTGTCGCACCTGGACAGCCTTAAATAGATCGACACTACTGTCTTCAACTTTATTTTGAAATTAAATATGCAGGCCAAGATAAGCAATTGTTTTCCTGCAAATAAATGATTTTGTTGCGGCGTGCGTTGTGGAAATTGAGGCTAGCCCGCTGTCTTTGCGCGGGCTTTGCCGCCTTTTCTGTCGTTCTCATGTCCCGACATGTCTGCCCTCCTTTGCTTTCTGCCGTGGTGGGTGAGCGGAGTGACGTTTAACTCCCTCACCCGGTAGCGGATGTTGACTGTGGCGCCGCGCGCGGAGGCTTCCCAGAGGTTTCCGCGCGCTGCGTCAGGAGCGGACAGATACTCTCCGGGACAGCAAGCGGTGAGCCACGCTATCATTTCCGTCCGTCGACTCTCGTCACTCGGGGCTTGTCGGACTTCGCCGACGGCGCCTCGCACCCGACGCGAACGCTCCCCTTTTGTTGCCCCGCTGTGTACGCACGGCCGAGGGGTGGTATGGTGTCCTAGTGCGTGGCCTAGGTACGCCGACCCGTCTCCCTTCGAAGCCGACGCGAGCTCCTTTGCCCTCGCTCGAACAAACGGGCCTTGGTCCCAGTGTCTCCGTGGATCACCTTTACCGGAGACATGCTCGTGGCACCCTGTGTAGTACTTTGTGCCCGTGGCGTGGATAAGCCTATTTGCTTTCCCGCCGCACCTTTTGCAACGGGCTGTACTGCGTTTGGTGTTGCCACCATAAAGTGTTGCAACTTTGAGCAGTATCGTGTTCTCGCCACGGCGACGGTTAACGCGTGCCCTGCGGCTCGCTAAGACCGGACCCACGCTGGTGGCCATACTCCTTCGGGATACATGTACACCACACTGGCGCCCAACGCGGTATCAAAAGCTCTAGCTTTTGACTGCTCTTAGCAAGTCAGTTCGCCTGCGCGATTCGGGCTCGTCGCAACATGGCTGCTTTGCGGGATTTTTGTCTGCTGTCCCTTTTAGCGGATGCCGCGTTGCACAAGGAAGCCATTGCCTCTACTGACGGGAACTCTTCTGCACCCGTCCGTGTCGGCACCCCCTATTGCGGTGACGACACGAGGCGCCTAGCCGCTCCCTTTGGAGACGGCGCGTCGCTTCGGAATGGGCCTCTTGCCCTACCCGAACGTTACGCACAAGCGCCTCCGACTGCTAATGCGCGCTTTGGCATGCATGGCAGTTCGCCGGCACAGCGCTCGCAGTCGGTTCCCTGCGGAATTTACGGAGCGCAGGCCTTGGCCCTCGCAGACTTTTGCCCGCAATCAGCCGTGCAACAGACACTTCGAACGCACGCTGAGCAGGCGCCTGAATTGTCGATGGTAGCCGCACCAAGTGCGCCTTTGGTTCCACAACAGGCAAATCCCACAAGGAGCCTATTTTGCTCTAGGAATGGCGCGCAGGGCGGTGGTCTGTTTGAAACCGCCCCACTGATCGAGCTGGGCGACTGCTCGGCTTCGCTCGACCGCGCCACTAACGCACCAACGATTTCCTACGAAGCCGGTGCGATAACGCAGACGTTGCTGCAAAACCCCGTGCAGATGATCCAAGCACTCTCGGGAGCTGTGCAAACGCTTTCGGCTGGCCCGAAAAGCGGTCATCCCGCTGTTATGTTGCCTTTGCCAACCTACAGTGGATACGGTGATGAGCTCACCGCTCGAGATTACCTCGACTTTCTGTCACGTTATCAAAGAGCGATGGGTTTGGATGATAAGGCGGTGCTCGAACGTGTTGTTCCAGCTGCACTGGCTGACACGGCGGGGAGATGGTATCAGCTTACCGGTTACCGTGCAGCAAACCTCGAGGAATTGCGTGCAGTCTTTTTGCGCGAATTTCTACCCGCTGACTACGAAACTAGGATGCGGCGAGAGCTCGAGCTCCGTACACAAGCTCCTGACGAGTCTTTACAGGAGTATGTACGTGCGATGGATGAACTTATTTCTATCGCTGAGCCTCGAACGAGGAACGCGTCGAACGGGTGATACGGCAGGCACATCCGACTTTTTCGGCATACCTGCGCGGCGGCTGCTTACAGGACTTGGAAGAGTTGGCCGCCGAGGCGAAGCGCATCCAAGGCGACATTCTCGCCGCGCGTGCCTATCGCCCGCTGCTGCCAGCCAGCGATGCCCTTGAGCCGCGCTGCGCTTCGCAACAACCCAACAGCCTCTCGGCGCCGCCTTTGCGGCTGCAACCGGCTGTGCGTGGGAGTTGAGCGATCGCGCTCTTGACCCCTTTACGCATGAAAGGCGGGCAGCCTGCGCTGCTCCACCTGAAGCCTCCACACAGGGACGCTTTCCAACCCAACGTAATGTGGGAGGTGCGGCTCGCAGAAACGTATCCTACGATAACGTAGCGAGCCGATCACGACAGTTCGAGGCTGCTCCGTCTGGGAATACAGACAGTGATGGAGTGCGCTGTTACCGCTGCCGTGAAAGAGGGCACATAGCAAGGGAATGCACCGGATCCAGGCCTCCTGCGAGGCAGGGAAACGGGCTTCCGGGTCGTGTGAATGCACGAGCGACCCAACCTTTGCTTCTTCCCTCTGCATGCAGGGCAAGCACTTTTCTTGCTGATAAGCACACGCCGTTCATTCCTGTCACCATTGCCGGCCGTGAATTTTCGGCTTTGCTGGACACGGGCGCTAGCGCCTCGTTGTTTGGCGAACAGGTGTTGTCCCACTTGCAGAAGCACTCGGTGCGCTTGCGGGACAGCCGAACGACATTCACTCTTGCGAAAGGCGTGGCCCATTCGGCAGGCGCTGCAAGGTTGACTGTCCGATGGGAAGATCGAATGAGACGCTGTCGTCTTGTTCATCTTCCAGGGCTCAATGTTCCAGTGATTCTCGGTCGGGACTTTCTCCTTAAAACCGGTATCGTTGTGGACATTGCGAATGGCGGCTATCGTGATGGCCCATTTTGCCAACTCAAGCCGTTCATCAGCCCGCCGGCGCTTACCGTCGTTTTTGCGGCAGAAGCGTTGGAAACGTGCCCTGCGCAGAGTTCGGGGCCAAGCCCCCGCTCACCGCATTTGCCCTCTCACAGTCCCCTTCGGGAACGAGAGGCGCGGCACGAACCGTGTCGTGCGCCAACTTTGGGGTCGTACCCTGGCGTTCTGCGCTCGTCGGCTCGAAACCCCTGTGTGGATCGACCGACACGACACGATGAGGCACTACATCCTTTGGCTGCCTGCGCGACTCAGTTGGATGAAGCACAGAAGGCTCGTCTGTCGACACTGTTACGTCAGTACGACGAGCTCTTCACCGATCAACCTGGCTGCACCGATTTAGTGAGCCATGTGGTCGAAACTGGTGACGCGCTTCCTTTGAAGTGTAACCCCAGGCCCGTCAGTCTCGCCAAAAGGCAGATTATCGATGGGTTGCTAGATGACATTATTCTGGCATTATTCGCCGCTCGTCTAGCTCCTGGGCGTCTCCAATTGTGCTGGTGCCTAAGAAAGATGGCAGTCATCGCCTGTGCGTCGACTATCGCCGTCTGAATGGAGTGACTCTTAAGGATCCCTATCTGGTCCCCACGATAAACTCCATCGTAGGTAACCTGGGTGATGCACGGTACTTTACCACGCTTGACGCCTCTAGAGGTTACCTACAGGTCCGGATGGGTAACCGTGACCAGTGTAAAACTGCGTTCACGTCCCACAGAGGGTTGTTCGAGTTTACTCGTATGCCCTTTGGTCTTTGCGGCTCGCTTTGGGCCCTGCGGCTCGCTAAGACCAAACCCATGCTGGTGGCCGTACTCCTTTGGGATACGTGTACACCACAGCGTGGAGAATTAGTTGTCATTCTTTAATCTGCCTATTGTAGGTAATGGTCCGCTACAGGTAAGCTCCCGGGGCCTGTATTTTTTTATATCGAATTTCTCATATATGGGACTAATTATATATATAGACATTCATGTAAACGTACAGTACAATCGCAGTGATGCGAAAGTGCGGCAGATACAAACTCTTGATATTCCACAGCCAAATTTTACTATGTTCATTGGGCCTCAACTGTAATGTTTCAAACACATTTTCTTCATGGCGGGTGTTACGAAGTTTAGTACGGAAACCGTCGAATGAAGGCAGAGAGAAGCGTACTCGGAAGTTTCGGAAGTACGCGTGCGATGAACGCACGCACAGTCTTCTACAGTGCATGTGATTGTCGTTGCCACAATCGCTGTGGACGAAGCCGCGGTCGCTCTTGACACGATCATGTATGGCGATAACGTAACTGACAGATCCCCGAAAGTGTGTGCTCAACCAGTCAAAGCATCGCTGCTTTCTGAAACTGTGCAGACAAAACTACGGCAAGTGCTATTGTAGATGGCATAAAACGACTGTTTTATGCCATTAAAGTTTTCTCCGGAATACTCTAGCAGTTCACTGTTTTTATTGCAGTAAGTCTGCAGGATTTTTTGCGAATACATTTGAGATGGTTGCTAAAATGGCTGGGGCGTTTGGCATGGAATGACCGTGTACTCTTTTACATAATAGATGTGAAAGTTCAATGTGTGTGTTAAAGCTTTTATTATTTTTATGTAAAAGAACATACTATGTCATTCTGCTCATGCAGAGTGACCATTATGTGCTGTAATGAGTTTATATTGTGTTTTTTTATTGAATGAAAGTCACTTGATAGTGTGCACTTGTCCTTGTGAATCTTTCGTTTGCGTCCTCGTGTTGAGTGCGGAAAAGTTGATTGATCATGCACTAAACAACGGCAACAGGGTTGTTGGCAGGGACTACAGAGTTTCGTGTTTGCTACTGGTGACAGCAGCACAAGCAGGCGACAGCCACCAACATGACGTGTCGGGCATTCTGTAGGCCTAAGACTAGGAAATATCCACAGGTTGAAATGGCACTTCTTAATCATATCTAGAGTCTCTATGCGATGACCCTTGAGGCTCTATTTGCTAGTGGCTTTGCTGTCCAAACAAATGTTGCCTTGTGTTGAACGTGCGGTTTTATTTTCAAGGTCAGTCTTAATTAGTATTACTCAAAGGTTTTACTTCTTTGAGTTACTCCTGAAAGAAAGTGCAGGAAAATTGTGAGTAAGTAAGGTACATATAAATCTTTGGCATCCTGCGCTGGCTACAAGCTTCGCCATCACGTGTGCCAACTGGCTGGCAACGAGCCAAGAAACCACCACCAACTTAGCGGCCTATCAGTGCAACAAATACGGCAAGTCGTGGCTGAGAGCAAGCAGCATGCTTGCCACAAGTGATTGTGCTAGTCACATGGCGTTTTTTGTATTCCGTGAGATTTCTGAAGGTGTTCTCGAACATTGCAAGTCGCATGGCTTGCTAAAAGTTAATATATAGCTAGTCAAGTCATCGTAATTAAAAAATTAATAATTATATAACTAACATTCTCTGTCGTAAACAAGGCGACTGTCAGCAGTGTGCTGCTGGTTTCACTTGCCTGCTTCTAATATTGTATCTTTCACCCCTTGGCTTAAGGTAGCTGGAACACCTGGATGACTGCCACTGTAACTTAATTAGTCAAGTATTGAATGCACTATTTAAAAATCGCTGGTTCGCGGTTTGCCAGGCTAGTTATCTTTTCGTCCACTTTCTTTTGACACTCAAACCTTGATATCACAAGCATGAATATAACGAATTGTTGGTTGTAACAAAATAAATGAAGAATAGCCTTGTCATAAATAAGATATTTTTATAACAAATTTTCAGGTATAATTGTGTCAAATGTGTCTCATGACTCTTGTGGTGTTGAGTGGCACTCTCAGAATGAACAGTCATGTGGTTGTACAAACCCAACACGTGTACATTTACTCACTTGCTTTTACAGTGGTGATTTGCCAACCGAATCAAATATGTTGCTGTTGACATCATCAGCTGTAATGAGGTTATATTGTAGATTGTAATTACTACAAAGAATGTGTTTCCTTGCTTTTTTTATCTATTATAATCAGTAAACCTGGTATGTTTTGCCGTAAAAAACTGTAATAGAACGATGCATGCCTGCTGTGCAGGTTGTGCGAACAGCCTTGCTGGATGCATCTGGTGTGGCCTCCCTCTTGACGACGGCCGAGGCTGTTGTTGTGGAGCTTCCCAAGGAAGACAAGGCTGATGCTATGGGAGGCATGGGTGCCATGGGAGGCATGGGTGGCATGGGCATGTAAAGAGGACAGCAGCAACCACCTGCTGGAAAAAACCTGGCACTGCAATCTGCTCACAAGACGCCTGCAAGAAGAGCGGGATCTGATCAACACATCCAGTGGAGTTTCTCGGTGGATGCTAGCAAGATTGCTCCTAATGCTGTAGTAGTGTATTATAACGACTAAATGGGGAGTACTAACGAGAGCCGAAGGATTGGCCTGCAGCTTTGGTTATGCTATGCCCTTCCCCCTCCTCCTCTTTATTTTTTTAGCCAGACTATTTTGAACGAAATGTGTAGTATAGTTTATATAAAGTCATGAGTGCTGGGTTCAAGAGCTCAGAATTGGATTACCCTTGGGCTCCACAGTTCGATGTGTGCAGTGCGTCAGAGACGCGATTTCGGTGTTGCACACTGCCTCTTCATTTGACGGCTGGAGCAGTTCATTGACGCCCTGTATGCTGGAAATGGGTGTCACATGCGTGGAGCCAGCGTTTACATTGTGCATAGTATTTGCGTATTCCTGCATGGATGCAGGAGATGCCATTCATTGTTGGGCTCCATCATCAATTATAGAGTAAATGTGTAACAAAAAAACTGCGTGGTGTTTTTCATGTTCATATAAAAAGTTGCTTTACTGATGTTTTCGGTTTTTTTTTTCTTTTTTGTCTGTCATGAGAGCAATTATTCGTCTTAGAAACGACACATTAGTACTATGCAAAGTTACAGGGTCATCTCATTAAGTGATGCTGCTACAAATTGATGCCCAGCTCAACGACAATTCTGGTTGTTTGAGATTGTGAGAGATCACCTTTCCACTGCTTTGGTTCTATTGTGGACCCATGAAAGGCGAGCATAGAATCAGCAGTAGGTTGGAACGCTGCAAAGGAACGGATTACTGCAGTGTAGCAGTGACATGACCACAACATTGTGTTACGCGCTGGTGATCTGACTGCGCCATTGTGCTAAAATCCTCTCTCTCTGCACCTTTGTGTACCAATTCATGTGCAGCTTGTGCCTCAGTTAAAGGAGCCAACAACTGCCCAGAACACGAAACTATGACTCTACTGATGGAAAGGTTGTCAGTCGCATTGACTCGCACCAACCCACTTTCGTTTGCAAGTTATACTATTTTATTTTTTCACTGAAAGTCGTGAAAAATAACATGTTGTGCCTCTACCAGGAAAAACATGAAGGATCAGATGTTCCTGGCCACCTGAGAGTTAATTGCTGTTAAAGGTCGACAATTTCTTTAGTTATTATTGAAATGTTGTTTATTTCTTCATATTAAAAGCTATTAGTACTCCACAGAAATTTACATATAGGCGTGCATGAGTAGCATGCATGAAATTGGCACTGACTTCGCGCGATGAGATAATCCGATGATTATCAGTATGTCGTGACCATCTTTTTAGAGTGCTCATGCAACTATGCAAGCAGTTTCCGAATTTTCGAGATTTTGGAGTGACAGTTCTTTACCTGCCATGAATCCCGATATGATGCTCTCTGCTACTCGGAGTGGCTGTGCCTATGCATAGTGACATTTTCCATGAGTTCGCTTGGCTTGTGTATCATGAAAGTAACAATGCCGGGACAAGCCACCCATGTAGCAGGCAATGTTGGTCGCGGGCACACACAACGTGGTGCAAATACAGGGGTCTTTAATGTCATATCATAGTGGTTTGTTATAAAAAAAATAGTTGAAAAAAAGCTGAAAATAAATGGGGTAAAAGGGGATGACAACTGATTTTTTTTTTTTCCTTCCCTCCCCTTTTTTGTAGTTATAACCCGTTGACTTCCACGCACTGCGCGGCCGTTCCTGCCTGGTATCCCGCCGGAATGTTTGCGCGCCCGCAGGCGTCATGGGTTGATGCACTTGATCCGCAATTAATACCGCATCTTGTGCATCACCTCATGCATAAGATCATTAATCCCAAAAGCACCTAGTTATTTTACCAGTAGTAATTCTCTATCTGGAAAGATCTAGATGAGCACAGTCGTCCTTAATGAAAGGGAACAGGTGAGCGCGTGGCCTGCGCTCTTCGGCGGCTGCCTACTGAAAAATCAACTTACTGCAAAAGTAAAGACGTTGGCTTTTTGGGTCATCTATTGGCAAACGAAACAAGTTATAGCCGCTGGACAAGCGCTGCAAGATACTGTAGGCAGCCGTTATAGAGAGCAGGTCACGCGATCGTGTCTTCCCTTTCACAAAGAACGACAGTACCTTTCCTCAAGCGATACTGAAAATTGATTCTAACAAAAAAAAAAAAAATCCTTGACCGTGTACAGAAATCAAGTCGCATGGCGAGGTACGTAGTATCATTCATGCTTTTGCCACCAGAGGTGCCACATCATTTTTCGAGACTGTCAAAGAAGAAAGGAAAATATAAATCCACCTCTCGCAAAAAAAACTGGGTTGGTTTAAATCAGTGTGGCGGACAATCTTTTCATCAGTCGAAGGCTCTAGTTTCAGATTCTCATCATCATCAGCCTGACTACGTCCACTGCAGGACAAAGGCCTCTTTCATGTTCTGCCAGTTAACTCAATCCTGTGCTTGCTGCTGCCAATTTATACCCGCAAACTTTTTAATCTCGTCTGCCCACCTAGCCTTCCGTCTCCCCCTAAACCGCTTGCCTTCTCTGGGAATCCAGTTAGTTGCCCTTAATGACCAGCGGTTATCCTGTTTACGCGCTACATGCCAAGCCAATGTCCATTTCCTCTTCTTCATTTCAACTATGATATCCTTAATCCCGTTTGTCCCCTAATCCACTTTGCTCTCTTCTTGTCTCTTAAGGTTACACCTACCATTTTTCTTTCCATTGCACGCTGTGTCATCTTCAATTTAAGCTGAACCCTCTTTGTAAGTCTCCAGGTTTCTGCTCAGTAGCTAAGTACCAGCAAGATACAGCTGTTATATACCTTCCTCTTGAGGGATCGTGGCAATCTACCTGTCATAATTTGAGAGTGCTTGCCAAATGTGCTCCACCCCATTCTTCTGGTTACTTCAATCTCGTGGTTCAGCTCCGCGGTTATTACCTGCCCTAAGTAAACATAGTCTTTTACAATTTGAAGAGCACTATTACCTATCTCGAAGCGCTGCTCCCTTCCGAGGTTGTTGTACATCACTTTCGTTTTCTGCAGATTAATTTTAAGACCCACCTTTCTGCTCTCCTTGTCTAACTCCGTCATCATAAGTTGCAGTTTAATTTTTAGACCCACCTTTCTGCTCTCCTTGTCTAACTCCGTCATCATGAGTTGCAGTTCGTCCCCTGAGTTACTCAGCAATGCAATGTCATCGGCAAAGCGCAGGTTACAGGTACTCTCCATTAACTCTTATCCCTAACTGTTCCCATTCTAGGCTTCTGAAAACCTCCTGTAAGCACACAGTAGATATCATTGGGGAGATTGTGTGTCCCCCCCCCCCCCCTTACACCCTTCTTGATTGGTATTCTGTTGCTTTCTTTATGAAGCACTATGGTATCAGTTGATCCCTTGCAGATTTCTTCCAGGATGTTTATATACACTTCATCTACGTCCTAATTACGAAGTGTCTGCATGAGTGCTAATATCTCTTCTGAATCAAATGCCTTCTCGTTATCTATGAAGGCTATGTGTAGTGGTTGGTTATATTTTGAGCATTTCTTTATTCCCTGATTGATAGTATGAATGTAGTCGATCGTTGAATAGCCTGTTCGAAATCGTGCTTGTTCCTTTGGTTGATTGAATTCTGATGTTTTCTTTACTCTGTTAACAATTACCTTTGTAAATAGCTTGTATACTACAGAGAGCAAGCTGATGGGCCTGTAATTCTTCAAGTCCTTGTAATCTCCTTTCTTATGTATTAAGATGATGTTAGCGTTCTTCCAAGACTCTGGTACCCTTCCCGTCAGGAGACACCTCGTAAACAGGGTGGCTAGTTTTTCTAACGCAATCTGTCCTCCATCTTTCAGCAGATCTGATGTTACCTAATCCTCACCAGCAGCTTTGCCTCTTTGCATGCTCTGCAAAGCTTTTCTGACTACTTCTACCATTACTAATGGGGTGTCATCTGGGTTACTGCTAGTTCTTATAGTATTAAGGTCGTGGTTGTCCCGGCTACTGTACAGATCTCTGTAAAACTCCTCCCCTATTTTAACTATCCTATACGTATTTGTAGTTTTTTTGCCTTCCCTTAGTGCATACATCCGATTTTTGCCTACCCCAAGTTTCCTCTTCACTGCTTTGACGCTTCCTTCGTTTTTGAGAGCGTGTTCAATTCTCTCCATGGTATATCTTCTTACATCGCATACCTTACGCCAAATAATCAACTTTGAAAGCTCTGCAAGTTCTATTTTGTCTGTTGTACTTGAGACTTTCAAGATTTGACACTTCTTAATGAGATTCTTAGTTTCCTGAGAAAGCTTAAGAGCAGAGTACCTGTTCTGAAGCGAGACTCTGAATTCCTGTACTTTCCCTCTCAGTGCGAGGTCATTGACTGGCTTCTTGCGTATCAGTTTCTGTCGTTCATTCTTCAAGTCTAGGCGAATGTAAAACTGCACCATTCTATGGTCACTGCATTGTACCTTGCCAAACACTTTCACATCCTGCACGATGCCTGGGTGTGCACTGATTATAAAGTCTATTTCATTCTTATTTTCGCCATTAGGGCTCCTCCATGTCCACTTGCGGCTTCCTCCTTTTCGGTAGAAGGTATTCAAAATCCGTAAATTATTGCGTTTTACGAATTCTACCAGTACCTCTCCTCTGTCGTTTCTAGTACCGATGCCATAATCTCCTACTGCCTGGTCTCCAGCCTGCATCTTCTCTACCTTTGCATTAAAGTCTCCCATCAGTATTAGTATACTGTGTTTTTACCTTACTCATTGCCGATTCCACGTCTTCATAGAAGCTTTTGACTGAAGCGTCGTCATGGCTGGGTGTAGGCGTATAAGCCTGTACCACTTTTCTTTTGTATATCTTCCGAGTTTAAATGTGATGCCTACCCCCCTTTCGTTAATGCTATAGTATTCCTCTATGTTGCCAACTATGTTTCTATGAATTGGGAACCCCACTGCCAGTTCTCTTCTGTCAGCCCAGCCCAGATAGCAAAAGATGTGCCCATTCTGTAGCATCGTGTAGGCCTCATCTGTCCTAACCTCAATGAGCCCTATTATACCCAATTAAAACCCTCTAGCTCCTCGAATAGTTCAGCTAGACTTCCCTGTCTAGATAAGATTCTGGCGGTAAACGTTGCCAAGTTCAAGTTCCAATGGCGGGCTGTCCGAATTTCGAGATTCTTAGCACCCTCTGCTGCGTTGCAGATCTGACCGCCGCCGTGGTCAGTTGCTTCGCAGCTGCTGGGGACTGAGGGTTGTGAGTTGATTGACGTATGCATGTGTGAAGTAGTGGCCAGATACTGCATTAGGGTGGCCAATCCTTCTCTGGTGAGGGAGTGCGTTACCGGTGGTGATTGCCGGTGTGGCCGCACCCCAGGCCTCTTAAACGGTTCCAACACCTCGCGTTTTTTTTTTTTTTTTTTTTTTTTTGTCCGGTGTGGAACTGCGTGGCACCGGGATTTTGAACCACGGACGTTGTGCATGCGAGGCGGATGCTTTAACCACTACGCCATCGCCGCACCAGTTTCATATTCTAAGCAGTTATAAGTCTATAATAGCAGCAGGAACTACTGCGAAAGCAAAATGACAGCTTTCACAAATCCGAAGGACTGGCGGCATTGCTATCAGTTCTCAGCATTGCTGGATGAAAGGTACAGGCATGAGCAAAAGTATGCAGACCACGGGATCGCATGGTCGGAGGCATCAACGGGCCAATAAGCGACAAAGACGCCTGTTGCAGTGCGCATGCGTGCACAGTCGTATCGGTTTACCCCTCATGTCGCTTTCTCTAACGTGGTTACGGCGCTCATAGCCAAAACTACAACTTGGTGCGACTTTCTTTTCTCCATCAAAGTTGTTTTTTACGTAGCGTGTGGGCCAGTGCCGGGTTCGTGTCGTTATTTATACCTGTTGAGTAGCTTAACTAAGTTCAGCTAGCATTGCAATACCTGCGGGAAATACTGAGTTTTCTCGACTCGGCTTGCCTTTGTCGGGTTAGGCCAAGTTGAACTTAAGTGAGCCTAGTTAAGTCACTGTAAGTGTAGCCGAATTTAACCAAGCCTAGTTGAGCGCGATATCACCTAGTCAGGGGTGCAACAGCTGTGCCAATTTGATAAAATTTCTCATTTTTGCGCCGAGCTGCGTCAAAACCATGAAACTTGCCGAGATTGTGCCGAAATGCAGGAATAGCCTCAATTTTTTTCTGTTGCACTAACTTCAGCGAGAAATGAAGGTTGCATTGCTCACCTGTAGTTTGTCACTGTTTGAACATTAAAGGCTATAGTTAGCGTTCCGTTTACGCCATCGATGAATCCAGGGATCTATGCGCGTAGGCCCTTATCCTTAACCACTGCATTAGATGTATACTCGTTACAGTGGCGTAGTCAGGGGGGAGGTGGCGGGGCTCACTGTACCCCTTCCGAAATTTTTCGCGCACCCCCCCCCCCCCCCACCGCCACTTACCCACCTTTTTTTTTTTTTTTACGCCGTTTCGCGCTGACATGAAAACTAAGTGGTGCTACTATCAGCAAATAATTCATGGGTGTTTTTATTGGGAATAATGTATGCATACGGAAAAACGTGTCGCAGTGTTTGTCAAGGCTTTGACACTGAGATTTTGATCTTGGATCTCGGCCGCGAGAGTTTCAAGTCGGCTCGGCGACGGGAATAATGCCGCAGCGATGGTACGATGGTCATACTTGTCAAGGTGGACGATTGGGCGAGTTGGTGATTCATGATCGACGTATGTAACTGCGCGGTAGTAAACACGGACGACAAGAAGATACAAGGACAAGCGCAGACTATCAACTGAAGGTTTATTTTTCACAAACCACATATATATGACTGAAACAGAAACAGAAAACACGAAAATCTACAAAAAAAATGATGACTTAGCACTTAACAATCGACAAACGTGAACGTTTGACAAAAGCAGATTCAAGGACCATGTGCGCCACTTGCCAGATACCGTAGCTCTTTATCTAAAAGAGCTAACGACGGTTTGCTGACGCAGTGTTCTGGTTCCCGTGCCAGAATTTAACCACTTCTCACTTTTTTAATAGAAAAAAGTGAGAAGTTGGCCCTAGAGATGTTTTTTTCGGCAAAGACACACAAAGTCGACGTGCCATTTCGTGTCATCGTTACAGAGAAGGGTTCTTGGCAAAACGCCTTAGGGATGTTTTTGCAGAAAAAGTTGAAACTTTTAGAGATTAATGATCCCTTTCTAGTCAGGAATTCAAGGGTGGTCACTGAATTCTTCAAAGAGTATTCTAACTACACTTTAAGTGCTTTTTCCATAGATATCAAAGATTTATATTATTCTCTCCCTCGTGACGCTTTGTATTCATGCATAGAAGAATGTGTTGATCTAATGGGCCACGTAACGTTCCAGAATGCAGCTGGTGTCAGTGTTAGCAGTTTTCTTGACCTGCTAGCTACCTATCTGACCTCTACCTATGTAGAATGGAACGGTGATGTTTATCAAAATAATGGCGTGTCAATAGGATCTTCGATTGCACCGATTCTGAGTGATTTGTTGCTTGCGAAGTTCGACAGGAACTTGAAAGAGCGGCTGTGTTGCCAGGAAGTTGTGAGGATTTTCAGGTTCGTCGACGACTACCTGGTGGTTTTTAAGTGTGAATCTGCTAGAGTAATGGGGTTGTCATCTGATGTCATTGAAGTTTTTAGTGACTGCTTGAGTCCACTCGTACTGACCCATGAACTCCCAGTGAACAACTCGATTCGCTTCCTAGACATGAGACTTTTGTTCAGCGTGAATCACGCATGCTGGATGTATGAGCCTCGCGCTATGAAACCGCTTTTGCCTTTTAAATCAGCGCATAGCAAATTGGTTAAGAGAGGCATAGTGAACTCCTGCTTCACTAATGCCCTGGACAGATCATGTTTCCATATGATGGAAACAAGCTTCCAAAATCAAGTTGAGCGTCTGAAAGAAGCTGGCTACCCGGATTCGCTTCTCATTTCTGTGGCAGAAACAATAAAAAAGAAGAAAAAGCCCAGAAGCAGAGAGAGCACTAATGACAGAGACAAAAGCAAACGTGACAAAGTCGCGGTAATCCCTTACAAGCACCAGCTATCTCACAAGATAAAAAAGCTCGGACAGCGCATGGGCGTAAAGGTCGTTTTTTCGGCACCTTACAAGCTCTCTCAGCTAGCCAAAATGACATGTGTAAACAATAGGCCCAAACAAGCTTGCACTGTCAGGCATAAAACCCAGTTTGTCAGATGTGACATGAATGTAGTTTATAGAATTCCGCTATCTTGTGGTGCGTGTTACATCGGGCAGACTGGGAGATGCCTAAATGAGCGCCTGCGCGAGCACGCACGCAATGTGCGCACTGGCAATGAGGGTTTTTTAGCTCAGCACGTCAGTAGGTGTGGCTGCCTTGCGCAGTTCGAAAGCACGGTCGTAATGTTCAGGCACAAAGACGATCATACCCGTATGATTGTCGAAGCGGAAAAAATGGCACGGGAACCAGAACACTGCGTCAGCAAACCGTCGTTAGCTCTTTTAGATAAAGAGCTACGGTATCTGGCAAGTGGCGCACATGGTCCTTGAATCTGCTTTTGTCAAACGTTCACGTTTTGTCGATTGTTAAGTGCTAAGTCATCATTTTTTTGTAGATTTTCGTGTTTTCTGTTTCTGTTTCAGTCATATATATGTGGTTTGTGAAAAATAAACCTTCAGTTGATAGTCTGCGCTTGTCCTTGTATCTTCTTGTCGTCCGTGTTTACTACCGCGCAGTTACATACGTCGGTCATACTTGTACCCGCCGGAAGCACCGATAATATCTACTAGGCAGGGATTTCTTTTAATGGTGAAAGCCATACACAGTTTCAAGGTCTGATTGGCCACGTTCAAGCACTTTACAATGTGACTCTTCGAACACTAATCTGCTCGAGCAAATGACTCGTCTGTCTTTCTGCTGCTAATTAATATCGCTGCATTCTAGCTCATTTATCTTTCGGTGGCTTAGGTGGGTTGAACTTGAAAGTTTGAGTCATGAATAGCTTACTCGTGAGTAAACCATAATAGTTCGCGTGACAAAGCCGCAGTTGCTGTCACCACATAACCAGTGCATTTTATGTTTTCTCGGTGACATGAACTCTTCAGATCGCGAGCAATTCCGAACGCCAATTATTTATTGTACCCACGGGGCCCGAGGGCGTTACAGAGGGGAGTGGAGATATACATAACGGAAGCAGTGTAAAACAGCAAGGAAAAAAAAACTCGCAGCAGAAGTGAAATAAAGTAGGCATAAATGACAATTCGATAAGGAAAAAGGTTTACTAACAATAATAAGCTTATATATACACACACGTATGTACTACATATATACAAACATATATGTACACAAACATTTAGAGAATATTAAGTTTTACGAAACATATCAGTTATATAAGCGATATCATGGGGAAGATCATTCCAACTGACGCAAGTTCTGGGTATGAACGAGTCATGAAAACATTTGGTGTGCCATGATGGAACTCCAACTTTATTGCGGTGATCGATTCGAGCTTATATGTATAATCTCTATGAAGAGTGTCCGGCGTGACGCAGGTGCAAAAATAAGCGTTTTATCTTGCGGTTCTGTGCTTAGACGAAAACGCAAATATGTTCGGGTATTGACAGGCGGAAGGTTTTCAGTTCTAGTCGAAAAGCTGAACTGAACAAGTTCACTATGTATCGGGCGACTCTTCTGCATGTCGACGATGTGGGTGCGCTTTGAAGACGCGGAAAGGGAAAACACGAGTGTGCGCTGCCAATTCTCTCTGCGCGTCTCCAAAGCGCATTCATATCGACATGCAGAACCAACTGGCCTAGTTAAGTTCGCTGACAAGCTTCTCCTGCAGGCGCGGCTACTGCCAGAGGTAACACAGAGGAGGGGGATGCGCTCATCGAAACGCCACTACGGATATTTTGTGCGGTGCCCGTCGGCCACGCGAACCGTGTTACCTGCAGCAGTGGCCGCACCTGCAACTGCCGTGCACTACATCGGGCCCCTTCATGTGGCCGCTAGACTTGGCACCAATTACATCTTAAAGAATGCGCCAGAAATGATAGAGCAGAAAACTCGAATACACCACGAAAACACCGCCGGGACGCGTATTTGAAATTGCTGGCCCCGCATCGCAAGAAATAGGGAAAAGAAAGAGTGTGAGGAAGACGCCAGTAGGGTGGCTAGAATGGGGAGGTGTGATGACCGGCCTCCGCAGGCTGGCCCAAAAGCGCGTTCCTGCCGCGTGGTGGCGCTGCCGGTGGGGGCGCTGTGCTTTTCTCGCGTCGTCTACTTGCCTCTGGGCGGGTAAATGATTCGACCGCGCTCAGTTTTACCGCTGTAGTCTTTCAATTATGTTGTTGACGTCGAGAAACTTGCACGTGTAATCTACAAGCGCAAACCACGCAGCCGATACAGAGCGTAGGTTTCGCGGCCACTTCTTGCGAGGTGGGCGCGCTTGTCACGCGAAAAATAGTTTAAAGGAATCTCTCCCGCAGACCAGCAGGTGGCAACAACCCTGCGTGTGTCGCTCGCATATTTGTTATACATTTTCGATTGCAATAGTACTTTAAAGAGCGGAAGTCAATGCAGTTTTTATGCAGTGCGGCAGAAGAATGCAATACAGTACAAGACTACAAGACTGGTGGCTTGATACAAGTTTATTGGAAACAGTACATTAAAACATTACATAACACAGGGCTTCACCTTCTTGGCTTTATTCTGCACAGCATGCTGGTTTAGCCCTTTCAGCAGAAAATGGACACGCGTAATGCTGTAGAACCTGACAACCGATGTTGTTAAAGAAGCTGAATGCTCACTGCAGCCAATTTGTGGCACATTGGCTGCTAGGCGCAAAAAATCCTTCACTACTTTGGTGTGCAAGCGCGTGGTGCTAAATGCACGAGTTAGTCTATCCTCAAGGGTTTTGATTAGACTATATGTACGGACAGAGGGGTAAAGAAGGCCCCCCATGTCCCACTTTTTACACGCTTCGGCTGGCGATTGATCCGTCGCACTATCACGTGTGACGAGGCAGGCATCCTTGCAAGCTTCGCATTGGGTTGAGAAGATCCGCTTCCTGGCTACATATCCTGCAATATAATAGGTGAGGCAGTCATCACTGCGTTTTTCAACGTAGTCAGCGTGGTCAATCGCAACCTCTGCTGCTTCGACAGGTAGTGTAACGTCGTCACAAGCTGGTGCTTCATTTTCAGACAGCAGATGGTCCTCGGACAGCAGGGCCTCCAAAAGTCCGGGAGATACGTTTGCTCCCTTGGGGCTTTTCGCCAAGCTATAAAAGCTTATGCACCTGCATATATACATGTAAATTATAAAAATTGATACTTTGGATTATATGCTTTGTATTTCAATGTACAGGACTGAAAATGCACAAGCATACTTGATTATGATAATGAACTGCGCAGGAGTAGGGTGATCGTTAGCTCCACTGGCCTGTCTGACGATACCAAAGGAACGCTCCAAACAGTCTTGACTGAGACGGGAGGTCATCAAAAACCTAAACCCAACCATTTCAGTGAGGTACTTCAGTAGGTCCTTCGCAGAGTGGATCGTCACACGTAGACCTTCTGCCGTGCTCTTGCTTAAGAAGCCGAGCCCTCCTGCATGGGCCTCCCACTGGTCGAGAAATTCCAGCATGTTGTCAAGTGCAGTTTCTTTAGTGCTGCCACGTCTGAAACATGAAAAGTATTTACGTCTTCACATGAAAATGAGCCCAGTTGGTGTACATACCTCAGAGCTTCTGCTGGAAACCGCGACGTCATGGCGTCAATTGTTTGAGCCATCATGTTGATAAATACTTTTGTTGGCTCCAGATTTGGGTACTGTTGCTCAATTTTTTCTTTGTGAAAATCCATCGCGTGCTCAACTGCGCTACTGAAAATATAAAAAGCCAGATTGACCCTCATCTTTTCGAACCCACTAGGATATATGTGAGAACGTGTTAACTTGGGTGCAGCTTTCAATGTGAAGGGACTGCTGTCGACCTTCCAAGTCATTGCCACATGTTCCCAAAGAACCTGCAATAGTTCATAATGGTTAGTAAACCAGCTTTTTCAGGTACCCAACATTTCAAAATATTACGAGAATAAAATAACACGCTTACTCGGCCCTTGTGTGTGTTGAAGGCATGCTTAATCATGATGTTTCGCACACATTTCACAAGATGAGGGAAGTCCGAAATAAAATGGAGGAAGCGCTTGTCGTCGCATGGATGTGTAACCTTACATCGTACATGTTTAGCATTTCCATGAACACCCATGTTGTGCCACATGACACGGTTCCATGACGCGCCGTCCGTGCAGATGTAGTCCACATAAAGATTAGCTTTCTCGCACAGAAGAACTGCTTCTAAAATTATCTTTGTCAGCGTTGGCGCCTTCACATTTCCATTCGAAGCAAAGACCCCTGTAGAAAAAAAATATTGCAGGTATGAGTGCAATTACAGAAAATAACAGTACTTTGATAAATGCTATTTACCAATTATCTGCGTCCATTTGCCCACAAAAGGCTGAAACATGACGACTAAGCCATGATCAGCCTTTGTGTGCTTGTCCTGAGCTCCAGTAAATTGTCCAAGGTTTACGAAGCCTTCAATATCCATGGATGACTTGAGGTCCAGGTGTGTAGAAAGTTTCATCTCGTCTATAACGAGGCCGCCATGTCTGTTCATTTCATTCATTTCACTAGCCTTCTCCTTCACACACTCAAGAAGCTTGCGACTAAAGCCATAAGATGCCTTGAAGGCCTGCGAATGCAAGATGAGGATGATTAAATTATGCTGAATAAGAAAAAAAATTGTAATCGTATACCTTGATGTACTTTTGGAGGCAGAAACGGCTTGGAAGTATAAGGATCTTATGGGCCCTGAGATGCTCGTATAAGCTCGGGCTGTTGATCTGTAAAACAATGCACTCTAAGAGCCACGCTTTGTCGTATCGATATCCTCGCATGGATTTCCGCTTCGATGCCTCAAAACATGCTCGGACTGCATACTGCTGCTTTTTCGGAAGCTGCTTGATCTGAAACAAATGCACGAAACAGGAAGCTTTATTTATGACGCTAAATATGTAAAAATACAGCACCTTACCTTTGCCTCAAAGCTGTTTTCCTTGATAGAGGAATTCCTTTGTCGTAACGTTCGTACGACCTCATGAAGGGTGTGCACTTTCTTACTCCGCCGCCTCAAAGTGCGAACGGCACATTTCAATCTCCTTCCCGCTGTCTTTACCAATGGGCGTCGCACCTTATTTTTTAAGCGCAGCAAACGAACCATGAGGATTCGCCTCACTTTTCTGCACTTCAGACACCGCTGAGGCATATGGGCCGGCATACCTGGAAGAAACAACAAAATGGGCGACATGTGAAGTATATGAAATAATTTTTCACAGTTGTGATATGCCCAAGACGTATGTACCAAAACACAACATACCTTGTGACACAGATCCATCACACACAGCGGAGAACAGGCTATTTGCTGACAATGTTGTGCAGTCAGACACATCTAATCGCTTAAACTCGCTGGTATTTCCCACTCCACAACACACAGAGAGTTTTTCTGCATACACCAGAAGCTCTTGGGCCTCTTCCTCAGACTCAACGGTGCGCTGACAGTGAAGGTGGCCAGCCAGGAAAATGGTGCAGGAGGGTGAATTTCGCTCTCCAATTTCGAACACAGCTATCTTGTTGAAGGCAACAGGAGGTACTTTGTTTTTATGATGTTCAGCTGTTTGGTAACTCGCTATGTTTTTGTTTTGGAATGTCTGACGTGACCAATACTCCGATGGTAGTCGAAGACCAAAAATGAAGTGTTTCCGAGGTACTTCATCGTTGACTGTGTCCAGTTCGTCATGAGGAATGAGGGGAATGAGCTGAACCAATTCGCGTTCTGAATCGTCAATGTCCTCGCGGCTCTTCTTTGCAGGCACGGAAGAGCTCTGTCCCATTCTCCTCTTCCTCTCTTTTGGCAGAGTTTTCGTCATATACTTTGGAAGGTTCGGGAAAATTGTTGGAATAGCACTCTCCTTAGGGGCAGGCACATCGCGTGGTATATGGACCTCCTTTCCATTCACAATGTGCACGTAGTGTCTCATGATAAACCTGAAAACATAATAAAAAGTGAGCGTAGCCTCTGTAATGAAGACACTTCGGATTTACAAGCAACGAAACAATTATTAATGCATGTGCTGCAGCGTTGGGTGACACACATCTAGCCGCGGGTCGATGGAGGCAGAACGCAAAACGCGCCCACGTGGAGCAACATGCCAATGTAAGTACAAGTACAACCGATCATCTGAATTAGTCTGGCTCTTTCCACTGCACTTCTGCTGCTCATGACCCGTGTGTCACACCGGGTCAGTGTGTTAACTTGTAGAAACCTCAACTTTTCTATATGCTTAAACATGTACGAATTCCATACGTACCTTGGGTCAAAATGCCTTTCGCGAATTGCAGAATTCTCTTGCAGTGGCTTGTCGGCCCTTGGTATGGCACGTGCCCACTTTTCAAATTCATCCTCACGGGCAGGTGCACGAAAGAGAGACAGTCTTTCACCGCAGGACTTGTAGCCGGCGTCGCAACCTGGCACAAAGCACCACCTCTGCGTTTTTTTCCCCCGTCGACGGCATTCTTCAGAGCGGTTCAAAAATCGACGACAACCGCTGCATCATCTCCTTCAAGAAATCGGGAAGCGATAGAAAAAGCAGGCCGTACTTCGCGAACAGCGACAGCTTACTTGCGCTGCTCCGTCACCAACGAGACACGAGCAACACATGCTCACAGTCGGCACATGCCAACAGCGCCCCAGACTGACGCGCCAGATTTCCCCCCAGCGGCGAGAACGCGCAGAGGGGCCTCGCTAGGCAAGAGGCCGCCGCCGCAGTCATCACACCTCCCCATTCTAGCCACCCTAACGCCAGTGCCGGCCTCAGGGTGGCTCGCGCGCTATTCGTTCGCCTCTGGAGGTGACGTGCTGGTGACGCGCGCTCTGGTAACGCAGCGACACCGACGAGAACTTTTCGTATATCTGGATATATCCAGATTTGGTCGCGCAGTGATCAACGCACGAGCAAAGTTCTCGTTTGTATGCGCCATAATTTGACGTTCTTGAGGCATGAAGTCACGTCGCATACCAGCAATGATTACGTGAGCCTGACTATAACACATAAAAAGCGGACATTCTCAGTTATAGCAGGATACATACACCCAAGCGCACAGATGGACTGCTTCCACCTGGGGACCATTCTTCAAGCGGCACAAAGGCCACACATTGTGATTGGCGATTTTAATGCACATCATCCTCTCTGGGGTAGCACTACAACGAATTATCGCGGAAGAGATTGACCAATTTTATATGCAACTATGGACTAAGCGTACTCAACGACGGATCACCTACATTTGTTCGTGGCACGTCCTACAGCAGCTGTCTCGACCTCTGTTTCGCTTCCCGAAGCGTTCTGTCTTCCGCATGTTGGTGCACAGATTTGGACACTCGCGGCAGTGACCACCTTCCAACATATGTTCAGTTCAGGTGGTTTCGCCGCACGCACACACGCTACATCCGTCAAACCGACTGGACACTGTTCAAGGCATCTGTCAAGTCTGGCTGTGAGCACACGACTGATCCATCCGAGGTAGAGAACATCATGGCTTCTTCACTGCGTGACACAACCAAACAGGTTAACCTACTGATGCAGAGATCAGCAGTTGACTCCCAATACGAGGCCCTTCGTGCAATCCGTCGCCGTGCCGAACGCCGATACAGACGAACGGAGTCGCCTTCAGACCTTTCCGCCTGTCGTCGAGCTCAACGACATGTTCTTCGGCACCTTGACAAGATTGACAGGCAGCGTTGGAGAACATTCTGTGAATCTCTAGACCCCAGGCAAACTCTATCTAAGATCTGGCGGGTGGTACGAAGTTTGCAGACAACTCACCAACAACGTCAACCATTTCAAGCTGTGGCTCTACATCAGGGGCGGACAGAAGATGAGATAGCCAGGTAGCCTCATCGTGGACACCACTGATTGTCTTGCCACTAAGTAGCTTCCTACTACCATTGCGCCTCCATTCTCTGACGAGCGCCTTGATGTACGTTTTACAATGCATGAGCTTGACGCTGCGATTTCTGCCTCCCGCCGATCATCTGCACCAGGACCTGACGGGATCACGTACGCTGCACTCAACCATCTGGATACAGAAACACGACGTATCCTGTTATCTCATTATAACACCTCATGGGAGTCAGGAGAAGTCCCAGCTAATCGGAAATGCAGTCGCATTATTGCATTGCTTAAGCCGGGGAAGTGTCGTTATGCACTTCCCTCCTACAGATCAATCGTCATAGCCAGCTGCGTCGGGAAAGTAATGGAAAGAATGGTACTGTCAAGATTAGAGTGGCTTCTAGAGAGCAACAACTCCTTTCCTGCATTTATGAACGGCTTCAGAAGAAGCCGATCCGCCATTGATAGTGTGGTCGACTTGATCACCAGCGTTGAAGAGGAAAGAAGACGACGCAGACCAGTGGCGGCGGTCTTTCTAGACATTAAGGGTGCCTACGATAATGTTCTGCATTATGCGATCCTTGACGCACTGGAAGATTTGGACATCGGTGGACGACTGTATGCTTGGATTTTTAGCTACCGCACCATTTACATGACAACAAATAACGGAGACACCGATCGATATAAGGTTCATCGTGGTGTTCCCCAAGGAGGAGTTCTCAGCCCGTTCCTATTCAATGTCACAATGATCGGCCTAGCAGCAGAACTTCCCAGCACGGTGAAGATCAGTGCATACGCTGATGGCATATGCATATGGGCATCCGAAACTACCCGTCCGAAATTGCGAGCTCGACTACAGCGTGCAGTGACGATCACATACAAATATCTACGACGTCAAGGGCTCACTCTTTCAATCGACAAATGCGCAGTGCTTGCGTTCACGCGCAAGCATATGTCGCAATACCCGATATTTATTAATGGGACAGCGATACCTGCTGTAACGCACCACAAGTTCCTTGAAGTTGTCGTACACAGAGATCTATCGTGGACGAGGCATGTCGCAGTACTTAAATCTAAATTGAAGAGCTTTGCTCTCGTTCTTCGCCACGTAGCAGGAGCAAGATGGAGCCCATCAGAATCATCGCTACTTCAAGTGTATAATGCTCTATTTGTGGGATACATCCGATAGAGCATGCCGGTGCTCTCCAATATGAGACCTAGTTGTGTGAAGACGCTAGAGAGTGTTCAAGCTCGATGCTTACGAAGATGCTTGGGTCTACCACACTGTACTTCAACAAATGAGACAATCGCAGAGGTTCGGGCTTGTCCCATCAGTGTATACATGCTCTGCGAGCCACCTCCGATTGCTGAGCCGACACAGACAGCACCCACTGTCAGTACCACCCGCCACTCACCCAGATTGCAGTTTCTCGAGGGTAATATCGCGGCATGAGAATATTATACCATCAAGGTTTTTCCCGCCAAACGCCCCTGCAGTGCCTCCATGGGTCCTGCCTAAACCACCTGTTTGTTTTACGATACCTGGAATTACGAAGTCGCTCATTTCTTCCGTTGGCCTCAGACAACTGACCCTATATCACATTTATACAACGTACAGTGATTCTCTGCACGTGGACACCGACGGATCCACCACGCTAAACACCTCCGCCGCAGCCTTTGTCATCCCAGACATGGATATCGCTCGACGATTCAAAGTAAACCATAAAACCACATCAACTGCCGCAGAGCTTGTCGCTATCCGGGAGGCAATAAGATTTATTTCCGAAGAGCGACCTCGAGCCTGGACGATTTCCCGTGATGCCAAACCCGCTTTGCAAACCATTAATTGCATCATGAAGCAAGGTCCGTATTACAGCTTGGCAATAGAAATCACAGAACTTATTCAGGTTACTTCAACAAATGGCCATCTTATCACTTTCCAGTGGATTCCCGCTCATTGCGGCGTGATGGGAAACGAAGAGGCAGACGCTGAGGCTAAAAATGCCTTAAGCAGTGCCCCTGAAGTACGCATTGCGTTTTTACGAGCTGACACGAACGCCCTGCTTCGCTGCGTGATGCGCAGCTACACACTTCAGCACTGGACCAAACCGGAACGGCGACACCAGTGACTTCACAAATGGGACCCGGAAATGAGATTCCGCATGCCCCCTAAATTGAAACGGCAACTCACAAGTATGATCCACCGCATTCGTCTTGATGTGGCGTACACAAGACGTTACAAACATATCATCGGTCGCAGTGACACCGGTCCTAATTGTGAACACCGTGATGTGCCAGAAACGCTTGAGCACATACTTTGTGTCTGCCCAGCATACACACGTCAACGACAAACACTGATTTCTTCTACTGAATGATATCGCAGTAGGTCATTAACTTATGACACCGTGTTGGGCCCTTGGCCAGACACTAACAATGCAACTGCGGTCACAAGAGCAGTTATAACCTTTTTGGAAACAACTGGACTATATGCGTGGCTATAAAATGTGTCTCAGCTAGAAAGAACACTACATACTCACCTCTCTATCTCACCATCGTCATCCATTAATCTTTCTTTTCCTCTTTCCCTTCCCCCAGTGTAGAGCAGCAGGCTAGAGCAAGCTATCGCTCAGGCCGACCACTCTGCCTTTCTGTAAATAAACTTATCTCTCTCTCTCTTATTTTGACTCGAGCGAACGGGTACAAAAATTTAGGTAAGGGATTTGCGAGTTGTGTATACTCGCTGACAGAAACGTTGTTCCACGTCCCTAAGTTAAATCGCTGAAAGCAAGAGCAATGAATCGGAGAAACATGGGAAGTGCTGTGCAAAACACGCTCGCAGTTTCACTCACCCAGCTGGAACAGCTGTCTAATAAAACCATACCAGCAAACTCTTTCTTTTGCTTCTACATGGTCAGTCGTATGAGCACGCAACAAGAACCATACGTTGAAAAGCCAGGACAAAACAAAAAGCAACTGCAAACGTTCCTTATTTGATATAGGATTCATGTTACACTTAGTCCAATCAGAGTACAGACGCTTGAAAGTCGAGTGGCTATTGATGGTGAACCTCGCAGCACAGGGGTGCGAAAAGAAGGACACTTACAAGAGAGCGCGGCTTTTAGATAGCACTTAAAACAGCGGTTAAAGGGCCACTCACCAGGTTTGACAATTTTGAGCTCACAAGTGCAATGCGTAGATGAGGCGTTCATGATCACATCATCCAAAATTTGCAACGCTACGCGCTGCGGAAATGGGTCAAATTTCAAGATGAACGCTGCTCCCCTCTCCTCTGCCGGCGCACGCCTAGAGAATGAGGGCATGACGTAGGCGTATGAATAGCCCTACGTACATGGAAATGCAATGACGTTGGTTTTCTACGTAGACGACTCTGCTCTGACGTTTTCAACAGTATACCACGTGACATGGCAAAATTAATTACACAACATGCGTAGCTTATGTGTTTGTTGCTTTAAGAGATAATAAAACTTGAAATAAATAATGAGACGCAATCAAAAATTGTGCGCGTTTTTCTTTCATTTTTTTCCCATGTAATGTTTCGAGATGCAGGGCTAATGTGCCAACGTTTCGCATGCGTTCGTGTCCCCGCGGTCAGCGCATTGAGCAGACGACCGCCGCGGAACGCGTTCGCGCACTCAGTAGAGAGTTTAGCGTTAGCGTGATAGCGTAGGTTAAGGGAATGGCGTCACCGTGCAGCAATGGATGGAAAAACTTTATTTCGTCAGAAAGCAACTGAGGATGATTCTGTGTTAGATGGCCATCAACCCAAGGTTGGCGGCGGCCTGTGTGGCCCACTCCAAGACTCTTAACTGGACGACTGGGTCTGAGCTGGTCAACACGGCCTCCCAGTGCTCAAGAGAGGGATCACGCATAATATCCACCGGCGGCGGCACTATGCTACATTCCCAAAGTATGTGATCATATGTAGCCACAGCCTGACACCATTTGCATTGCGGCTTAATCTCCTCCGGGTACATTCTGTTCAACACGCAAGGGTTGGGAAAAGATCGCGTCTGCAGTTTTCTCCAGACACATTCCTGCGCCTTAGTCAACCGCTGGTGCGGGGGCGGATAAAACCTCCGCTCTAGTTTATAATGATTCGTTATGTCATGAAAGGACACCAGCCCATCTCTCGCGGACCTCCCCGGAACTGGCGGCTCACCTACCCGGCTGACGAAACCTCGAGCATTCAGGTGAGCCGCCTCGTTCCCAGGGTTCCCAGAGTGTGCTGGTACACAGACAATTTCTACTTCTCTAATTTCTCGTCCCATGGCCCCATGCAGAAATCGTGCGGCGGTCGCCGATATTCTGCCCCTCGCCAGATTTCGGATGGCTGTCTTTGAATCACTGAAAATCAAATCTGACTGCGAATTAGTTACAGCTAGCGCTATTGCCGCTTCTTCTGCAGTTTCCGAGGAGCGGGTTTTGACCGATCCAGATGCGACCAAGCGCCCGCGCCTGTCCACCACCGCAATCACAAAAGCGTCTTTGTCCTTATATTCCGCAACATCTGTATAGACTGCCGCTTTGTACTCGCCGTACTCAACGTGTAAAGCTCTGGCTCTTGCCTGCCTGCGCTGCGTATGGTGAATCGGATGCATATTTTTGGGCAAAGGTTTTATGTACAGGGCCTTATGTAACTCTCGCCGCACCTGAATTTTAGTGTCCCCAGTGGGAGCCTCTGCTCCAATGCCAATCCTTTCTAATATGATCCTGCCCGCTTTGGTTGTCGAAAGCCTTGCGTGCTGCATCACCAGATGCGCCTCCCATAATTCATCCAGGGTGTTGTGTACCCCTAGTTTTAACAGCCTTTCTGTAGGCGCGTTGTTAGGCAACCCAAGCGCTGCCTTGTAAGCTTGCCGGATCATAGCCTCGACCTTACCTTTTTCTGCGGCATCCAACTTCATATAAGGTGTCGCGTAAGTAATCCTGCTGAGCACAAACGCTTGTACCAGCTTACAGAGTTCTTTTTCTTTAACCCCGCTCTTACGGTTAGCGATTCTTCTGATTAGCCTGACAGTAGCATTGACCGTGGTCTTAAGTTTTTCAAGGGCCACCCTATTCTTTCTGTTAGTTTGCAGATATAGGCCAAGAATTCTAATCGTTTGAGCTTCAGCTACTGGCCTACCCCCTAACTTTACCTCTAACGGCGGTGGCGGAATATAGTGTCTTGCATGTAGCCCTCTGGGTTTGTCCCGAAACACAAAGAGCTCGGACTTGGGCTGAGAGCATGAAAGCCCCGCTTCTCCTGCCAACTCTTCGACAATATTAACTGCCTGTTGTAGTGTTTCTTCCAGATGCGCGTCACTACCCCTGGTTACCCATAGAGTAATATCATCTGCATAAAACGTGTGTTTGAGTCCCGGTATCTCCTCCAGCCTCGGCGGTATTTTAATTAAGGCGATGTGAAACAGTAACGGTGACAAAACTGAACCCTGCGGCGTCCCTTTGCCTCCCAACGCGAATGAGTCCGATTTGATATCTCCTATTGAAATTTCTGCGGTTCGGCCCCCCAAGAATGATCTGATGTAGCGAAATGTAGCCCTGACCCCTGGGCCAATTTCCGATAGGTTATTCAATATTGCCTCATGCGAAACATTGTCAAAAGCTTTGTTCAGGTCAAGCCCCAACACAGCTTTGGTGCCCGTGCCATGCTCGAGATCGACTATATCATGTTTTAACTGTATCATGACATCCTGCGTGGACAAATTGGCCCTGAAACCTATCATAGTTGGGGAAAAGATGGCCTTGTCCTCTGCATAATTCTGAAGCCTGTTGAGAACCACGTGCTCCATCAATTTGCCCACGCATGATGTCAGCAATATGGGGCGCAGGTTTTCCAAGCAGAGTTTCTTGCCTGGCTTCGGAATGAATATAATCCTAGCATGCTTCCATTGTGCTGGGATCTTCCCGGCCACCCGATACTCATTTATCAAGTCAGTGATCGCCCCGACCGATTTGAAATCTAGGTTTCTCAGCATTTTATTAGTTACTCCATCCGGACCTGCGGCAGACGTAGTACGCAGCTGCCCCATGGCAAACTCCACCTCCGCAATTGTGAACTCTTCATCTAGGCCTGAGTTTTCCACCCCCGAGTAGTGTGGTAAGCAACCATCTACTCCATCAGTCATGTACCGATTCCGGAGTTCCTGTATAAACTCTCCAATTGTGCCTTCATATTGATGCATTAACCGAGTCATTTGTCCCCGTTGCGCCGATTTTGTTGCTGCCAGATCCAGAAGATGCCTTAACAGCTGCCATGTCTTTTTGCATCCAAACTGTCCATTCATGCAATCACAAATCTGGCCCCACTGCTTGGCTTGCAACTCAATTGTATAATTTTCGATTTTACGTTCTAACTTGGCCGTCCTTCTGCGAAGGACGCCATTATGTTTTTGCTTCTTCCACCTTCTCAAGAAACTCGCGTGCGCTTCCCACATGTGTAATAGTCTCGAGTCAGCGGTAAACTCCTCCTGCTCGACTGGCACTTCTACCGTAGTATTATTTACATCCTCCTTGAGCGCCTGTACCCATGCATCCAGGTCATTAATTTTCCCGTTCACAGTGTCTGCTCTGTTTTTCCTAAATCTGTCCCAATCTGTAATTTTATGCTCCCTCACTTTGTCTTTATGCTTCGCAGCGCTAAACGTCATGAAAAGGATATAGTGATCACTTCCTAGGGCTTGTCCCGTGTTAATCCACTTTGCATTACTGATGCCTCTAAAAAACGTAAGGTCTGGGGAGGTATCCATGCTTATGCTGTTGCCTATCCTCGTATGATCTTGTGGATTGTTTAACAGCGTCCATCGCAGATCCCGGGCAACTTGCCAAAGCCGATTGCCCTTTGGGCTGGCTCGAATATAACCCCACTCCGTGTGAGGCGCATTGAAATCTCCTACCACTATAAGCGGAGCGCGAGCTGCTAACCGTTGAGTTTGAATCAGGAGTTGTGGCAAGCCCAATCCTTTATCTTTTGGAGAACTATACACATTAAGTAAAAACAGACTCTTCTCATAGTTTCGTTTTGGCAAAATCTCTAGCAGGACATAGTCTTCCCTGCTGCTATCTACGGAATGCTGAATGGCAGTGATGTTGCGATGGTCTAGCATGGCTGTGAAGACCCGTGATACGCCCCTTGAATCAATTCCTGGCGCTGTAAATGCCTTAAATCCAGGTAATTTTACGGAACCACTAGCCTCCTGTAAGGCTATTCTGTCTGGTTTGCTGACCAGATTTTGTACGTGCAACTGCAGGTTACCCCGCTGTTGACGAAAGCCCCTGCAGTTCCACTGCCAAACCTCAATTTGCTGGCGAGGCACCATGATGAGGCACCAAGTTGACTAATGGCACTTGGCCACCCACGGGAGGCAGTCTTACCTCCAATAGAGTATGAAGCTGCTGAAACATGCCCATGACCTGGGTTTGGGAATCCCTAAATTTAGTGGAGAGCATGCCGAGACGCTCCTCTATTGTGTCTAATCTGGCTTCGATCTTTTTGACTCGAGCCTCCAACCTATCCTGTCTTTTCCCTTGTTTGCCTACTTTATCCGCAAGTGTTGTTACACCCGACGTAAGACTAATGACCTTAAAAACAGGCTGTGGCATGTCTACTGGTGACGTTTCGCCTAATCGTTTTGCGTTAGCTACCTCATCCCCCGGCAGTGGTCTCTTCACTGTCCCCCGATTCTCCACTTCCATAGCTGCACTCTCCTGTACGCGAGCAGACGCCTCTTGCGTCGCTTTCTGTAGGCCTTGCACTGCTGGTGCCTGTGTCCCCTGCCGTTGGTCGTTTCTAAGTGCGCGTTCCATCTCTGCAATTCTGTTTTCCATTCTTTTAATCAAGTCTCCCTGTCGCTGAACCAGCGCTGCTAACTCCCTCTCTCGAGCGGTTTCGTTCTGGGAGGCCGTGCTTGACAAGCTCACATTTTTGTTGGTGTCGCGTGCGCAGCTGTTGGTACTGGATGCTCGTCCACCATCTTGGCCGCCCCCGCGCCCTGGCAATGGCGGGAAGGAACTCGACCGGTCCCTGCTTTTGCTTGTGCCTTCTTTACCCCTCGGTGACCGCTACGTAGCCCTCGAGGACCGCTTATCGTTGCCAGCTTCGCTCTCTCTTTCGATGCTCTGCTGCCGGCCTGTCGGTGGCTTGCGAGCCAGGCGAAACTTGCACTTCCGGCTCCCTGTGTGATGCGCACCATGGCACACGATGCAGTCCGGCGTGCACGTAGGTGGCTCTCCTTCTGGCGGGGCAGGATGGTCCTTCCCGCAACAATGACATAGGTTGCTCTTCGGACGATAGCAAACGTCCGCTCGATCTCCAACTCGTCTGCAGTTGTAGCAGGTCTCGACTAAATTTCTGTACGGGATCACAGCGTACAGACAGTTCCAGTAAGTAATCTGCCGAGGTATGCGTTTCCCCCGAACGTAATCTGAATCGCCTTTGACTTTCCCAGAGGTCTCGCGTCCAGAATGTCTATGCCTTCACTCTTCTTCAGGTATCCCGCCCGAACTTCTGCCACTGGACATCCATCATAAGCATTGTAAATCACTCCCCGCACGGAGTTCTCCAACGGCGCCACGAACGCCGAAACCGGCAGGTCATGATCGCCCAGCTTGAGCGTCTTCACAGTCGCATATGCCCCACTGCGATTTATGCCCGGTGTGCTCACCGTCAACGTGTTGTTTGTGCCATTAACACGCACAATGTCTTCTTCCGCGGCAATCGCACTCGTTAGACGCGCTGCTGCTCTCAGTGCACATCCGAGTTCTCTCGCTGTCACAACACTCAAGTCCCAGTTCTGGGGCCTGTACACAATCTTGAAATCCGTGGCTGGCAACTTGAGAAACGGTCCGCGTTTCTTCCATACCGGCGCTTTCCCCCGCTTGACTTGCTGCGCTCCGTGCGTCTTGCGCCCGTCGCTGCCGGCCTGCGTCTCGCAAGGCTTACTCTTGGCGTTGTCGCCATGCTGAGTCTTCTTAAATTGGTCCTGTGCCTTCAGCACTAAAGCCCATTCTCCCGCTTGAAAATCTTCGGGTGTTATAGTCTCCCCTTCGACGTAGTATTCCATCTTCAGCCCAACAAGGCCCACGGTCACCGGGCGCAAGTCAGACGCCCTGTGACGCGGCCCAAGCTTGGCCTAGGACGATAGTTATAGCGCGAGAACAAAACGACGACACAGAGACAAGAAGGGTCGTTTTGTTCTCGCGCTATAACTATCGTCATGCCATACCAACTAGCCCAAGCTGCCACACTTCTTGGCCTAGGAGATAGGCCTAGCCTTGCCACCGCGGGGTTGATAGGAAAATCTCGGAAACTCCAAAAATGGGAACAAACTTGCATAAACGAGTGGTGTCCGTAGGTACAGGGCAACCTCCTGCAGACGAGCCCACTGACAGCAAGTCCAGAAAAAAGCGCGTCCGCCGATAGTCGGTCACCGGGCCGGAGCTCATGCGAAACACGTCCGCACAGCGTCTCACTCCAGCCGCGTCTCTCAACCGTGCAGCAAACGTTCGTTGTGGGCAGTGTTTTATAGTTTTATAGTTTAGCGGGATAGCGTTTACGTGGTTTACGTGCCACAGCTGGGATTGTGGCGCCACCTATTATATGGTTAATAAGTTAAACAGTGAAAATGATAAGAAAACAAGAATGTTCGCCTATGCCACCGCGCGAAGCATTATTAGAAGTTTATTTTAGTGATATTAAAAGTAAATAAATATGAACCACGCACCGAACGCGAAAACGTTCACGTTGCCGATTTGTTTACATCAATCTTGTAGTTAGGCCTAGACGCGTTGGAAATGGGAAGCTATCTCAAAAACTACGCCAACTTATCCGTAATACTCGGTCACTGAAGCTAACTGAAGGCAAGCGAAGCCACTTTGAACAGTAGTTTGCTGCGAACAAGGTGAATTTTTCAACAACTACGCCAAAATCACTTCGAAGCGGGCGTCCGAGAGCGCCGCCCCACTGCGAATTTACGTACACCTACGCTACCACGGTAACGTACGCGCGTACGGGAAGCGGTACGGGTGACGTACGTATCTGCGCATGTGCATTTCGATTCCGGTATCACGATACACCCGGTAAACTATAACTCTCTATTGTGTTCATCTACTCTACCGCGTCTAAGCCAGCGGTTCCAAACCATCCCGCACAGGGAGGAAGGAAAGGTAAGGAGAGGGCATGCCCAGCCGGCGCAGGGCGTAAAAAATGTGGCGGAAATTACGTCACGCGCGGCCATATTCACTAAGCACAATGGCGGCGTTTTGTTATTGCTGATGTAGTGCGGTGCGGCACCGTTCAGGCGGTCCAGCGGTGGTGTGCGCGTTTTCATGGGCCTCGCACCTAACCGTGGCGTACTGCAAGTGTTCTACAGCATCCATTCTTTGTGCCGCATTGTTAGCTACGCGATTTTCCCCCGGTGGTGGCTGTAACCAGGTGTCTGAACTAGAAACCACGGAACGAGCGCGCGTATACGTACTCCGAATTTACAGCCTCCGTCAAAATTATGCTGATAAGCCATCATAGAAGATAACGACTGTGCTCAAGAATTCGTTCAATGAATGCCTTGCAGGTTAGTGACAGTTATGCGGTGTTGCTTCTTATGACAACGGACGATGCATTTGCGGTCCACAGGATTAAGACTGTAATCTAATCTTGCTTTTCATGTTCCTGTACAGTTACCAGTTGGCGCTGAGCTCTGTTCCAGATAAGGAAGACAGAAACAAGCGCCTTCTCTTCATTTTCCTCTAATGACTAGCCACTTATCCCGGAGACATCTTCCCTCGCGTTTGGCTGGCTTTCCCTGTCGTCCTTGGCGGCTGTGTCGACGCGTGAAGCTTCCTACAGACCTTTTCT
The DNA here is from genome assembly GCF_043290135.1 of Rhipicephalus microplus. NCBI lineage: Eukaryota > Metazoa > Arthropoda > Arachnida > Ixodida > Ixodidae > Rhipicephalus > Rhipicephalus microplus. The sequence goes on along the minus strand of NC_134700.1, from coordinate 11,675,749 downwards.
CACGCATTCCTTCGGCTAACTTTCCCACCTTTCGCCTAACGCGATCCTGGTCTCCGTTCTCCGTAGCCACTAGTGCGCGTGGAGACGTGTTCCCACGCACTTTCGGGTGGTCTTCGCTGCTTTCGTCCTAATGAAATCATGGCCTTTGGGATATTCGTAGGAACTAGTGCGCCTCGGACAAAAGAGGGGCGAAAACAAAGAGGCTGGCGCAAACTCAACGGGCTGCCACGCACACAAGCTCCACCGACGCCGACTTTACTGGCATAATTATGGACCTCCGGGTTTATAGCAGGGAAGACATTTTTTTTTCTTTTTATTGTTGTGTCTAGCCCACAGCATGACCGAAAATTTGATAAAACCTAAAGAGAAGCGCAAAAGGAGGAAAAAGTGATCTGAAAGAAGCTGTACAAATTTCGGTGCTTGGTTCGTCGCGCGGCAATGTCCGAAATATAATCTTTATTTTCACAAATAACACATCAAATAAAAAAAAGCTGAACGTGCAACTTGCCGTGTTTATCGTTAACGCCGGTAGAGCAAGAGTACAACAGCCATACGCTGAGATTTCGTCAACCGTATCGCGGCAAGACAGCGTGTTGAAATCCGTTCCGTTGGTTTCGGATAGCACCGACGCACGCGGCGCGCAGGCCACGTGCTTTTTGAGACAGAGAGAGGGAGTCGCGCCTTCTCCTTCGCATTCACATGTGAACAAGAGAGGAGAATTTGCCTAGTCAATATGGCCGACTTCCGGCTTCAAAACAAGTGACGTCAGGGTTTCTCCTTACCTTTCCTTCCTCCGTGATCCTGCAGAAACAGGCAGTAGACCACGAAATAACGCTGGTCAACAAAACAAAGCTGCTCGCATGCTCGGGGGTTGGACTTGATTGGGCACATCATACGCACGTCACCTCATGGTCGGATGCTGGAGAGGGTTGGGAAGAGATTTGGCTTGCGAAAGCTACGCGGAGGAGCGCAAGGGTTTCGAGCTCGCCTCCTCTCATCCTCGTTTCGCGCCGCTCCAAAAAACCTGTTTTCTCCGCTCGTGATGAACCAATTCAAAAAATTTTTGTGGCAAAATGTTCCTCATCAGACACCCAACAACTTCCATGATCTAACTAAAATTCGGTATGGGGCCTGGTGAGTGGCCCTTTAACCGGCGCCTTCCGCGGACAACACTGCCCACCAGAGCGGCGGGCGTCGTGCAACAGCAGCGGCGCATGTGAAACGAACGCGCGTCCCCCCGCCGCTCGGACGCTCGCATGTGAAACAGGCTTAAGGGGTGTGTGATATGATGCTTTCTGTCACGAAGATGTTACGATCATGCGCGCACTTCGGGGCTTGTGGCACTGCCAGTAAAGTGCACTCTTCAGAGGTATAGACGGCTTCGGTGTTTGTAAAACTGGCTCGCGCTGCACGGCCTACGCCAGCAGACTTCCAGTGCGCTACTTCCGGTAGTGCTTCTTCAATGGTCCCGGCGGCGTATTTGGAATTGCTGGCCCCGCATCGCACGAAAGAGGGAAAAGAAAGAGTGCGAGGAGGACGCCACCGCGAGCATCAGGACTGCTCGGGTTCTTCTCTGTAGGGGACGTGCACGCCTATAGGTGACGTGCTGCTGACGCACACACGCGCCCGCGATAGAATGTGCGGAGTTTTTCCAGCTGTTCCATCGTAGGGAAGCACCCACAACCTGCCACCGCACTCTTTCTCTACCTTTCCCTTCTGTGGCAGCTTGGGCTAGTTGGTATGGCATGACGATAGTTATAGCGCGAGAACAAAACGACGACATAGAGACAAGAAGGAGACGTCTCTTTGTCTCTGTGACGTCGTTTTGTTCTCGCGCTATAGCTATCGTCTTCCCTTCTGCCTTTCTGCATCCCTCTTTCCCTTTCCCTGTAAGAGCTGAGCCGAACCAACACCACCTGGAAAGGGAGAAGGCCTCAGTTCTCCTCCCTTTCCAGTCGCACCACGTCAGCTAATGGGGTGGCTGCAAGAGGCGGCTAGACCTGCTTGACCGATTCGGCGGGAGCGATAAGCCGACCGGTCCCAGCACGTCGCAGCAACGCACGTGCGGCTTCAGAATGTTGAAGGTGCGACGGTGAGATGACGTGCAAATGCTGTGTGCCGCGGTGCCGTGGCAACTACACCGTGGACATGTAAGTGCACGTTTTCAAGTTCCCAAGGGATCAAACTCTGAGGAACGCGTGGATACGCGCTGTGCCACGGGAAGACCTCTCCGTGGCCGAGAATTCCAGGGTAAGCTTTCTTTCTGGTAGAGCATTGTTGTTTCATTGCAGATGTAAATTCAATATTTGCATATGCTCGAATAAGTGGTTCACAAGCCGCACTTTGTCAAATACTCATTGGTTTGCTCATTGTATGTAAATTTCCTTGGTAGGTATGCGAACTTCACTTCAGAGAGGAGGACATCATCCGAGAAGCCTCGCATACCGATGTAACTACTGGCCGCACAATTACAGTGTCATTATCCCATGTTCGCCTCCGCCCGGACGCTGTACCGTCCAAGTTCCCGAGCTGTCCGACCTACCTGTCTAGGTAGGTCGGACAGCTCGTACGAAAGCAGGTTGAGGCATTACATCCCAGTTGCAACGTAGTTGTCAGCAGCGAGATGCTGTCGAAGATACAGGAAGTCCTTCCTATCCTGGTCTACGTTGCAGGATATGCCGTGTACACGACCCTAAAAATGTTGAATTGTGCAAAATGCAAGGACGTGTTGACTGTGGATAAGACAATCACAGTGTCGGCCGCCCATGAACACTACGATCTCGTGAAGCAGTTGGACCGTGGAGGTCTAGTTTACCCATCGATTTTTGCGCTTAATGCTGTTGCTCACTGCTACGTTGTCGTAGAGCAGCTCGCTACGCAACCGGAACTGCTCCTGATGCGCGAACAGCGCCAGGTCGTCACGGAGCTGACGCTGCATTTGCTGGCCAACGAAGAGCCATCTGACTTCGACACCTGTGAGAACGGTCACACAAGCGAATCAGTGCTGAAACACATCCTGCGGTGCAGCACTAACATTTTACTGAAGAACGTTTGTGGAAAGCTCAACGACAAACTTCTTGACGCTGCTGACAAGGCAAAAAAACGGAAAGCCACAACTCTCCAGAACAAATAGGTGAACAGCTTCTGATAAAGCGCAAACACAAAACGAAACTAGTTTGTGTAAATAAATGTTTCGCTCCTATAATTTGCTTCGAGTGAAATTTATTTTAAACTACGTGTATGCTCGTTCTTGCAAGAAAAAAAAGCGCCCGCTTGGTAATTCTATGCGACAACCTCTCTTGAACAGTGCTCCGTACTTTTACCAGTCCGCCCTATCGCCTGACGTCACTAGAAGAAAGCTAAGGCCTTGCCTTTCTAGAGGGTGTTGGTACGCCCCGTCCTGTGCTCAATGCACTCACCCCCACGCTACCCTTACCCACATTCTCATGGAATGCCCGGTGGACCCTCCCCCGTGGGGCCCGGAGCCACTGACCACATGGGAGGAATGGGAGACCTTGCTGCGCTCGACGGACCCGGCCAAGCAGAAAATCGCCACTGACCGGGCCGCCCACGTCATGGAACTGCATGAACTCATGAACGCATAGCGCAGTGGGGTCGTGCGGGGACCCTGGCACGTAAGTGCCCAAATCCCTTGGTCTAATAAAGTTTTACCTCCTCCTCCTCGTTCGCCAGGTCCCTCTAGGTTCGCCTCCAGGGCCATGGGGAGAATGCAGCTCCAGACTCTGTTCCGAGGACACATCCCATTCTTGAGGCCGGATCCCAGCTCCACTGGCTTGTCGCCACAACTTGTCGACCAGCTTCGCTCGTCTCTTCTCACGATCTTTGGTCTCAGCACTTGTCGATGGTTCTACAACTTGTCAAGAACGGTTCAACAACAGACAACACACGACACAAGCAAGTGCCCTTGGTCACCCGACAGAACACCAGACAAAGTATGGTACATCATATACCTAGCTACGTGTCTATCGGAATTTCGTTCCCTCTACACTAAGAGGCACATGTGGGACACAAGGCTCTTAAAATGAGAACTCAAATTTTTACACGTACAGCAACGTAAAGAAATAGAATAGAACATAAAGTTGGCTCGTTGAGATCACTCTCGACGAGAGCGCTCCGCTAAGGCCGTGATGAGGACAAAATTTTGCCCCAAATCGCCAGCGAGAAACCAAAAGGTGGAGAAAGTACTAACTAAAACGCACGGCTCAACGCGTCTGCATTAGCGTTTAGCTTCCCTTTTTTGTAGCGAACATCAAAGTTGTGCTGTTGCAGTATCATGCTCTACCGCAGTAACCGGCCACTTTTAGGCGATGATACCTATGCGGTATCAACAGCTGCTCATGCTTGCGGCGTTGCACAGGGGAACAACGATACGGCTTCCTACGGATTGGCTCCTCACAAGTTAGCTCGATATCGTGTTCAATTACCGTCGTGTTTCCGGGACGGTCCGAAAACACGTCTTCAAACTCGGAAACAATCCTTCTCAGGTCCTCCTTCCGGACTTCACTTAACCTAGGCTCTAGGTTCAACTGCTTCAAGATTCCTTCCAATCCCCCTTCGATTACATCGTGGTCAAAACTTCTGCTCCCTCTTCCTCTGACGCATTCAAAAGCAGATTTACGACCGTTTGACGTTGAACGTTTGGTTTCATCAAGTTACTGTGGTAAATTTTGTTCGGCTGCCTTCCTAATTTCACTTCATAATTGGCATCAAAAAGCTTCGATATTACTTTGGCGGGCCCTTCCCAATGAACCTCAAGCTTGTTCTTTTTGGACGGCCGCAGCAGCATTACCTGACTACCAACTTCAAAGATGCGCTTCTTCGCCGATTTTTCGAAGTACTCCTTCGACAACACTTGTGCAGCTTTCATGTGGCTTTCCACTAGCGCTTTAATCTAGAGGACCTCACGTTGCTCTCGAATGAGCGTCTCTCGATCAACCCTCGACAGCTCACTCCAACTTTCCGCTACAGGCGAGAGCGTTGCACCCCTCTCGCTCTGACTCAATGGCGCCATGTCGTCTCCCCCTGCTACGGAAACGGTGGCAGTTGCAAACACTGTAGGATTGCCAATTCTATTCGTTTCAACTCAAGGCGCTCCTGTCTCTCGGCCTCCTCACGGCGTTCTCGCCTTTCAGCTTCTTCATGTTCGCGAACTTCTCGCCTTTCAGCTTCTTCACGTTCGCAAACTTCTCGCTTTTCAGCTTCTTCACGTTCGCGAACTTCTCGCCTTTGAGCTTCTTCACGTTCGCGAGCTTCTCGCCTTTCGGCCTCCTCGCGGCGTGCTTTGATATCCGCCCAGGCCTCATCGACTTCCTCAGCCAACACTCCTTCATCCTTCATGATCTCAAGGATTGCTTGCTTTCGTTTCGCATGGCCCAAAGTAATGCCGAGTTCCTTCACCTTAAGGTTCTCTGTCGTTCACACTAGCCTCTTGCTGATTGCTCCTGTTGAGAATTTACTTGCCGTAGCCGCTATAAGTCAACTAGCAAGACGCGCAAGCAATTTGTAACACTCCCGTGTTTACACCCTTCGCATTAAATTTTGGTTTCAAAGCGCTTCGACTTGGCTTGAAACGATCAAATCTCACTCTAATGCTTTACACAGCCCTTCTCTAAACTACTACAATCTGAGCTAGAGTAGTCTAGTGAACTCAGGGGAAAACATCAGGCACTCACCGCATCGATGTCGCTGACGCCGGCCGATCCCGCAGCTGCCAACCACTGTTACGAAGTGCGCCTCCGGTGACGTTACGAAGGGCGCCACGAATCTCAGCGCTGCAACCACTGTTTCGAAAGACGGCGACGCCAACACGGTCCCGAAGGCACCACTGCTTCAGACTCTGCCGGGAAGGTCACCAGCCGTTTGGTAGCGTAGGTTTCTCAGCTCGCGACTGCTTCTGCGCAGAGCTAGTAGACGAGCGGACGAGACGATGGTGAGTTAAACAAGGTTTATGTACAGCATATATATAGAGGCGTTACAAATTCGGCACTGGGGCCGACAGCTTAGAGACTCGAAGAGCCGAGCTCTCTTCTCTGACACATAGGTCTACTGCTCGCGACGCGCCGCAGCTGGCCGACTGGGCTCGCCCTACGTCATCTCCTGTCGCCGACGAACTTCGACGACAGCGCAGCTCTGATTTACTGGTCCTGCTCTACGCCATCTACAGACGCCGACAACATCTCTCGCAAGTGTACCCCGTCCTCGGACTCCAGTGACCGTTCTTCCATCTTTCCTGTCTCTCCTATCCCCTCAGTTTGTTGTTGCTTCTTCTTCCTCTTTCCTATACCTTTACTTCTACCCTTTTATCTCTCCTTACCCCCATCCCTTTGTGAGCTCTGTGGCGGTGTCGCTCACTGAAGCAGACAATAACGGAGCTCACTTTTCTCTTCCTTTCTCTTAAGAACCAATCCAGGGCTTTTTTTTTATATGCACCGGCTGGATTCTTTGAGTAACCAAATGTCCAACCAGAAGCGCCGCTGGTCGTGAGGTCAGAATCCTCCAATGGATGCCAGGGGCGGAGTCCGAGGAGTGAACGCGCGCGCTGCGGGGATTTCGCTCCACCGCGGCCGGGCTGCGAGTTTACAAAGGCGAGCGGATAGAGCCCCCCACAATGCACCGCGGCTCAGCGCTCTTGGAGGCTATGCATTTCCGCCGGCCTGTGTCATCGCGCCGTCGCTCCCCGCACTTTCGCATAGCGTTGCTGGGAGGCTGCTGCACCAGCGGAGGCCTTGTTCGCAGAGCCCTGCCAAGGCTTGGAAGTGTTTCGGTTCCCCCGGTGGCACGAACCATTTCGAGGCAAAACGGTTCGGTTCACCCAATAGCCGCTTAAAACCGGCTTGACTTGGCCTAAAGTGTATGAATAGATGGCGCTAGAATCGGTGTGTTAAAAAACACTTTTCAGGCGATTCGGGCGTTCTTTATTCTGTGGTTCAGGTAGAGTTCCTCACTAGCTTGTGACACACAGTCTGTGGCGGGTTCATCGTATTCTAGTCGTGATGTTTTTTTCTCCGATGTTGGTGTTGGATTGGACTGTAATCTGTTTGAAATGGCGAGAACCGCCTCTGCCCGTGGGGTCGTGGTCGCTTTCTGTTGTTAGAAAGTGATTCATACGCAAGTCGCTGCCGCTTTTCTTAATTCCTGTGATGTCGCCGTGCTTATCGAGTAGTTAACGTCATTCGCCCGAAGCACAAAATTAACACCTACCAGCCCGAAGTGTTTGCCACCAAATCTACAAGCAATGACAACGAGCATAAAATAAAGGCCTTTGGAACGCGATTTGTGAATATTGGTCTGATGCATGTACTACGCGGATGTATGGTAGGTGCATGCGTGTTGCTTGAGGACCGATTAAACAGCTGGTGTCACATGGGAGGAAGTATATACTGTGCCAACGCTTTCATTGAAGCTTGTTCTTGCGTAAGTGCGCGAGATAGATACGGCATGCACAAGTTGGAATTAGAGAACGTTCTTGTCCGAGTGCCTTTATTAAGCAGTCGCAAATGATGGCAATTTGTTTGCTTAGCAGTGTGTGTTTAGATTGGGGTAACCAACAGTGAAGGTAGTTGTGTGTGGGTGAGGAAATTAGTTTCCTTTGTTGCGGTGCCTTCCAAACAAATCCGTTATTTCTTCTCTTCATTGCGTCGGTCTCTTGATGTGGCACTAAATTTTGCTATGTGCTCTTCGTGACACTTCCTCTCGCTCTAGAATGCTCTAGTAAAAGTTGACGCTAAAGTTCAGCTGAAGTGTTTAAAGTTCCTTGCAGCTAACCACAGCAACATTTCTTTGTCTATGTTATCAGACGGACGCTCGTTACTTGGCATGCCTTTTATAACGCAAAACGTTTCTTTTTTTTTTTTTCATTTACTGAACAGTCCGGAAAAAAATCGGGGACATTTGTCCCGACTGGGACAGCGCGGGCAAACTCTTGGACAGTCCAGCGAAATTCGGGACGGCTGGTAACACTAGTTTAGGCAAGTGTATAACAATGAAAAAAAAATGTAATAAAATAGAAGTTTCATTGCTGGGAGCATTGTCGAGCTTCAATTGCTAACCCGTAAAGGTCTTTTTAAACGTTAACATTGCCGCAATACACCAGTGTCATGGGGTGAAGTGCTTGCAGTGTATTGCAGTAAAGCATAGATTATGCGCGCGCGTGTGTGTGTGAAATGGAAGCGTAGCACTGCTATTAGGCCTAATGCGATGTGCCGTGCTTTGTCTCATTACTGGTCATGCGACAGACGGCATCAGCACCAACTTCAACCTTTGTAAAGAGTCCATATGTTCCCCCCATAATTATTTTTTTTAATTGTGGCAAGTGATTCACACTGCGGTAAACTTCTAGTATATCGCATGAATAATTTAAAATTGTTGCATGACCCCTAATAAAGAAGTGAAAGATACCTGTGACAGACTCCTTGGTACTCCAGATTTTGTGCCATCAGATATGTGCTCTAAAATGAAAATGATCATTATTAGTGAAATATATATTCAGGCTAGGTATTGAAGATGGTTGTGCATGTTTTGCAAATTTCCTTTTAAAAGCTCATGCTTCACTTTATCGGGCTTTCTTTAGTTATTAAGAAAAATAGCTCCCCAAGAATGGTCTAAAATTAAACACACAGTTTGTCATGGGGCAAGTTGAGCTTAGCAAGAAAATGATTTATGAAAACCATTCTGTCGCATAACTAAGAGCAAGCTGGTTTCAGGAAACATGTTGATCTGAGATGAAAGCACGTGTTCACGCATCTTACAAAGGCTGCTTGTTGTTATAATGTGGCTGTAATTGGACAAATGTCTGTCATCAGGTGTGGAGATACATCGCATCTCTGATGATCAAATTTTTAAAGAATAGGTTTTCAGGGGATACTAAAAACTTTTTTTGAAGGGTTGAGCATTAGAGAGCATTACTTTATTAAAGTCTCCAATTTCATTAGGTTAGCACTGAGGCTTGCAGGTATGTTAAATGAGCATGGTCACTTGAGTAACACTCAGAGGTCAATAATTATAGGGTGAACAGCAAGATATGTATGAAGAGACAGGATTATGAAAATTGCAGAAGTAGAAGTAATGAAGTTGTCGGGAAGACTTTGTTAACAGTACATTTACAGGCTTCACGCACAATTTGCTTTCCAGCAGGGTGAATTTACTTTTGCTGATGCTTCCGATGGCATCATTGCACTTCATAAGCACTGGTTTTATGCACTGCACGTGACGATCTTGTTTTTTCAAGGTTCATGTACTGATTAAAAAGTATAGGATCAAGAAACTTACATGCTGTCTTAAGGGATAATCAGGCTCACCATAGAGGTAATTGGTGACATTTTAGTGAGTTGTATGTGGGAGGTCTGTGTACATAACATCATAGTAATCTTGCAATGCTGTAGCTTTATTTGTGTAACGAGTGAAGCTTCTTTTCCTGTTAAAAATTTCTGCCAAGCAAACAAGTTCCAACAGCAGGATTGGCCCTTGGACAAAACAGGTGGTAAGAGTGAGCTCATTCCCAAGCCCTTCGAGAGTACCCACTGAAGGAACTAGTACCTATAGGGCAAAAATTCCAGTGCACCAAGAAGGGCAAGGGAGGACGGTGCAGGTTAACATTTCAGGAGGGCATCTTCTGGACATCATCCTTCTCTAGCCACAAGCTTGTATGGCCAATGTTTAGCAGACTCCTACTAACATAAACTAGGTATAAATGTTGCTTCTCTATTGCAAGATGACACACCATATACCTTTTGAGAGTCTCCTCACCACAAGCTCTTACATTAGCCTAAAAATATTTTTTTCTACGGTGCCCTTTTTTTGTCCTAAACAGTTGTCTGAAGCAACAATATGCACATTGTGACAGTCTAGCTGGTGACCACAGAGATGGCTCCCGCCATCACGATGTATACTCCACTCAAAATGTAAGACACTGCAAAATCATTGCTGCAGATAACAAGTCCGGCCAAATGACGCCCCTCGGCGCATGCGTCATTGTAAAACTTTCCTTCTTTCTCTCCTCTTGCTTTCCTATATATATTTCCGAGCTCGAAATAAAGGCTCGTTGGTTTGCACTGCCACATCGACTGATTTCCTTGTCACCGCGGCCGGCCTATGGCCGGTAGAACGTAACAGTGGCGACGAGAATTCTACAGCAGCAAGAAGGCCAGCATATGCCCACAAGCGACGGCCTGCAGAACGAACCCACCAGCCATGGCACACCAGCTACCGGAATTCGAAGACGCAAAAGATAAGTGGCAGGCGTACTTGGTAAAGGTGGAGGCTTACTTTGAAGCTAATGATGTGAAGGACGATGCTAAGAAGAGGGCCCTGCTGGTAGCCGCGCTTGGAACAAAGACAATTGAAATCTTGAACGGGAAAGTAGCGCCGAAGAAACCTAATGCTCTGACCTACGCGGAAGTTGTGCAGACGTTAAACAGCTACTACGACCCAGTGCCGAATGAAATTTCAGAAAGTTTCAAATTCTTCCATCGCTGCCAGCAAGAAGGGGAGTCTGTGCATGCATTTATTGTGGCAATTCGACAGATGGCCCAGAATTGCAACTTTTCGACGATGCTGGACAGAATGATAAGGGACCGTATTGTGTGTGGAGTCAGGTCCAAGAATTTGCAAAAGCAGCTGCTAGCAAAGAAAGACCTTAATCTTCAAGAAGCCGAGGCCCTTGCCCTGGCCGCAGAAAGCGCCGAACGCGATTCGCAAGGTATTACTTCGGACAAAGAGCAAGCGAGTTTGCTCAAGTTGAGTGCTCAATATGAGTCGCGCGCGAAGACGGCGGGCGTACAACAATGCAATTGTTGTGGAAAGCAGGGTCACAGAACCAATGCTTGTCGCCTAATCCAGCGCAGATGCTTCAAATGTACACGGCGAGGGCATTTAGCCAGAATGTGCGCGGTGAACGACAAAACAAGCAGAATGCTAGCAGTGACAGCACAGGCGACAGAAACGGAAGACAGTGATAACAGTGCGTCGCAGATTTGGTCGTTGACCACTAAGCGCTCGCTCATACCCCCTATAAGAAAGGAATTCGCGTGGAACGGCATTCAAGTAACGATGGACATCGATACGGGCTCGCCTGTTTGCGTCATTCCTAAGAGCATCTACGAGACGTACTGTCATCAGTGGCCGCAGCTACAGAAGTCAGAACTACAGCTTTCATGCTATCTGGGCAGACTTCCGCTTCTCGGCGCAATAACAATGCCGGTTTCCTACGAAGGTACAACAGTGCAATGTACTTTGACTGTTTTAGACTGCGAGGGGCCCAGTCTTTGCGGTCGGGATCTGCTGAAAAAATTAACCGACGAATGTATCCAGGTTCTCAACGTGTATCCGCAGCCTTCAAGGTCAAGCCAAGCCCAGGAGGTCATTCCGAAGCTGCTCCAGAAAAACGCTGACCTTTTCACTGAGGGCACTGGTCTCATGAAAGGTCCGCCGGCCCGACTGCATATCAAGACCGGCCGGATCAACCCCCAAGTTTTTCAAGGCAAGAAAAATTCCTTTTGCACTTCGCGATAAAGTGTCAAAGGAGCTTGACAGATTAGTATCCGCTGGCATAATCTCTCCAGTTCCTCATTCCGAATGGGCGACGCCCATTGTTCCAGTTTTGAAGAAGGACGGAACGGTGCGCATATGCGGTGATTTCAAGGTGACTTTAAACCCAGTGTGCGAGGTTGAGCAGTACCCATTGCCTGTCATAGACGACATATTTGCAAATTTACGTGGAGGGAAGAAATTCAGTATATTGGACCTTCGCGATGCATACAACCAGGTCGAGCTAGATGAAGACTCGCGGAAACTAGCAGTGATAAATACACCGAAGGGGCTGTTCTGCTACAATAGATTGCCGTTTGGCATCGCGTCAGCTCCTGCGATATTCCAACGGAAGATTGAATCGGTGCTACAAGGGCTGCCAGGGACACAGGCATATCTGGATGATGTGCTGATAGCCGAGAGCAACAACAATGAAAATGCTAATCTGGAAGCAGTGTTGCAGCGATTCCGCGAGTACGGCATCAAGCTTCGTGCAGAAAAGTGCAGGTTTTGTGAATCGTCGGTGACGTATCTGGGACATCGTATTGATACCGAGGGACTACATCCGCTCGAAAAGAACGTCGACGCAATCAGACTGGCCCCGTTGCCACGAAATGTTGCTGAGTTGCGATCCTTTTTAGGAATGGTCACTTTTTACAATAAGTTTCTGCCAAATCTTTCCACTGTGCTTGCACCTTTGTATAAGCTTCTTGAAAAAGGCGCAAAATGGGTTTGGCACACGAAAGAAAACTCGGCATTTCAGAAGGCAAAGAGCGCTTTGTGTTCGGCCCCAGTGCTAACGTATTTTGATCCGCAGCTGGAGTTGCTGCTGGAATGCGACGCTTCCCCTTACGGTGTCGGTGCTACCCTGTTTCACCGTATAAATGGCGAAGACAGGCCAATTGGGTTCCGGTCACGAACGCTCACCTCAGCTGAAATGAAGTACTCTCAAATCGAGCGAGAAGCTTTAGCCTTAGTGTTTGGCGTGACACGGTTCCGCGATTACCTCTTGGGTCGGGAGTTCACGTTAGTAACAGATCACCGTCCTTTGCTGGGGCTACTGAGACCGGACCGTCAGACTTCTGTTATGGCTGCCGCACGCATTCAGCGATGGGCGCTTTTGCTCGGCGCGTATAAATACAAGCTTATTTGTAAACCCGGCAGTCAGATGTTAATCTCTGATGCCCTAAGCCGCTTACCACAATCCTTGCAGGAGCCGGAAGCAGAAACGGAAAACCTCACGGAAATGGTGCTTCTCATTGACCAGCTGGACGAGCCCGCGGTTTCGCACAAAGAACTTCAAGCACTCACAGAAGCGGACGCCGTTTTACAAGAAGTATGTAGGTACGTGACTGAAGGATGGCCTTCCGTCGCGGGTGACAGCAGAGAAATGGTCGAATACTGGAAAAGGCGACATGAGTTGTCTGTCGAGAAGGGCATGTTATTCTGGGGCCATCGGGTAGTGATACCAAGAACGGCGCGTGAGAAGCTATTGAAATTGTTGCACGAATCGCATCAGGGAGCGTCCACCATGAAGACAAGGGCAAGGGTTAGCTTTTGGTGGCCCGGTCTGGATCAAGACATCCAGAGGGCCGCTTCAGACTGCAAAAATTGTGTGCAAGCTTTGCCTATGCCCCCGGAACGGAACCGCGTCAGTTGGCCAATTTCGCGTGAGAGGTGGTCGCGGTTGCACGCAGATTACGCAGGACCTATTTCCAACAAAATGCTGTTGGTAATCGTGGATGCACACAGCAATTGGATAGAAGCCATTCCAGTATCGCGAGCAACCGCTAATGCAACGGTGGATTCTATGCGAACCTTGTTCAGCCGTTTTGGATTACCGCGCACCATAGTTACCGACAACGGTACGCCTTTTACAGGGGCAGAATTTGCTCAATTTGTGCAGAAAAATGGAATCGAGCACATTCGTACCCCTCCTTACCACCCTCAAAGCAATGGGCTCGCAGAACGCGCCGTGCGAACCCTTAAGGATGGGTTGAAGAGAATGCCCGGAGTAGAACTGTCAACGGCTCTGTCAAGAATTCTTTGTAACTATAGGAATTCGCCACAAGCTTCAGGGGTTTCGCCGTCTGAGCTACTTTTGGGTTACCGTTTGCGTACTAGACTGGATATTTGCTTTTCTCCCAGGAACCACGAATTGCCGAAGAATCCAGGTGCTGAGTCTGCGAGTTGGTACTTCGCTCCTGGAGATGCCGTCTATGTGCGCAACTACGGTGTTGGGGACAAGTGGACGCCAGGCAAAGTGAAATCGACGAGTGGGGCACGTCTCGTCACTGTAGCAACGGAAGACGGCGTCGTTCGACGTCATGTCGACCAGGTGCGAAAACGTTCATCCGACACAGGTGCAAGCCGAGAAACAGCGACTCCAGAAGAACCGCCACCCGAGGGACAACACCGAACCACCCAGGATGCTCCGAAATGCGAAGCGGATGACCTTTCCGAAAGCCCTGTCCCCGAGTTACGTCGGTCCACAAGAATCAGAAAGCCCGTGGAACGCTACGGCTCCTAGGGGGAAGGAATGCTGCAGATAACAAGTCCGGCCAAATGACGCCCCTCGGCGCATGCGTCATTGTAAAACTTTCCTTCTTTCTCTCCTCTTGCTTTCCTATATATATTTCCGAGCTCGAAATAAAGGCTCGTTGGTTTGCACTGCCACATCGACTGATTTCCTTGTCACCGCGGCCGGCCTATGGCCGGTAGAACGTAACAATCATAGTCCGGTGTGCGTGTATACGACCTTGGACATGCAAGCAGTGACCACTTCTCTTGTGTTCTCTGCACTGGCGAATGCTTGTTGCACACCTGTTCAAGATTGTGACAGTGAAATTAGTTCTGGCAATGCTGTCTCAGAGGTAAGACTGTGTACGCCCTTAGGAACACCATGGTGGAGCGAGCAGAGATTCATATCAAATGTAGTAATAAACTGGCAACACCATGATGATACAAGCACACTTGCATTAATTTATTACATTTTTATTGAGGCAGACATCACACAGCTAAGCCTAGTTGTGATCTCTTTTCATTATTGTCTACATAGTTTTTCCGTTGGTCACAGCACAGGAAGAAAAATTTCTCTGTGGGAGCACCATATTTTAAGCTTGCATGACTCCAATGAAGCACTGTGCGAACAGATATATTGAAAATGTCAATACTTCGGGTCCTATAAATGGTGAACTGGTTTTCACTTTCAGCCGGTGATCCTGCAGGAGCTTTAGCATATACTCTAAGGTCATTTTTCATCAACAATGCCACATACAATAGTTTAACAATGGTTGTTAATGGGCAAGATGATGCATAGCTTCAGGGAGCTAATTAAGCTAAGGGGCAAAAATTATAGACGCCTAAGCACCACTGGAAAAATGAAAAAGCACAGAAAAAAAGCATCGGTCGCAGCTGAACTACAGAAAATATTTACACTGCACCACACATTCACATCGTCTAGAATTTTCCCTAATAATGTTATACCAACCTGTCTAGCAGCAAGTACTTCTAAGGTAATAAAGTGCAGAATGACACTTGCATAAGACAGGGAACAGGACGCGAGTTAACTGCCATCTATCTTTGTTTGTGGCTTTGGTAGAAAATATATAAGGAAACAGACACATGTGAAGAGTGACAGTGTGCAGTGTCACAGTCATAAACAACATCACTTAACATTGCCTGCTCGAGAAATTTTCCTGGTTTTCAAAGTTTCAACAAATGTGTCACAATTAAATACACCACTTCTTTTCCAGCTTGAACTGCTTCGAACAGTTCACATCTATCATGACTGCTGCCTGTAATCTTTGTCTGGTATTTAATCTGAATTGACATGCCCTAATACTTACACACAATCAGCCATATTTGTCTATCTACCCTTAACAGCCTGTAAGTTCATGTGTAACAACACACGCCTCACCCTTCCAGTGGTCATAGTCCATACGGGTCATTATATCATTCAGTTAGCTGCCTAACTATACTTTCATTCATTCACTTCATATTTATTGAAAATAGAGGTATGTGAACCCTACAACTGCTTTGCAAAAAACAAATGAAGTACCACACTTGCTATGATGGCTTAATTAAAAAAATTATTTCACGATGATGGCCCAGAAGCTTTCTCTAGAAAACATGTAAAGCCCATATGGAGAAGTATGCGTCCCAGAGAAATTCTACAACTGCCAAATTCGAAGAGTGTGCAAAATATTCTACGATTTCACATACCAAGTTGAATACTGTTCTATTTGATTCAGTCGCCATTATTTGTAGAACTAAACATTTTTTACTAGTTTAATAAAATTTAAAATGTTAAGTGCACTGAAATAAAGTGAAAATGTGTAAAAGTATCATAAGTTTCATCTCTGGCAGGTTATACGCATTAAACATGACAGCTTATCTAGTGCAGCTGGCTGCTTTGCTCTAGGAAAGTAATTTTGCTACCTATACAATTGTCACTTACCCTTTCTTAACACTTCTGTAGATTTTAAGGGCTTGATGTTTTCGCCAAATACTCGATTCCTACTTTTAAGATTTCTAGGAGTCCTTATCATAGCTGCAAAGGGAGATACAGCCAGTATTTGATGTACTTGTTTTTATATTGCAATGGAAATAATACATCAACTGGGAAATAGCAATGAAACATTTTGTGTTAAATTTTATTTCAAATTCATTTTGCTGCGCAACTTGTGTACCAAACAGTGGCCGACAACCATTGGGTGTATTTCTACCATGCTCTGCCATGACGAAGCACATGCATGAAACTTGAGAGACAAAAGCTCATGCATGCAGGTGCAATTATTATGTAGTCATCCCTTGAAACATCCTTGGTAATTTTAAATACTTGGCTGGGCAGATGTCTGTTAAATTATTCTCGAATGTCCAGGCTGGCTACAAAATGAGCAATGCTAATAATGTTCTTGGCTTGTGCCACAAATTTTTTACCACTCATTCTTTAAAAATATTTCTTAACGCTGTTGTTGTACAACCAAACAAAAATATGTACATGCTCTTTAGCATACTGTTATTTACAAACTAAATGCCAGTTCATTAAAACTCAAGATAGTTAAACATTCATATTCCATAATTACAATCAAACTGCAGGTGAGTTACCACGACAACCAATCTTCCACTGATGTCATTATGTTTTCATTATGAATTTAGTAATTTGCATGCTTGCTTCTTTTTTTAAAAGTATGCATATTATTATACAAGACACCACAACTAACTCATTTATCAACTTCAGTATTTTATCACTTTCAATTAACCATCATATTGCAAAGTCTTGAAACAAGTCACTTTTAAGACCCACAAGTTTTCTTGTGCCCTTACAGTGCATCGAAGGCCCTGAAGTGTCAAACAGGCCAAAAGGCATTGGTAAGGCTTGTTCATAGGCATTGGACAAATCTGTTTACAAAATGTGTTAAAGGCACATGCGTGCACATGTTTTGGTTTGATTGTACGTTAACATAAAGAAAGGAAGGAGTGGTGCGACATTTCTCGCACAAGCCAAGCATGTGGTTAGCATTGCTAACTTTCACTTCACTTTATTATCTTAAAGACCCCGGTGAGGGGGTATTACATAAGGGGTAGGTTAACAAATGGAGGTTACAGAGAGTGATCTTCTGACAAGCAATATGTATTTATGTTTTGCGCAAACGTTGATGAACACGTGATGGCTGCAATGTCACAGGGAAGGCCATTCCAGTCCACTGCTGTGCAAAGAAAAAATGAGGCAGCAAAAGTAGTAGTGCCAGCGCGTGCGCATGCGATTGAATAAGAATGGGTTGTGCGGTGAGATATGCGCGTTGGTGGGATAATGTAAGGTGCTCGATTGAGGAAACTGTGAAAGAACTTGTGAAACAAACAGAGGCTGGCGATGCGGTGATGCACAGAAAGATTATCAATATCAATGTCATGTTTGAGGGATGATATGCTTATTTCGTATGAATATGAAGAGTGAATGAACCTAGTGGCACGATTTTGTACAGATTCTATTTCGTTTATTAGGTATATCTGGTGCGGGCTCCAGATGGGCGCGGCATATTCTAGTTTAGGCCTGATGAGCGATTTGTAAGCCAGAAGTTTTATGTCTAGTGGTGCGTGACGCAAATGACGCTTTAGGAAACCGAGGGGTCTGTTCGCGGATGATATAATGTTGTTTATGTGAGTGTTCCAGGAAAGGTCAGATGTTAAGGTGACGCCTAGGTATTTATGACTGAACTTGTTCGATAGCGGAATTAGAGATTAGGTATGAGAATGATAAAGGATTACGCTGGCGTTGAAATGAGGCGAGTTTGCATTTAGTAGGGTTAAGCTTCATTAACTAAAGATCACACCACTGTTGCACGAGATCCAGATCCTGTTGGAGTGTAGTTTGATCAGAAATGTTAGTAACTGTGCGATAGATGACACAGTCGTTGGCAAATAAACGGATATGGGAAGATACATGAACAGGAAGATCATTAATATATATTAGGAACAAGAGGGGTGCGAGTACAAATCCTTGGGGGACGCCGGATGTTACTGGGAGGGAGCTAGAACGGGTATTTTTAATGGAGACGAACTGAGAGCGGTTAGTAAGAAATTGTGTGGTCCATGCAAGAATGTTGGGGTGCAGGTTCAGCTGGGAAAGTTTTAACAGTAGGCGTTTGTGCAGTACCTTATCAAAGGCTTTTGCGAAGTCGAGAAAGATTGAATCGGTTTGAAAGTGATGGTCGAGAGAAGAGTGTATATCATGAATAAATATAGCAAGTTGGGATTCACTGGATAATGATTTACGATATCCGTGCTGGGAAAAATGAAAAAAATTGTTGGTGTCAAGAAAGTTCATGATGTGTAATTATATGATATGTTCCATGATTTTGCAGGAGACGCTTGTTAGAGAGATGGGTCAATAATTTAGGGGGGACTGTCTGTTACCTGATTTGTGGACTGGAATGACCTTTTCCTCCATCCAGTCGTCTGGTAAAATTCCTGTTTCGAGTGACAATGAGAACATCATCGAAAAGTGCACTGCAATAATTTTCTTAGTATTTTTTAACAATTTAGAGTTAATATTGTCTACGCCAGCTGATGATGAAAGTTTTAATTTGTCAATGAGTGATGAAATGCCACTAACGGATAACACAACAGGGGCCATCGCTGGTAATGTCGTAGTAGGTGGCGTAAAAAACGGTACGTTGGCTTCTTTAGTGAACACTGATGAGAACGCGGTGTTAAAGATATTGGCACAAACAGTGTCGCTTACGTCTTCATTTTTATCGTTTGTAAGCGTGATGTCTCGTGTTAGTTGCAGGTTTATGATTTCCGAGAATTTTCTAGGGTTAGATTTCAGAATTTTAGTTAAATCATTGTCATAGAATGTCTGTTTCGCTTTTCTAATTTCAGCATAATAAGCTTCTTCCGCAGCATAGTACTTGCTCCATGCACACGCATTACCATTAAACTTCGCAGCTCGAAAGAGGTGCTTTTTTATTTTCAAGTGTTTTCAAACTTGTGGAAAACCATGGTTTATTTTTATTGGCAGTAAAGCTCACTGTGGGGATGAATTTATTAGTCAAGTCAGTTATCTTGTCCTTAAGCATTAGCCAGCTGTCATTGAGAGAACAGGAACCGAGATTGAGTTCGAAGTATGATAGAAAATCTCGTAATTCACGATTAATTAATTCATAATTACCCTTATCATACAAGTGAATCGTTTTGCAGAAAATGGAGCGTATTTTTGGGGTGAAGTTAAATATGGTATGGATGACTTTGTGATCGCTGATTTCACGTAAGTATGCAATAGATTTCAAGCTTTCGGGGCTATTTGTTAATACCAGGTCTAAAATGTTTGAGGATTCACTAGTGACGTGCGTTAGTTTGGTTACCTGTTGGATGAGGTTAAAGTTGAGGCAAACATCGACGAATTCTCTTGCTTCAGTATTTCCTGAGGTTGGTGAAACCTGATTGAGCCAATTAATGGAGGGAAAGTTAAAATCCCCATAAAGCAGAACACGTGCGTTAGGGTGTTTATTAGTTACCTGGGATAAGATTTCGTTAAGTTTGCGCGGGAAGTCTCGTTCAGTTCGAGGGGGCCTATAGCATACGCCAAGCATTATTGCTTCGGGAGGGGCACGGCATATTACCCATAATGATTCTAGTTGTGAAGATGTGTTGATTAGAGAGCATGATAGTTCTTTTTTAGTGGCGATGAATATGCCTCCGCCATGTGAATTTTTACGATCGTGACGAAAGAATATGGTATTTATCCCGCACTAACTTTATAGTTAGTGCGGGAGTTTCAGACTAATTCCAGCCTATTTTTTAGCAATATATCTATAACATGTGGTACAAATAGTTTCTGTTAGTAATTTCACAAATGACAACACTATTATCAGCAAATCATGACGAAATTTAGATGATAGCAAGGAAGGGGCATTGGCAGTTAAAATGAGAAATAAGCTGGGCTTAGCTGAGCACAAAGCGAGTTCAATTTCATGCGAAGCATTCAAAGTAATAAACTTTGTTCGGTAGTGCCAAGGTCCAGATGACTTAATTTTAAGGTAAATGTTTATGACTTACCCTCTCAAATGTGTTAGAAAATTATAAAATAATTCAGTCTATGAATCACTCCATCAAGAGAATGGCACAATTTATGAGTAAATAAGTGGAGTCTAACTTTGAAGCGTAGTTTTAAATCTATACTGCGTAGTGTTGTATGAAATGTAGGGTGATATAGAGGTACTTAGCTGCTGAATAAGCTTTGTTAGAATATAATAATAGTAGTGGTATTACAACATATGTGCAAGTTAAAATGAGAAAAAATAATAATAAATTTTTAAATTCCAGAAGAAAAAAGAAAATTACAAAAAATTACAGCATATTCATGGAGTGATTGATTATGAGTGGGGTGAAGCGTCCGTCCATGCATGCGTCTATGCGTTCGATCGCGTTTGAGAATGCAGGTGACGCATGGGTAACACCGATGAGACGCGTGCCAAAGGAGCCGAGCGCAAGCATCTTTAACGTGCCCGCCACTCTGCCTCATTCATGCCCCACCAACGATCCACTACGTATGGTGACTATAAAGGAGACTGAGAGATCCGCTCGTTCTATGCATATCCAGGCACAGCCCCCCATGCAGCCAATCTGAGAGTAGGGGTACAGCGCCATCTAGTTATCTTTACCCAACTGCAGTTTCTATTTAATTCTTAAGAAAGCGCTGTCTATTATACTGTTCGGCAAATACTGCCTTCCTTTCTTTGTTTTCTCTTCTCTCGGTTATGCGTGATGCTTGTACCATATCTAAGGACACAGTGAAAGATTAGGCATCAGTACCAAAAGGACTTATTTGGTTTGCATTCTTTCATGGTTTGGGGGAAGTATGAATATTTATAGCAACTTGATTTAAAAGTGTATTTATTATGTGTTTGTGAGTGCCTGTAAGGTGTTAACTTAAAATGACAGAAAAAAATTACTTCTGACGTGTCGATGTTTATGTCACTATGAATTAATTGAAATAAAATCTTTAGTTTTGCTATTTTTGCCCTATCTTGTAGTGTTAATAGACCAGCTTTCGTTTGCAACTCAGTAGGAGAATTCGTTAGATTGAATTTGTTATAAATATACCTCACTGCCTTCCTGTGCACCCCCTTTTAATCCTTGCAATTAGTTACTTTGTATGTGTAAATCCCACAATACTATTATAATCATGTTAGTAATATATTCATTATTATTATTATTATTATTATTATTATTATTATTGCATTGATAACATTGCACTTGATTTGCAGTTTACTCATTAAATCTGTGTTTCACTGTTACACTGTTCTAGGCAGTATTTATAATGTCCTTACAAAGACCTACATATTTTAACTGCATTTGATGGACTCAGATATATCAGCCAGTCTTGTGGCACACCCTACAAGACAAGAATATTTTCGACATTTCAGGACATCCCGGGGATGTTTTGGATTTTTGAACGAGGTATGTATTAGGGAATGACTGATGCACGGCTACCTGTTTTTTATGCAACCTTACCTTATCTCCAAAAGATCAGGTGATGGCAGTATGAGGCAAAGGAGTTAGACCTTTTCAGAGTAGCTTTATGCCTTTCTATAAATTGCAGTGCCATGTCCTCCTCTGGCAGAGAGGTGCTAGGCAATAGGAGGTAAGGGAGTGCCAGCCCGTTTAAACTTCTATGCAGCACACAGCAATATTTGGTTGTGCATATGTCCTGTGCTTAACACAAACTGTTTTTTAGTTGTTTGCAATGCTTGAAATACCCTGTGCCTTTTTGAAATGAAACTTGTACTGGCATACAATGAACTGTAAATGTTGTCAGCATTAGATGTACAAAAAAAAAAAACCATCCTGAAGGCAATGTGCCTTATCACTTATTTGCCTTGCACTACAGCTATTCTGGGATGAAGAGAATGGCCATAAGGAAGATGATAATAATAATAATAATAATAATAATAATAATAATAATAATAATAATAATAATAATAATAATAATAATAATAATAATAATAATAATAATAATAATAATAATAATAATAATAATAATAATAATAATAATTCACACCAACTGGTTTCATTATAACAAATGAGTCCAGCTGATTCTATTTCCAGGCCAGCTGGTGTCATTTTCAGTCTCGAGTGGTTCATGCTGGGACCAACTGGAACATGTTGCTAATGTGTTGGCTTGTACTTATTCCCAGCTGTATACAGCCATGGTTTCAGTTAAAGTGAACAGAAACCGTGGAGTATTTTCACCTGGAAAGGAAAGAATGTAGAAAGTGATGCATCCAAAGGCAGAAAAGAAAACAAAGAGGAAAGATAAAACAGGGAACAGAGCAAGAAAAAAAAGGCGAGCTCTCAAAGAGAAAGAGAGAAGAAAAGAGAGAAAGAAGGAGGCACACGCACACTGAACTTCTCTCACCCTCATTTTTGAGGGCTCCTCGTTTTTTCCCTGTGTCACTTTTTTACCGTTACCTGGCTAAATTTTTGCTCCTATACACAGATCGACTGAATCGACGGCACACTCAGATTTAGCGTACATGCTCGTTGTCACATCCTGTCCCAAAATTCTCATGCCTGTCGTGCCAGAAAACAGCTTTGCAATGAAAATCACTATTGTGCAGCTGAGGAGCTGTATCATGCACAGATCATAATGTCAGCCTGATCGCACGAAGTAACGGTAATAACTTAGTAGTACACCATGCATAACACAAACGTTCAGTGGGCCTTTAAGTTATGTTGTCTTAACTGCAAAAGTGCAAGTTGTGCTTTGCCAGCATTTTCCTCAACTATGAGGCATACACTACAGCTGTGTTTTGTGTGAATATAAAAGAGAGTACTGCTTAAAATGTTAAGTACACTGACTACACAATTAAAAATATGGTAATCGGCATTTCTAAGAGTTACATTTTCTTGTAAAAAACTGACACATACTTATGTCAAGATTCGTGCCGAAAGTACGTCTTGCCCAAGAATATTTCTGAAAAATTCAGCATATTCCACGTAGCTCCGGAATCGACATTATGCGAAGCATGCGGAGGCATGCTTAGCGTGACCATGTTGTGATTTTTTTATAGCGGCACGTCATGAAATTATGCCAAATATACGTCCAAATGTTCCACACACAGACATACATTGAAGAATTCCAAGTGTTTATATAACCAGTTGTTTGCACTTGTGCAATGATGCAAACATGAACTTGAGCATTAGGAACACCAGAATCAATAAGCTGGTATGAAGTGCTGGTGCTAGTGAGGATGGTAGCCCTGGACGCTGCTGCATAAATCAACTTCAGTGCATGGCACCTAGCAACAGTTGACGTCAACCCGATATCACAGCTGCATCATAAGAAATTGGGCGACCCTTAAGGTTCGCTTTCAAGAATTGAACACGATAATGATACCCTGGCCCTAGTGCGTACTTCAAGCACTTGGTGCATGAAATATTTTCGAACTTGGTATGCACTCACTATGTGGTCTGAAGGAAATGTGTGCAGCAAAATGTGTGCGTTTTGTTATGGCTGGCCACCTTTTAACTATGAAGTCCTTAAGATGATCACATGTTCTGATGCCTGATTACAATGCACACTTGTATCAAGAAATATTACTGTGATATTACATATTGAATTGTGAAGGCAGTATACAGGACACATGTGTTTGCAAAGCCTAACATTATTTTCACTGCATTTTCAAGCAGATGAAGTTATTTTCCTTAATTTCCAAGCAGATGTGTGGCTGTGCGGTAGAACGCCTGCTTGCCATGCAAACGGCCTGGGCTTGATCCTCCCGCAAACTGGGAAATTTTTTATTACTTATTTTATTTGCATCTTTCTTGATTTTTCCGGTTGCTCACAAGGTTCATCACTCACAATCAACGATGCCCACGAGATTTTTAAAACTATCGCGTTAAAACTGGCATAAAAGGGTAACAATGTATGACTGATTGAATAAGCTTTTGCAGCTTATGCCAAATCACATTGGTGTGATGTTGAAATCCCTAGGTCCATTGTTAGACTACCAAATGTCATGGTTTTCACTTTTATGTCTGGTTAGGGGTACAGCAATTAACTGGCCAGGAAGTGTAAATAGATCTTTATTTGGAAACATGCAGAAGTATGATAAAGTCAAGCTCCCTTTCCCTTGAGTAATTTGAGTTGTATATGTATTTTGAAATGGTGTTTGAAAATCACAGCAGCTGTGCCATTACACCGCTTCGTGGCAAAAGCTTAGTATCGAGTTCTGGAGAATTTCTGCACGTTGCCTGCTGCAGCTCAGACAATCGTTAATCTGGCTTAAAATTATATAGTATATATATTGCATTCTCACTTTCAATTTTGCTTATTATGCAATTTAACTTACCCTTCGTGAATTCATCGATATTTTTCACATAATAACAGAAATTTGCAGAACTTCATGCCTAAAAATAGTGTGACACAGTCTTCACTAAAATATGGCCATCAGTTTATGAGAAAAAAGTGGGACGCATGTGGCTCATCGACCCATGAAGCATCTTTGAATAAGTGGGGCAACACATGTCACATTGTCTCATAAGGGCACTAAGCTGTAATTCTGCTGCCAAATTTCTTGCCCAAAAAGGCCCAATGGAAGCAGTACAGAGGAACACTTCTAAAACTGTGGGAGAAAAATTGCAGTGAACCTTAATTTCAGATTTTCTACGCAATTCTGCGCCTCTGCCTGTGGCATTGAGTCTAGCGGCTCTGTCCCAAGGTCTTCACATACACGTACCCTTTCAGCTTGTGTCTGTCTTGTTGGTAGGTGGCGATAATATTGAAACTCGTCGAAAACAAGGAGAAAACAGCAGGCATAGATGAGTGCACGCATTCATATGAAAATAAAGAAAAAGGAGAATATTGCTTTTCATTCACATTTAACGAAGCTGTGTCTATGCATGTCTTGTCTTGTATCTGCAATGAACAAGGGCGAACATCTTAGTTAAGCCTGCATTTTCGCAAATAATTAAAATTGTGGTAATGAATCATGGCAAGCCACTTTGACGTGGTGTCAATGCACTGAATTCTGTAAGTGTATTAACAAATGCTGCATCATATTCGTGAACTCTATTCAGGTGTGACATATTTGCTTTTCTCATATATCTTGCATGATTTGATGATCTTGAAAATTCGTGTTCTCTTTGGCTTCCTGGCTGTATGAAGCAGCAATTTTGCCATATTTTTCCTTTGGCACGAAATTTTAGCAACAGTGTCTTAGCCACAGCTTTTGGTCTCATTGCCTCTCCTCATAATGATAAAAAATATCAAAGAATGTGCTGTTTTGTGGCATCCATCAAACATGAAAAAACAGTTATGCATGTATGCTATGTTGTTAGGCTATGCAAGGAACTGCTTCATCATTTTTCATTCGAGTGCACTTCCACAATGATTTTAGGCAGATATAATTTTTGCAATTTAGAAAGAAAATCTATAGTTGCATGCTAAAATTCTTTAAAAAATCTGAACAGAAGAATACCATAAATTTGAAACTTTAGCTACCTGGTACGCAATCTGACACTGGCTGAAAAAAAAATATTAACAGAATAAAAGATTTTAAACTCAACGTATCACTGATACCATGCATTGTAAATGTGCAATATATAGTTTCTCAGTTTCCTTAATGTTTCTGGTACACCACAACTGGAAGGCATTGTGCTGATGGCAACGTAAAGTGGCAGAGAAAGTTTTACTGAGGAAAAAGTGGGATGCATTTATCCTATTAACCATCAAAAGGTTAAGAAATTGATGCTCAGCAGTGGAGCTTCCTCCACAGCAACAAAAAACCTGCATTGAACCACAGTGCATGCACACACCATCTCTCCAGCACTTTGCTCATGCACTCTGTCATGGCAGAATTTGGTACCAATGCAGTGAACAGCTGTAGGCCACTGTTTTCAACATGTGTTGCATATAAGACTCCATCAGCAACAACGGTTGGTGAAAACTGTTTCATAGTCTTTTTTGTGTTGCCAATGCGTGATTAGACATTCTGAATTACGAGCTTTCCAGTGACATAAAAGAAATGTACATTAAAAAAATTGATTGGCCGTAGGAAATAATCAAGCCCTCGAAATCCACAGAACCGTTGAGAAAGGGTAAGTATTCATTGGTACAAGCACATTCCTGGAGCTGAGTAGCCAGCTGCACTACACAACTTCTCAAGTCTTTTTTCTTTTAATGTGCCAGGGCGGATGCTGTGTATCATACTGTTGCACAAGTTTTCTTTTATTTTGGTGTACTTAACATTTTAAAACATTAGTAAACTTTTAAAACATATACAGTTTTGCAAATCATGACTGTTGAATTGAACACAACAAAATTAAATTTGGAGTGTTAAATCACTTATATTTCTAGAGATTGAATCACACTTGTCTAAAACACCCATCCGACCGCTCCAGTTGCTGTTTTCTGCTGAAATATGTTAATGCCGACGCCGTATGAATATCTAACATGGCAGACGGTGTGCTAGGTCTTTGTGCGATAATTTAAGCGTGAACAGAAGCATGTAGCTGAGGCGAAGTAGAAGCCGTCACTAACAAGAGCCATGCGCTCCGCTGCTCTGGACAAGTGTGATTCCACCTGTACAGCTGCAGCGTTGGCATTTTTTTGGTGCATGAAATTCTCCATGTTCACTTTACATCTGGTCTATTATATAAAAACATGGAAATAAAAAGAATAACAAATAAAACCTTCTAGGTCTGAGTGAGAATAGAAGCCAAGCTGCTTGTGTGGCAAGCAGGCATTCTACCACAAAGCCACGTGCCTGCTCAAAAATAATTTTCATGCTTTACAAATACACGCGTCTAGTATACACGCTTCACAATACAATATGTAATATCGCAGTATTTCATGGTACAAATGTGCATTGCCACTGGCCATCAGAACGTGTGATTATCATAATGACTTCGTTGTTTAAAGCAGCCACGAAAAACAAAAGGCACAAATGCTACTGGAGTATTCTCTTAGGACCATATACTGGATGCATATCAAGTTTAAAAACATTTCATGCACATAGTTGCTCATGGTTTAAAGCATACTACACAGTACCTGTATTGCGTGGTCTATCCTGTGTCCCATCTCTGCGCTCTTCGAAGTAACTATGTGTACGTATCAACAAGCTCGCTTAGCCACTATTTAGAAATCCATTACGCAGACTGCAACTATATGCGAAACCCTTACTAGCACAAGCCACTTTAAACATTGATTACGTAGTAATAATCTGCAGTATGAACTTTTCAAGTAATGTTACCCTGCAAAAAGTATGCACTAGGAATAGGATATCACTGTTGTGTTCTACTCAAACCTTGAGGGTCCCCTAATTTTTTTCACCAAACAATTGTAAGATTCATAGATAGTAATGTTCCACAAGCATGGTATTGTAAATAATCACCCTTTTTCCTATACTGGAAGAGTGGAGGGGGTGTTGTTAGGAGTGAATTTACAGGCTGTTAAGAGTGTATGGAAAATTTGACAGATTGTTGTGTAAGTATGCAAGCATTAGGGCATGTCAGTTCATATTAAATACCTGAAAAAGATCACAGGCAGGGGTCCTGATAGGACTCTTGAAAGCATTTCATCCTAGGAAAGAAGTGATGTGTCATTGACACATCTGTTGAAACTTGGAAGGTCAGAAAAGTATTTCAAGTGTAGGTATGTGACGTTTCTTGACAATACATGACTGTGACATTGCACACTTCCATACTGTACATGTGTCTGTTTCCTAACATACTTGCTAGCAAAGCCACAACAGGGTGTTTATCAATTAAAATTTTTTCAAATGTAGTGATTTTTCCAGGTTTTCCCATAGATTAAAAGCAAACTCCATGACCATAATGTCTTCTTGGAAAATGTGCAGTGGAAAGAACATTTAACAGTAAAAAAAATAAAATAAGAGGCACTCATATAAAACAAATGAACACATTTTACACACACACTCATAATGTTGTGAGTGTATGTGGTAAATATGAAAAAATGTGTGTATCTGGTCAAAACAAAACTTGCGACCCAGGCACTGAGGAAGTTGGCTGTTTGGTTTTTGGAACAACCAGAACACAACCACACAAATAAAATCAACTGTAGCTGCAAGTTTGAAGGAGCCTGCGATAGTCCAACAGTGCAGCCAATGCTGCTAGGAAACGTAAAGGTGGCGCTATCTCGTGGCATTCGTATAAAACAAAGATGCAACAGCCCAGCCAGTTGGCTTACTGGAGCACATTCTAGTTCATTATAATGGCTATAGCCTGCAGGCCATTTAGGATTGGATTAGATTACTTTGACTTAGACTGCTGTATTTACTAATGATTTGCATCCCCGTCTCATTTGTACATGTCTAAAATATACTTTTCAGCAAAAAGGAGTACTTACGTATTTTATGCGACCTTGTCTTGACAACGACTAACAACAATGTTGCGACAACGAAACTGTACAGCAAAATTTACTTTATCCTTTCTTTCACTCTTTTTTTTTTACACAATGCACACATGCTTGTTGGTGTTTTATTTCTCTGGGTTCTGACATGTGGAGCACAATCAAAGTACTCAGACACCTGCAATAAAAGCTGCGGTAGCGTTTGAAGCGCTGATGTTTGAATATGGGGTGGAAAAAAGGAATCTGTCAGACCGCAACTGCTTCCCCGATTCCATAGGTAAATAAAAGATGCAGAATCGTGAGTTAGGCAAATTGGTGAGTGTTCACCGTAGAATATTTTACAAAGGAACAGGTTAGAAGCAGTCAGAGAGGGTCACAGCACTGATTTCACAACTGAAATTTATTTGGAAAAGGAAAGAACATATATAGAAAATATTGACTCATCAAAACTATGCACATGTACACATTTGTTACAACACAGAATGATTCATGTCTTCTCTAAGACCTTATGTTCTTCATCTAGACGAGTGTTACATGAAATACTTATGCACTTGTTGTTAGATCTAATGAAAATGCTTTGGCTATCTCACACATGCGCTAATCAACATGTCAATACTTGATATTTGTTTTCTACAAGTGGGGCACACACAGGGCTGGGTAGTATCGCAATAGTATTTAAGAGATACTTTTGAGTGTCTGTATTGCTGTATCGAGGCACTTTTAAAAAATGTATTTGTATCTCAGTAGTGAAATACTTTCACGGTGTATCGCATGTATCGCGATACTATCCAGGACACGGGTATCTTGTTACTTTTTTTTTTTTGTAAATGAGCTGAGACGTGTTGACAATGGGGAAAAAAATTTCTGCTGTGACCTTGGCAGTCCACGGCAAGATATGCACCCACCATTTCTACATTTCTGCTGAGGGCGAAACTGACTCCTACCTTCTTGAAAGCGAGCTAGTTGCTTAGCTACTCGCATCCCATGATGTGTTTGAATGATGGCCTGCTTCAGCGTGACAACAATGTTATACTGCTATATTGAATTCTAGCACAGATTTTTCATTGTGAGGAGTACTGTATACTGCACAATGGGCGCCATTTTTTAAATGTATTTCCTCATGCCAATTGAATGAGTAGTGTTTGTTTTTCTCGTTTTTTTTCCACTTTTCTTTTGCAGCACCCATTTGAAAAACTGGAGCTTATTGCAGAAGCCACAAACTACCCAAAGAGAATTTGGTGCCATGTGCCATCTACGATACTTCTTTCTGCAGAGCATTTCTAAAAAACGCCACCATAGCCAAACAGCGCTTGGAAAGAGGTCTTTTTGAGTTTCCTTTCGCATTCCTTGTTTTGTCCGTTCTTAATTATTTCTGCCTTTTCTAAGATGTTTCTAGAAAACACTAAAACTTCAACTGGAAGTTCGTTTGTTTATGGTGGTTCCAGCACTTCGCTTGAACTATGCTCCTTTTAGCATAACTAATAGTGTTGCTGTTGAGTTACGGATTTCAGTGTACAATGCGTGTGACTGATGCTCTCATATGGCATAGTTTTTTATTGCAACTGATATCTGTAAATATGTGGTTATTAACAATTATGTGCAGTGTAAGCATCCTTTGTAATGCCTTAATGACACTCGGAGAATGGCGAAAATATAATAAATCAATTTCATTTGCAAGTTTCAATGTGCTGCACATAACAAATGTTTGTATGGAGTATAACTATCCCCGACATGGACAAAAGTATTTTAGTATATGTATTCTGGAATACTTTTTTGTCTTTTTGCAAACGTATCTCTGAAATATCCTGTCACATGAATTACAAATTTATCTCAGTATCTGTATTTTATGCTTCCAAACCACGCATTTCGATATCTGCATTCCAGAATACTTTTTCGGGCATCTCTGCCCAGCCCTGAGCACACATTCACATGGCCTACAACGAGCTGCCAAATTAGACGTGATTTTAGCATCTGATAGCATTAGCCCATGCTCTCTTAAGCACACGTTTATGTAATGCCCCATTTCACCCAAATATTCGCAGCTGCAAGACAGTGGAATCCCATAAACCACGCCAGTAGTGCAAGGAGCATATCTGTGGACATGACTGGAGACACATTTGTTCCCTTTCCCTGGCTGCTGACACAATGCTCTATCCACCAAAGTACACACATTATGCACTTTATTACGTGCTGAGAATGACATGTTTATGCAATAACGAGCACCAACATTTTTCAAACCATGTGCTATCCTGTGTATGTATAGGATAACTGCCTGCCTCTTTTTCTTGCTAATTTCTAGTGCACTAGAATCACAATGATAAAACTTCTCGATCTTTGAAATAAGTTTTTCCGACAAGGAGCAAATCACGTCACCCAGAAAGCCAGAATTTGCAAGGCGAGCAACTTGTGCATCAAATGCATGCGCCAAAAGGTGCTCGCGTAACTTCTGAAGAGCGGCACCCAGCACAGTTGATGCAATGGCTCCCTGTATGGTTTTTAGTGGCCAGAATTAAAATTTAGAATTGGCTTTATGAATCTAGGTTGGTATTGCTATATATGTGATCTTTGATGAAAGCCTGTCTTAAATCAAGAAACTGTAGCTCATCAATTTTTTGAAACTCCAAAGTGAAATGCTGACATTTCGTTTTCCTCAAGATCTTTCTTTATATTAGCAACCAGTAAAGAGCAATTGTTAATGTCCAGTAGAACTAAGAAGTCATGGACATATCAAACAGTGTGTGATGATAATCAATTCAAATGCTTTTGCAGCTGCCCGTCTACGTACCCAAGAAAAATATAACTAATTACAGGTATACTCATGATTCAATGCAGATACCAGATTTTTGGACAAAATTATTTCTCTTCCAAGACACAACGGTAGAATTTAGGTGGCCTGCATGAGCTCTAAAAACTACGCAATAGAGATGCCACACTGGCACTGAAACAACAACTCATCATTATCTTCTCTGATGCACTGCTTTATACACTTCAAATCTTCACATTGGGGCAAACAATAATATAAATCTTTTACGTCTATACCGAATGCATTACGGCACAAAGAAGGTTGTTCACTTAGTGATAAGATGATAGATTCTGAGTTAGAAATTCTTAGCGGATCACAAGTCTTCAAACGCTCCGAATTTCTTTGAATATACTCTGAAACATTTATTTACCAAGTGTCTTTTTCTGAAACAACAGCTCTTAGTGGCAACATGAATCTTCACTGAAATAAAAACTGATAGTTTTTGCCTTTTTCACACTTGCCGCTACATGTTCCTGATTGAGCGTTAGTAACAGGGCATAAACTTATTCGTTCAGTCACCCGCTTTGTGCATCAACACTTTTTTTTATTAATATATACCCTAAAGGCCCATTCAGGCATTACACAGGGGGTTTTAGTTATACAATAAATTTGCAAATCAGAACATTGCCATTATAAAATTAAAGTGGTAAACAATGTAAAATACAGTTCCATAGACAAAGATGCAAAAGGAAAAAAAATTGTGGCATGAATGAAAACTCAATAAGAGAGACACAGCTATAGTGCAAAAAATATATATATACAGAAAATTGCCATGAAAAAAATTGTCCCCTATCTGCATATTTGACCAAAAATGTCGTCGAAAGACTATTGTATTTCGCCTGAAAAGAGTGAATAGACAGAAATATTTATTTGATGTTTTGCACGAGAAAACTGGTGAATGGGATCCTGGAGGTGTTGCGTGAGACATGAGTGCTATC
Source organism: Rhipicephalus microplus (assembly GCF_043290135.1). Classification (NCBI taxonomy): domain Eukaryota; kingdom Metazoa; phylum Arthropoda; class Arachnida; order Ixodida; family Ixodidae; genus Rhipicephalus; species Rhipicephalus microplus. The sequence continues at coordinate 11,643,585 of NC_134700.1, read as the reverse complement.
TGGCGGTAATTTCAGAAAACGAAAGGATGGCCTTTGTTATAGCGAGCACGCAGCACGCAGCATGCGTGCAATCTTGGAGGCCATACTTTGTAGATTTCAAGACAGGTAGCAGCACAGTATCGTCTTAGAAAAGCGTAGGAGACTCGCCTTTCCATGCGAAGCGTCGCATTGTCAGCTGCAGTGCTTAGAATTACTTATTTATACCTTTTCTAGTATAAATAAACACAGTGCACAATATTGACGTGTTGATATTGTGCCTCAAATATGCTCAATATTTGCTTTTTATTGACAATAGTACAAGTATGAACGCAGAAACTTGAGCAATACTGGTGGATGCTGTGGATGTGGTCGTACTTGAGCCTTTTTGCTGACAGACAGACCAAAATTTTTGCGTTGGAATATCCCAAGCAAGACTATCATCTTTAAGGAGAAAATATATTTACAATGAAAGAAGAGTAAAAATAAGCACATACATGCACTTACAAACTCACACAGATAGGTAAGTCATATGTCCAAGAAAATATTGAATTGGTTTACAAAGGCGGCATGATCAATGAATCAAGCGATGTCGCTCGGCAGTGTGTTCCAGTGATGTGTGCTTCGAAGTAATGTGAGTGTTGATACATAATTGTGTGTACCAAAAAAGGCTGTATTTTGAATTGGTTGTCAATATGTTTCAAAATATTATGAGGTGTGTTAGTGCAAGCTTTACGAAGGCAGATTTACTACGATGAAATCTATGAAAATGCAACAACAGCAACGACAGTCTGCGTGTTTCAAGAAGGGGTAATGAAAGTGAGTGTGTAATATCTGTAGTGCTGCAGTTGCAAGAATACTACTTGGTGATAAATCCTGCTGCTTCATTTTGTATTGATTCTAGTTAATCGATGAGATATGATTGATGTGGGTTCCAGATGATGGATGCATATTCTATCTTTCAACGGACAAGTGTAGTGTACGCTAGCATTTTAGAGGTATAGTTCACCAAGTAAAGGTTTCTTTTAATAAATCCAAGTGCTTTTGACACCTCACTAGTTATGATATCGATGCGCTTAATTTAAGGCACGTCAGAAGATAAATGAATTCCAAGATATTTAAATAGGGATACTTTTTCAATAGGGAGAGCTTGAATTTCATATTGACTCATTTCTGTTTTATGTGCTCTTGTAAACGTCATGGCTTTCGTTTTGGAAGTGTTAACTTGCCATGGTGACACAAAATGCGAGTTTATTAGGGTCCAACTATAATGACTCGTTAGCTTGGGTACTGTCAATTTTTCTATAAATGATGTAGTTGTATGTAAATAATTTGATAGTAGATGACAAACCATGTCCAATGTCGTTGATGTAAATGAGAAACAAAACTGGTCCCATAATTGATCCCTGGGGAACACCAGACTTTGCTTGTGAAAGTGAAGATGCATGTCCATCCACATAAATTGATTGGCTACAGTTGCTCAGAAAATGATTTATTCAGCTTTTTTCCAAACCAGTGGCTACCTTATCATTATACATAGAGCCATCTAGAGTTGAAAAGAAGCCTTCCTTGTCAGCAACCAAAACATGCAACTTAGCTTCCAGATGCGTCTCAGACAGCATGAACACCGTTGTGAGGAGTGACCAGGCTATGTACAACAAAGGCAAGCTGAAAAGGCCAGTAGGCTTTTTTTGTGAAGCTAAGTTGCGTGTTTTGGTTACCTTCATGCTACCTTCATTTACGTACTCTTCTATGAACATAATGATAAAAAATACTCATAGATTTAATAACACCATCTCAAGGAAATGAAATGAAAAGAGAGTGTGCTACTCTTGAAATATCTGCAATAAGTGCATAGCGGAGGACGTTTGCAGCTGCATTGCCAATAATAATAATAATAGCAATAATATTATACAAGGCAAGACATAGCCCAGCAAACCTCCTGTGATGGCAGTTCTAACATAAGCACCAAACTAAAAGGCCTTCAAGCCAAGCCGAATTTGTGGCCACGACAAATATGCACAAATTTACCGATGTGAGAAATGCTGTGCTTGGAAAGTCAGATATGATATGTGATATGTAGAAGGAACATACATCAAAATAGTGCATGTACCAACATGGAAGCTAAGAAATGCTTTAGTCAATGGGAAGAATAAGCTGCCGAGCGAACTTTCTGTAGTTTTCTTTACACTGTAGTCTGCCACGAGTGTGACAACATGTCAGTCTATGAGACCTGTGATTTCCATGAAAGAGTTAAACAACACAACAGTTCAAAATGAAGTCACCAAATCATGGGTGGCCTTGGATGCCCTCGTTGAACATGCGGAATATACAGGCTTTCAAACTGACTGGTCAAGCAACCGTGTTCTGGTCGAAGAAAACAAGCTTGTATCATGCCAGCACCTGGAATCACTGCACATTCACACAGCTGCACATATACTCAATAAGATTTATGGAACGCTGACCATATACTTTTGGTGCTTACATCACGCACCTAGTCATACTTAAATACGATGTACCTTTCTTATGGCTGTCATTCAGAACAATATCAGGTGCCCAAACATCAGTAAACTTTGTGTTATTTTGGTCGGTGTATCCTTTTGTTTGTACACTAAGAAGAAACAGTTATGCATTGCCTTTTTTTAGGCCTCTTCTAGCTGTTCACTGTAGTTGCAGTCGAAGGAGTGACTTTTTGAGTATTGATCAAGGGTAATGCTTATTTTTGTGATGGTGGCACAGACTGCCGCCAGTTTCCATGAATTAGCCAGGTTTTACCAAAGTTTCTACAGTTTTCCAGCAAGGCCCCAATTCCCCGACTTTCCCAGGTTGGTAGACACCCTGCACAAACAAACATAGATGGCAGTTAACTCGCGTCCTGTTCCCTGTCTTATGCAAGTGTCATTCTGCACTTTATTACCTTAGAAGTACTTGCTGCTAGGCAGGTTGGTATAACATTATTAGGGAAAATTCTAGACGATGCGAATGTGTGGTGCAGTGTAAATATTTTCTGTAGTTCAGCTGCGACCGATGCTTTTTTTCTGTGCTTTTTCATTTTTCCAGTGGTGCTTAGGCGTCTATAATTTTTGCCCCTTAGCTTAATTAGCTCCCTGAAGCTATGCATCATCTTGCCCATTAACAACCATTGTTAAACTATTGTATGTGGCATTGTTGATGAAAAATGACCTTAGAGTATATGCTAAAGCTCCGGCAGGATCACCGGCTGAAAGTGAAAACCAGTTCACCATTTATAGGACCCGAAGTATTGACATTTTCAATATATCTGTTCACACAGTGCTTCATTGGAGTCATGCAAGCTTAAAATATGGTGCTCCCACAGAGAAATTTTTCTTCCTGTGCTGTGACCAACGGAAAAACTATGTAGACAATAATGAAAAGAGATCACAACTAGGCTTAGCTGTGTGATGTCTGCCTCAATAAAAATGTAATAAATTAATGCAAGTGTGCTTGTATCACCATGGTGTTGCCAGTTTATTACTACATTTGATATGAATCTCTGCTCGCTCCACCATGGTTTTCCTAAGGGCGTACACAGTCTTACCTCTGAGACAGCATTGCCAGAACTAATTTCACTGTCACAATCTTGAACATGTGTGCAACAAGCATTCGCCAGTGCAGAGAATACAAGAGAAGTGGTCACTGCTTGCATGTCCAAGGTCGTATACACGCACACCGGACTATGATTTTGCAGTGTCTTACATTTTGAGTGGAGTATACATCGTGATGGCGGGAGCCATCTCTGTGGTCACCAGCTAGACTGTCACAATGTTCATATTGTTGCTTCAGACAACTGTTTAGGACAAAAAAAGGGCACCGTAGAAAAAAATATTTTTAGGCTAATGTAAGAGCTTGTGGTGAGGAGACTCTCAAAAGGTATATGGTGTGCCATCTTACAATAGAGAAGCAACATTTATACCTAGTTTATGTTAGTAGGAGTCTGCTAAACATTGGCCATACAAGCTTGTGGCTAGAGAAGGATGATGTCCAGAAGATGCCCTCCTGAAATGTTAACCTGCACCGTCCTCCCTTGCCCTTCTTGGTGCACTGGAATTTTTGCCCTATAGGTACTAATTCCTTCAGTGGGTACTCTTGAAGGGCTTCTGAATAAGCTCACTCTTACCACCTGCTTTACCCAAGGGCAAATCCTACTGTTGGAACTTGTTTGCTTGGCAGAAATTTTTAACAGGAAAAGAAGCTTCACTCGTTACACAAATAAAGCTACAGCATTGCAAGATTACTATGATGTTATGTACACAGACCTCCCACATACAACTCACTAAAATGTCACCAATTACCTCTATGGTGAGCATGATTATGCCTTAAGACAGCATGTAAGTTTCTTGATCCTATACTTTTTAATCAGTACATGAACCTTGAAAAAACAAGATCGTCACGTGCAGTGCATAAAACCAGTGCTTATGAAGTGCAATGACGCCATCGGAAGCATCAGCAAAAGTAAATTCACCCTGCTGGAAAGCAAATTGTGCGTGAAGCCTGTAAATGTACTGTTAACAAAGTCTTCTCAACAACTTCATTACTTCTACTTCTGCAATTTTCATAATCCTGTCTCTTCATACCTTGCTGTCAACCCAAAAATTATTGACCTATGAGGTGTTACTCATATGACCATGCTCATTTAACATACCTGCAAGCCTCAGAGCTAACATAATAAAATTGAAGACTTTAATAAATTAATGCTCTCTGCTACTCACCCCTTCAAAAAAGATTTTTACCATCCCCTTCAAACCTGTTTTTTAAACACTGAACAGGCACAGTGACGTGACTCATGAAAGGCATATCCGGAGCTTGTGGTGCAACTAAAATCTTTTTGGAGCAGCATAAAAGCTGCCTGAAGCTTTTAAGCTAGAGCTGTTGCACCACATGTTACAGGGAACTAGTTCATGAACATATGCATGCATGTTCACTTGGACTTCTGCTCAACATAAACGTAGGCTTTTTGCTTTTTTGCAGACATCCCCAATTTATATAAAGCTACCTAGCGCTTTCCAGGAATTCACATGGCATTTGTAAATGACTCTGGCTTTTAACGATAGTTTAGCTACAATATTGAATCACAGACTGGTAAGACTATTTATGCATTGTATTTACTTTCCAAAAAAAAAAAGAGTCTGATTATATTAATGCTTTTATGAGTACAACCTAATCGTTCAATCTGTGGAGAAGTGGTTGCTGTCATCGTTTATGTACAGAATTGTTAGGTCCCTGATTAAAGAGCACGTCATAAAAAAAGGGTTTTGTAACTGGTTCTTACTGCCAACTATTTATTATGGCTTGACAAAATTTAGAGTTATGGGGGAGTAAGTAGTTACACTTGGCAAACTGTTTGACATGTACAGTCGTCGAGGTCGAGAAGCCCAGCCGAGACATACCGGAATAGTGGAACACCATGCTTTCTAGGAGAAGTAAAAGTGATTGTACAGCATGCGGTACTGCTGATAAAATTTGACCACTGTATGGACTTAAAACTTAACCACCTTGTATGAAATATTTTGAAAGTAAACTGTAACAAATAGGACCACAAATAAAAAAAAATAAGTGGTCAGTTCTATATGCAGGTACTAAATTAGTGTATTTTAATACAGTAAAGCAAGACTGTTGTCCAAGCACAACTAGCTCATTATTACTTTTATCTGACAGTAACCACAACAGTTAGAAACTATTTGGCTGAAGCCACGTGGTAACTTTTGTAGTATAAGCGGGTTCAGATTGTTAAGAAAGTTGGTGCCCAGCAACGTTTTCAACTACATTGCACGTTCATGTCCACTGTGATAACATCTTCAAATCGCAGGGGTAACGTATGGATTTCAAGCGTATGCCATATACTTGCACCCTGAGAGAACACAACAACGAAGAGTGCACGCATGCTTGACACAAATAATGAAATTTATGAAAAAGATGTAGCAGGTTTCGTCTCTTGGTGCAGATCCCTGCAGGCACTTACCTAATTCCCACCCCATTTTGCCAACAAGCAGCCCATGTAAAACGTTCGAACATGCGCTATTATGTTGGGTCATAACCAGTTTCCTCTAACCACCTTGCACTTAGTTCTGGCACGACATACGTTTCAAAGATCTATTTCTTGCAAACTGTGTGAGTAATTGTAGACCATTCTTCAACAGTTATTTTTGTGCTTATTCGATAGGAAAACATGAGCTACAAATGTTCTAAGTTTCTAAAATATGAATGGTAATTGAATTGTGAATGGTAATCTACACCCAGCCTTAGCATATATTTCCTTTATAATCATTTTCAATTTGAGGCATGGCACAAATTTTGAAGTACGACTGAAGCCTCTCATATGCATGTTTCGTTTATTTGAAGGTGCCATTTAACAATCTTGAATTAATCCTGCAATGAACTAACATCTGAATGCCTTGCGAATTGCCTGCCACAAAATATATTTTACTAGGTGAATTGTTCTGTGCTTGTTACACAAGCTGAAGATGATGACGATACTGACTGCCGCATCGTCACTGATGAGGCAGAGGATAGCGCGTGTACAATTTAGGTGCACACACGAGGCCCAATGTCAGTGCTACATTTCCAATTTAAACACGAGCGCGCGCAATATGTATGCTTTACCGCAATACACAGCGTGCACTTCACCGCAAGGCACGACTGCCTTGCGGCACTGTTTAATTTTAAGAAGACGCTTAAGGTGGCAATTTTGAACGAATATTTATAGTGCTCCCAGCATATCTTCAACTTTATTTCTTTTTTTTTTCTTTGTATACACCCACAAGAAAAGACATAGCTTAGAAAACCGATTATCGTATTCGGCGACAACATATTTAAGCCACTTGGAAAATAACGTCGTGTGAACGCCTGGTAATAGTCCATCGCTTCCAACTTGTGCATTTCGTATCTGTCTCACGCAGTTACGCAAGAAGAAGCTTCAATGAAAGTTTTGGCGCAAGCATACACTTCACCGAAGCGACACATCGATCCTTACGCTACACACGCACTTACCAGACATACACGTACGGCATACATCCACAAATAGCATAACACACGGTGTTCATGATCGGGCAAGTCGTTACCACATTGCTTATAGACAGTATTACAGAACGAAACCACGTATTCATGCGCAGAGGCGGTTCTCACGAATGCATGAGGCTCCCGGCCAGCAAAGACCACGGATAAATAACCACCGCACGGTAAAGATACTCACAAGCTAGTGAGGAACCTTAGACCTTTCGTTCCCACCACCTAAACGTCCCCCAAAAAATGTCCAACACGGCGATTCTGTCGCCGTCTATTCATACGTTTTCAGCCAAGCCAAGCCGGTTTTAAGCGGCTATTGGGTGAACCGAACCGTTTTGCCTCGAAAAGGTTCGTGCCACCCGGTGGCAGCAAACGCGGCCCCAAGGCTTTTGGACCTGCGCCGAGTTGAGTTGGATACTCGCGAAGAAATCGTGTGCGCCCACCTGTCGCCTCTTGCAACCGAAAGCCGACTCGTTCATGACGCAAGTGGGCACTGGAACGATGTGATCAAGAAAAGGAAAACCCTTTACGATTGACATCTCGCAATCGTTCATGTTTCAAGCAATGCGCGCGCCTTGTATCGCCGCTGGGCTGTGCTCCTCGCTCTGCCCAAAGTTTTGCCGGCCTGTCATCAATGATGTAAGTTTGGATGTTTACTAAGTCGTATGCAATCAACACAAAACGACGCGATGATGTACTTGTTGCAAGCCTTGCCTCGTCGCTGGTCAGAAATGGGGTTTCGGAAAAATGACACTCCTCTACGTCGCGGTCGTGACTTCAGCGTTAATTAGCTTTAGCTGATGCTCAGCACTGACTTCTAAGCTACACATTATGAATGGGGAACATGCCATGCAACACGAAGATTTTCCAAACGCCATTGTGCGGCTTAAAACAAGTAAAGCTTCCGGCCTCGCCCCGTTCGTATATTCAACGCCTTCTTGGTATATTACACGGACAAGCTAATACGCCATCGTTAAGGCAAAAGAACGCCGCTGCTTAAATATTGCCTATCATCGCAAGTAAGGTTCGAACAAAAACAAAATTTTTTCTGGTGCGTCCTGCAGAAGAAAGCGCCCGTGTTTTCTTTTTTGGCGCTTCAGTGCAGCATCTATGTGTAATGCGGTGAAGCTGTGGGGGCACGCGCAACGTTATAATATGCGACCGAGCACCTCGACATGATGTTTTTCTCTTTTTTTTCTATAACCCGCCCTTGTCCAACAAGCAGTCATGCAAACTTGATGGCAAATAAAAAAAAAACATACCTGGCCACAAGTGCCACATAGTCGTCGCATGAAATTGAAATAAAAACAGGAGTGCAGACCATGCATAGAGATACACTGGAGGATGTTCTAAAGCATAGACCATGCTCTGAATGAAACATGGGGAACTTTGATGCTAGTGTCTGTGGCAGCTGCAACGCACAGCACTTCAGCTAGCATGGCAGGGATGGGTAGTACACGAATGTGTCTAATGTTCGTTCTTTTAGCTCTGTGTGGCCTGAATTCACTTTGCCACAAGACAAAGTTTAGCAAAGGTTTAAAATCAATGCATAGCTCGAAACACAGCCACAAGTGCATGGGAAGCCTGCAAACACAAAAACTAGGCAAATCTGTGAAGTACCCATCATTCCCGTGGCAACTGAACGACTGCAGTGCCAGAATTACTTTTAGGAAACTATGAGACCATAAAAGTCACCTAGGATCTTGCAATTACACATTGTTTTATTTTTGCATCATTTAAAAACAATGCTTTGCTGGGGTGAAATGCCATTCGAAGTATCACAGGATCATTGCTTGCTTAGACCCCTCATCATCCAACCTTGTATAGGTGAGAGCCAGTTCTTACGCATGTACCTGTTCAAATAAACATCCGTGCATATAACTGCCTGATTTCTGCAAGGATTATAAGATGCAATAAGACTTCACAATTCAATAGTATACACTTTAGAAACAGATATTAAATTCAATGCAGCAAATAGTTCAACTGCCTCTTGCAACACAGCATATGCCAGGTAGAAAATGCTGCAAAGGAAAATATATTCTGGAAATTGTTTTGCAAAGCCTTCACAGGCATGGTGGCAAATATATCGGTTAATGCCAGCAATGTCTATTTTCTGCGAAGCTCTGAAAGCTCTTGCACGAGTTGTCTAAAATGCCTATACACCTCTTCAGCCTATGAACTTGGCGTTTCACTGCAATGTAATGTTAATATCAGAGGAAATAGTAAACCGACTCTGAGATTTATAAGCTGTTGTAAAAAGAAAAAGCAATATATTTCTTAATTTTGAAGAAGAATTCTGAACATAAGTAGACCAACTGAGGCTGCCACAACTGGCCTTGAAAATGTAAAAATACCTGACAACGGAAGCTGCTGGTCAAATGTGGAGCCCACGCATTTCAGTCAGCTGTACACATCGATGCTAAGTCTTTGTAATGCTATGAAAATATTCATAATAGCACCTATACACACAGCATAATACACCCAGTTTATTATGTCTTTTGGCATTGAGGATAAAAGATAGCTTATTCCTTTGCGTACATTTCTAATATTTTTGCAGTTATGAAGATTAGAAGCTTGACGACTGCTGGCATACTAGTTTATGTTTCTCAAAGAGATGTGGACATCTAAATCCAGAAGCCCCAAAATATAAATTTCGACAAGTGCAAGGATATCTAAATGCAGAGCTGTGAAATGTTATGCTCACACCTCTTATTTAATCTCTATACGAAGTGTCGATTCAGCAAGGCATTATACAAGTATCGATGTTCATATGCCTCATGACTGGCATGTGTCTTTGCACAAGTTTTTCACTGCCATTCAGGGTTGTTGCAAGTATTGTACTGAGCATGTGTTCCTCTCTCCCCCTAAAATATCCCTGGTGACAGCACTGTTGCCAGCACCATAAATGAAGCAATGCAGGCAGTGACTACAGTGCCAAATGCATGAAACACCTCGACATTGAGGTCTCGTCATACAAACTAGCTAATCTCAAACTTTGCGAATGATTGGGCTACGGCCCAAGTGGTGCAAGGGTTTCTTGAGAGAAGAAAAAAAGTGATAAAAGTGAACTGCTCTCTAGCCCTTTCAGATACCACCTATGAAGAACTGTATGTACTTGTGTGAAACTGGCATTTCAAGGCACTCAGTATTCTATTGCAACAAAAATAGCAGCATAACACGAGATGCATTCAAAAAGAAACCAAACTTGTGCTTTGCTGTAGTTTTTGACGACTTTGTTTCTCGGCCACAAGTATGGCCAAACAAAAAATTTCATCTTAGAAATGCCGCCTGCTGTCTTAGTCCGTATCAGAACTATGCGACATCTGGTGGAGGTGGTTTCTTTCATGTTCTGGGCGCCCCCGTCAAGCCATGAACCCAGCTCCAGTGCCAAAAAAAGATACCCGTCACCAACCTTGAGCCTGACATTATCAACTTCTTCAAACATTAATCTTTTTTCAGATTACTGCGTAATTTTCAATAAAATAATAAATAGTGGTAATGGCAGTTCATTCCTCCAATCTTACCTAATCTTTTTTAGATTACTGCATAATTTTCAATAAAGTAAATAATGGTAATGGCAGTTCATTTCTCCAATCTTACCTCAACACTGTAGCAGCTTGGTGCAGCACGTGGCAAATAGATTTAAACATGCGTAAATGTAAGCAAATGCGCGTAAGAAGCTATGCAAACATCTTCCTAACATACTAGGTGAATGTCCTACACAATCGGGTCAGCTCATATAAATAATTAGGTGTTCTTATCACATTGAACTTTTTTCAGGCACCTCACACTGAATATGTTACTAATAATGCCGATTACAAGTTAGACTACATACATTGCAACTTCTCAAAACCATGATATACACTAAAACTACTCCTATATGAAACATTATTATGTCCCAAACTTGAATATGCCTCTTCTGTGCGAGACACTTGCCATGACAACTTGATTCACTTGTTTGTACAGAATAACTCCATCCGCTTGAAACCTTCTCACTGTAATTGCATTGCTGGTATAACTTCAATGAAATCCAGCCGAAGCCTTGCTTCTTTTGCACCCCCTTGGAAAATATCCTATTTGGCTTCATTTCACGCATTATTTTGTCATACCACCCTGCATGACACACTAATCCTGAATCCTCAGTACATATCCCATTGCAGTGACCTCGTCATAAGGTTGGCATCGCATTATGCAACTCCCAGTGTTTTCATCTTGTACATTGGTAAATTGAAACCAACTACCTGAAGACATGTCACTATGAGTAATTGTTTTCCAATAAACTTTACTCAGTATTCTGTAATTATCCAAAATAGACTAACTAATATTCTGTATTTACAGGCTGAATTATGTATTGTGTTTGTCCTTACACAGCTAACATTGTATAATGATGAGTTTATTGTTTGTTGAATAACTTTTTATGCTGCATTTTCCTTGTCTACTTTGTAACCAGTACCCTCTATTAATGCCGTAAGGATTTTGAGAGTAAATAAAATAAAAATAAATATGCAACTGTATGCTGCAAAACGAAGGTAAATGAAGAGATTAGAAAGTCAATATATTTTGATGTTTCTTAGCCCTTACAAATACAAATAGGAAAATCAAGTGGTGTACACAATTGTGTACATAGCGTGTCAAACGGTTGACATTCACGCAGCATTCCTTGCAAGCACTGAAAGCCGATGCTTTAGTCCTTTTATGCCAACTTAGTCGGATTTCAGGGGTGGGCACTCCTTTAAAAAGTGGAGTTCGCTTGTTTGGGATTAAACAAAACCATCTTCATGCTTCAAAAACTAACATTTTTCAGGCAAAGTAACATGAAGTATCAACATTTTCAGGCTTGCTCTTGTAATTGTTACAGTTCATTTATAAATTTAGTGAAGTAAAGGGTTGATTTATGTGACAGCTTTGTGTTAGTAACAACAACAAAGCATTCAGAAATGCTACACAAAGGCAGCTGCTGTCCCTATCACAGTACATGTCCACAATGAGGAGAACGATAGTATACCTTGTGTAGCACATGTGAGAAAAAGACTCGGCAGGTTTTCACACAACCAATGTTTTCTTTATTTTCTGTCCCCCTCGCGCCAGTATTGCTGCTGCATCGCACGCGATCACGCGCATTCTCTCATTCCATCACGACGCAATCTTCTCGCTGTTGGTGGCACTACAACCCAGTGGCATACAAGCCCTTAGCACCGAGGTTCACACTGTTTTTGGTGGCCAGCCTGCAAGTAGGAAAGATACCAAAGTCTTTTTAAGTACCGAGTTCTGCGACCTGCTTTCAAGTCAATTTTTATTCTAGTTTCTCAGAACTTTGCAAGGAAATATGAGGAAATAGAAACAGTCAGCAATCCTAGATGTATCAGAACTATAGTACAAGTCAAAAAGAAGGCAGGAAATTGAACACACAGAGAAGCACACTAGCAGCACAATAAAGAAGACCCCAAGACATAATGCATACAACACTATGAGAAGTGCATTGTCGATGACAGATTTTGATCACTAAGCTTACCAGATATATTTTCAGCAAGCAGCACACCTATAGGGTACTGCACATGGAGATGCATGTCAACTGTGGGCACACAGTATTGAGTTAACATGGCTCACATTTTTCTATGCATCATGGGCATGTAGGACTGCCTTGGGGGGGTGCGTGGCAATGGATGGCGGAGCTTGTGCACTGAGAAGCAGCAAAGATGGCTCAATAAGGAATGAAAGCACCATTTGCAAGAAAAAAAAAGAGAGTACAATTATTTTGTATTGACAGTGTGTTACTATTATGTCCTTATTGTACCAAACTCATTAAAATGAACATTGGTGATATTATTATTTACAAATAAGCAATAAATACACAAGTGAAATAAAAACTCTGTTTGCATCATTTTTCACACACCTTATGGGCATCGAGAGGCTAGACGAGACCATCTGAAGCTTCTGGTGGGTAGGGTACAATGACGATAAATCTATTCTAGCTTTATTTAGTGCTGATAAGTATGTAGGATGACTGCCAGTTGGGCGTGTTGGTAAAGGTTCATGATGAAACAAGCGCAAACAAGTGCAGTGTCCTCTCCAAGTCTGGGCTCATAAGTAATTCAGTCATTCAAATGCAAGCTATGAAGACCAGAATGCAAGGCAGCACCCCAAGTAAGTCTTTCACTTTCAAGTGACTATGATAGTCCTTTACTGCTTTGCTGTTTTGTATCCCAATAAAAAGCATACGTCTGAAGTGTTCAACATTCCAACGGCTTCTGTGGCAAGTGTGTAGAAATCCTGAGAATTTTTTTTTATTCTGCGTTCAGTCTTCTTCCATCGGAGTGATGAACGCCCAGAACGATGGCTGGTGGACCTGATCACAATGGTGTGAAAGTCTAAAACTGAAACTGTGTGCAGTTTTTGCAAGGCCTTCACCAATAATACTACATACACCGTACTGGTCGTACAAAGCATGGAAATTGTCAGATAATGTAATGCCGAAGTTTCTCCAGCTTTGTTTAGTTAGCCTCAAAAACCACCACAGTTTAGGGGAAGAGTTTGTTCCAGCAACACTGGTACGCCAGCATTGTGAAACGAACTGTAGTGGTTTTACTCCTGCCAAGTGTGTATGCAACTAAAGCAAACATGAAATGTCCTTCACAAAACAGCAGAAGGTCCCCGCTGTCTTGCAGTTGTGTTTAGGTGTTCTGCGTTGCATATGGGATGAGAGCCAGCATGGGCAACATGATTAAGTGAAACGTGATGGCAAAATGTTCTCCAATGTAGAACTTTGGTAAGTACTGTTGTGCACTTTAAGCACAAAGGCTCGCGCAACATTACTAGATGACATTGAACCCACGGGCAAGGTTTGAAAATTTACTGAAGTCAGTTGTGCCAATACTTGCAGAAGACTTTTTTTGTTGTTGTTGAGAGAGGCGCCACACGCAGCACTCGCTTTTCTCCGCGTAGGCAAGCACGCGACCGTCTCGCCGACAGTGCCACGGTGCCTCTTTGAACGCGTGATAAAACAAGCAAAAATACTCTCTTGTGCAGTCTAAAGTTGCCTCAAGTGATTGAAATGCAATTTCAAGTTAAACATGTTTGTTTTTAAGCAAAATCAGCCTACTTGCGAGCATTTCTGTGCAGAACCACATCGCTGCTGAGTGGTGCCAGCAGTTGCTTTGTAGATTTTCAACATCAAAATTACTCCTTTTATATGGTACAAAAACATGCTCATTGGTGCTGATGAGATTAAAAATCTTCTCATTTTCACCACAATGGACGAAAAGTTCTGTGCAGTAGACAGTTCCTTTAAAAAAATTGTACCAGAACATTACAGCTTCATTGCACTAGAAATTCTGGAAATTGATTACAAATGTCGAGCCCTGCTCACAGCGAATTCCGAATATGCATGAAACCTGACAAGACAGCTTGTATGTGTTTGGTAATCTTCAGTTCTACCATTTAACATTTGATTGAAAAATATAGGCCTCCAACAGTTCGCCCTGTCAGAAAACATGCATGTGATTTTCGGCCACAACTTCTTCCACGCACCTGTCCAAAACAGCCAGAAGAAGCAACTGCAAAGTTTAGTGATGGGCAAATAGTTATGTGAGGTTGAAAGAGTAGTAATTTGGTTGAATCATTTAGAATCAAGCATTTTTATTATGATCCAATAACCTTAAGAATTTAACGAATAAGAACTAGGCTTGTACGAATATCACATGCGCTTGTGTAATTTCCTCGCCTCTAAACAGTGTCCTTTTCTGCCCTTATACCAGGAATGTCTCTTCCTTGTAGATATCAGCGAACTCACTTCAGAGTCAACTCACTCTAACTCGGATCGAGGCGCTAGTCTCATAATGAGAGAGTCCAGTTTAACATTTCTGTGAGTGTGCGTCCAAACTAGTCCGTCTCTGGAAAATTTTGGCGATTCTGAGTCCGAGCGAGTCCAAAGTGCAAGATACATTTCTTGAGGGAATCTCAGTTCAATTTTTATTTGCCAAGCTATGGTCATATCTACTCTTCTTCAGCATTACTATTTACCTAGATCAGCGTTCATACTCGCGTCAATGCTCACATATTTCAAAGCCGTGTCTTTTATATACCATTTGAATATTTATTGATCAGTGGCATGAATTACATGGTGGAAGGCCTTGACCTTTCCCTTACCATTGACAACTATAAGAAGTTGGTGACAAATATATATTGCGCTGTCATCTCTTTCAATAGAAATGACCTTACTGGTTTACGAGCACTCGTAACTCGTATTCGAAGGCACCATATGAAAAGGTGCCAAGAAGAGCATCGATTACGTGAAATTTCGGTGTTAAAAAGCACTGGCATTGTGCTCAAAAAAGACAGTGAGTCCGAGCGAGTCTGGTTGAACAAATTTTCGTGATAGTGAGTACGGCTCCCAAAAAAGTTTATTGAGTCAGAGTCTGAGCAAGCTCCACAAGTTTTTCTGACTTATGCTTTTTTGGTTGAAGCAAAGTGGAAGCAAGTTTCTATTAAATGTATGATTTAAATATGACTACATTGCAAGTTGTACACAGTAAAATATTTGTGTTTAAAGGTTTTTTACTTGGCCCATATAACAAGCTTGTAAAATTAATAGGGCCCCCCAACACTTCGAAAAGTGCACTGTTGTAGCCAAACACCGTCAGCAGCTAACACGAGAGATTATGGAGGCCAATGAAATGCAAATGCTGGGTGATCGATGTATCAGCCTGCCTTCGCTTGCTCTGACTAGAAAAGAAAGCGAGTTTCTGGCTTTGACACAATTGATGGTGAACTTGTGCTGAGCTGTGGTGTTGTAACCATATAATGAGATGATGATTGTCTTGCTGTTATGCAATATATATTGCGCGGTGGTGTTCCGTCATGAGTATATATTTCCAGCATTTTCGTTAATAAAATTTCAGTTGAAGTCAGCACTCTTTCTGTCCTTGTCTCTTCTTCTGTAGTTACGTCGTAACTACTCGTAGTTGCGCTGTACAAATATGTTGATTCCCTATCACCAACTAGCCCAAGCATCTGTCTTATCAAGTTACGAAATAAAAACACTGTATACCCAAAATTTCCAAAACAATAAAAATTCAGAATATACATTTTGAGAATAGCGATGACCCAAGAACAGTACAAC
Organism: Rhipicephalus microplus; assembly: GCF_043290135.1. Lineage (NCBI taxonomy): Eukaryota > Metazoa > Arthropoda > Arachnida > Ixodida > Ixodidae > Rhipicephalus > Rhipicephalus microplus. The sequence continues at coordinate 11,627,468 of NC_134700.1, read as the reverse complement.
AAATTTTTAAATGATGCATATGGTGGTTCTATTCAAATGGACAAAGAAAATTGGAAGCGAGGTGCCACCTCATTGCTCGTGCCGTGCGGTATAAAGCATTGCTTGATTTCTTTTTTTTAGTAACACACATGAACTCACTTTTCTCAATAAATTTTTGTTCTTATTGCGATAAGAGCCCACAAGTGTTTTAATATAGATGGATGATATGATATGATCCCACTATAAATACAAATGTCCAATGAACTTCGCTGTTTAAAATTAACAGGGTTGCAAGCACTATAACCTAACTCAGTCTTGAAAGGTCGCTTCATGGCATTGCGAATATCCCCAAAATGGTTGGTTTAACCGCATAAAGAACCTATGCGGCAGTGAAACCACCTTTCAAAGCGCTTACACACGGTGAAGTATGTCTCACAGGCGCAGCCACTCAGTGATGTTCCGTGCAGGAAATTTTCGCTTTATCGGGGAATTTTCGCCTGTCATTTTGAGCCAAAAGGAGTCTTCGCGATATTGCAGGGTATTTCAAGAATGGTTAAATTCTCATATGACGACCGATAATTACCGGTCACAGTGCGCCTTCATCTGCTGTAATCGGTTCTAATGCATGCACCACGCTAGCAGAACCCTTGAGATTTGATATACGTGGAGCGATTTCTAGCTCATTATTGGTGTTAGACTTGAAGCCCGCAATGTGCAGTGTACTATCACTATATGAATGCATTTGGCTCTGCACTACTACCTGAGTATCATGCATACAGCCTTGTCAGAGCGTGATCTTAAAGAATGGTGCCCACTAATCCCACTAGTCCCTTGGATCCACCAGGTGTGGCCCTTACAAGTCACAATCAGATACTCATCAATGTTGTGCAGTAACATTGTGCCATTCCACCATGAGTGACTTTTGTTTCACTTTACCGTCAGGAGTTATGAAATCTTCAATTGCGTTTTTTGAGGGGCGGGGGGTTTATATCCCAAAACCACGACACTGACAGTATTGTTATGTGCTGCTTACCTAGAAACCGAAGAAGTGAGAAGACTAGGTGGTGCCTGTCCTGGCCATCGTGGTTATTTTTGCCCGCAGTACTGTTACTGTGAATATTGAAAATGCACTCGTTTTCTATCATCTCTCCGTAACATATTTGGTGGAGGGGCTGGGCACATCAGGAGCACACAACGGAACTTCGCAGCGGGCGTATTCTTGGACAGTCCATCATGCCGGTAGACAATTCTGCTGATCCAGCCCCCGCTATGCCGAATGCACCCAGTCACGTTGTCGTGACCCACCTCCGAGACCCAGGTCCCTTCTGCGCGACTGATAACGGTCACGTGGAGAAGTGGCTGGCCAACTAAGAGTGCAGCAGCAAGACCAATCACTGGGATTCGACTTTGATGCTTGCAAATGTCAGGTACTACCTCAGGGGTAGGGCCAGTGTGTGGTTCGACACACACGAGGAGAATGTAAACGTACGTAACAGAAAAGACGTATGTAAACAAAAAAATTAAACACCTTTTTGGAAAGCCCATTGCACGCCAAGAGAAAGAACTCTCATGCCGTGCCCAAACCTCAAAGAAGCTGCACATGGTTTACATACAAGATGTCTTAGCCTTGTGCCGGCAAGTTGATAGCCAAATGGCCGAAGCCAACAAAGTCACCCACATTAATGAAGGCATCGCTCACGACGCCCTTCACTTGCTCGTGTACAAAGACTGCTCCATCATTTACGACATTATCAGGGAGTGCTGAAGTTTCAAAGAAGCAAAAAGCCGACATGTTACGCAGCAATTTGTTCAGCTCCCTAACACTGCTGTCACGTCGTCGAGCAAAGACGTCTAGAATCAGCCGCCGCCCTGTACAAAAACTTCCTGCGTCTCGTGCGGTGTAAGATCGAGGCAGCAACACCATCTGCTGCCAGGCTAATTCTCGCGAGGGGGCCCGCCCGACAGTGTCATTCATTCAGGCCGCCGTGCGCGAAGAAATGGCGAATGCAGGCATCCAGCTTGTATGTGCCCAAAGTCGTTCTACGTCATCCCTGCTCCATACTAACAGCCCCAAATGACTTATTCCAGGTACCATGATTCGAACCAGTGGCGCACGCGAGATGACGGGTCGATATGCTTCAACTGCAATGGCGCCGGTCACATTTCCCTCTATTGTCGCTATCGTCGGCCATCGTCTCCTCGTGCACCATACCGTCCAGACGACACTTCATCCTCCCCTTTGCACGACAATCCACTGAACACTGATGCCCGAACATCGACACCACATTATGACCCGTCGCCGTCTCCCCAGACCCAACGACTTTCTCGGTTGCTTATGTCTCGTCGCTCCCCCTCGCCGTACCTTCTCGGGAAAACAGACCAGAGCACCACCCGGAAGGTGATGCTGCCTTGACTGATCAACTCGGAAATCCTCTGTTAACTCTGGCATCTCGACAAAAGCTTATGGATGTAGATGTAGAGGGCATGCCTGTTTCAGCGCTCATCCACACAAGGGCCCAATCATCATTCATGAGTGATCACCTTTCTCGTCGTCTTCGTAAAATCGTTACACGCGCCTCATCACCTGTTGTTCGCGTAGCCAATAGCCGTACACATACCGTCCTTTGAACGTGCTTTGCGCATGTGAGCTTCGATGACCACAACACACGGAGCAAGAATTCTTGAGGAGACAAAACTGCGCTCTCTCGGGCGTAGTTTGCTGTTTCGTCTCAAAACAGTTGCAGAGTGTTTTTTATTGATTATTCATGTACCTGCGATCTACATTTGCCATTTGAGACGAAGGTATTTATGCGCAAAATTGTCTGTATTGGCTTGTTTTCCATGTGCGCTGGATGCCGTGGCCACTGTCAAATGTCATAGTCCTTGCACTTTCTTGTCCACACAGTAAATTCAATCCAGCTGAGTGTGCGACAACAAGTCTACCATTGCATACACGCATAGCCGGTATCAAGAGTTAAATAAACATTTGGAGGGCCAGCACTTCTTACAACCTGTCTCTGTCATCGTTCTTTCTTGTTTTGCACGATGATACATGTTTTTGTATCTTATTTGTGGTTCCATTTGAAAAATAATGCTCTGAAATGTCATGTAAAATGCAAAAGAAGATTCTCAAAGTCACATAAAATAAAATAATTCAAGATACCCGTCACATTTACTCAAACCGTGATGAAACTCTTCTCAAACCGGCGGCCACCCATGCATTTCTATGCATCCACCGGCGCTCAGGATGTATGGATGGATGGATATGGCTGTACCCTTTAGATCGGGCGGTGGCTAGCGCCACCAAGCCTTAATACTTAAAGAACCAAAAATTAGATTTATTTTTTTCCCTTTAAACTGTGAGTTTGAGAATTCGTACTTTGGAGTGAAGAGTTTAAATTTCACTCGTGCCTTGCTTTAGCCACCAATCAGATAACCTCCTTCTAGTTAAGTCTACCCGCTTAAAGTCTATTTTGCCCTCCCGGTCCCTAAACCCCAGTGCTTTGAAAAACTCTGCGCCATCATCCTGAACTATAAGGTGAAGCCCTCTACAGAACATTATCAAGTGTTCAGCAGTTTCTTCTTCCTCTCCACACGCACTGCATACTGTGTCTACCCCTTCGTATTTGGCCCGATATGTCTTTGTTCGCAGTACTCCCGTCCTGGCCTCAAACAGTAGAGAACTACCCTGAGTATTATCATAGATTCTTTCCTTGGCAATTTCCTCCTTAAAAGTTTGATAGATCTCTAGTGTGGACTTCTTAATCATGCCAATTCTCCACATGTCAGTCTCCGTTTCCTTAGCTTTCTTCTTAACCGATAGTTATTTTTGGTTTGGCCGCCTGCTGTTTTCCATGTATTTACCAGTCAATTTACTGGATCGCTTCCTCCATTTTGTACCGACTTTCTTCATGTACAATAGCCGAAAACCTTCCTAGTCCAACGCTCCTCCCCCATTTCTCTCAATCGCTTCTCAAGTTTTATCTTGCTGCTAGCTTTCCTGCCCTCAAATGATGTCCATCCCATATCACCTTGTACTCCCTGATTTGGTCTATTCCCGTGAGCTCCTAAAGCAAGCCTACCTATTCTACGTTGCTTAATTTCTAATCTTGCTTGAACTTCCTATCTCATGCACAAGACCGCATTGCCGAACGTCAGCCCAGGAAGCATGACCCCTTTCCATATTCCTCTCACAACATCATACCTATTGTAATTCCACAGTGCCCTATTTTTCATGACTGCTGCATTCCTGTTACCTTTAGTCATCACGTATATTCCGTTTTCACTTAGGTACTCGATCCCATTGCTTATCCATACGCCCAGATATTTGTATTTACTTGTAATCTCTAGCGTGACCTCCTGTATTCTAAGCTCACTACCTTCGTTGTCATTGAAAACCATGACTGCTGATTTTTCCTTACTGAATCTAAAATCTAAGCTATCTGCCTCACTACCGCAGATGTCCATCAATCTCTGCAAATCTTCCTTGTTGTTGGCCATTAGCACTATATCATCTGCGTACATTAATGCTGGTAGTGCCTGATCATTAAGTTTTCCTTGTTTGACTAAAGAGAGGTTGAAACCCAGTCCACTTCCCTCTAATTTGGCCTCTAATCCTTGTAGGTACATTATGAATAATAAGGGTGACAGGGGACACCCCTGCCTAAGCCCCCGTTTTACCTCTGCAGGCTTGGATACCTGTTTTTCCCACTTTATAGCTACCTTGTTACCTTTATAAATATCCTTTAAAAGATTAGTGACTACATGTTCCACGCCTAGTGTGTCCAGTATTCCCCACAATTCCTCTTGAACCACGCTATCGTACGCTCCCTTGATATCCAAAAATGCTAGCCACAGGGGCCTGTGTTCCTTTTCTGCTATTTCGACGCACTGCGTCAGTGAGAACAGATTGTCTTCCAACCTCCTGTGTTTCCGAAACCCATTCTGCAGTTCCTCCAGCACCCCTCATTCTCTATCCATGCCTGGAGTCTTTCCTTTGTAATCTGCATCGCCAGCCTGTAGACCACTGATGTCACTGTTATAGGACGGTAGTTGTTTGTGTTATCTTTGTCCCCCTTTTCTTTATAGATCATTCTCATCCTGCTAGGTTTCCATCCATCGGGAACTTCACCATCGATTATTGTTCTGCTCACTGCCTCTCTCAAAGTCTGTTTAGACTTCGGACCTAATGTCTTTATCAGCATAATTGGAATGCCATCTGGGCCTGTTGATGTACTACTAGGAACCCTTTTCTCAGCCCTTTCCCACTCTCGTTGTGAAAATGAAGCCATTGCATCACTTGATTCGTCTTTGTCTACTGTGGTGCATAAAGTACTTCTTTGTTGAAATTTTTCTGTCACCCTTGTTCTTATATATTCAATAGCTTCGTCTTCTTTTAGCCTAGCACCTTGGGCTGTAGTTATAAAACTCTGCTCTAGGCTCGTCTCAATTCTTAGGGAGTTTAGATGGTTCCAAAATTTCGCAGCTGCCTTTCTATCTTTTTTATGTACTTTTTTTTATGTACATGGATGGATGGATATAGCTGTACCCTTTAGATCGGGTGGTGGCTAGCGCCACCAAGCCGTAATACTTACTGAACCAAAAACTATATTTTTTTTCCTTAAAAAGTGAGTTTGAGGATTCGTACTTTGCAGTGAAGAGTTAAATTTTCACTCGTGCTTTGACTTTAGCCACCAATCACATAACCTCCTTCTATTTAAGTCTACCCGCTTAAAGTCTACAGCTAGGGTAACTCGAGCGCCCCTATGCGGCGAAGTTCGGCATCAGAGCCGGTGCAGGCAGCTCCGTAGACCGCCGCCAGCTGGGCAGGTCAGAAGTGCAGAAGGTCATAAACAAAACTAAGCTAATTGACTTGTTAAACACTTGTTTAGTAAAATTTTTGTAGGTGTAAATGCTTTACACACAAATAGTTTACACATTTAACTAGCTTTAGGTGATAAGTTTTAAAGTGACGTCACTTTCGTGCGGCGCAGGAGCCACTTCTGTGTGGGCACGGAGGAAGGAAAGGTTCTTCCTCCGTGTGTGTGGGACTGGCTGCTGCGCCGCGCGGTGCAGAAGACGCTGCCAAAAAAATTAAGAAAAAAAATCTATCGTCCACATCTGGGATTTGAACCTGGGTCTTTTTAGTGGAAAACAAACATTCGACCCCTCGACCACTTCGGTTTTTTTTTTCTTTATTACCGGTTTCGCACAAGGTACACACATCAATATAAGTCACTGTAAACAGTAACATACAAACAGAAGTGATGACAAAAAAGCCGCGGAACTATTAGTGATTACATTGCTAAAATTCCTTCAGGTTCACCAGGGGTTCGACCCTGGAGAGCCATTCCGGAACAAAATCTTGTTGTTTGAGTATATCAATGTACTGAGCAATGCTTTCGCGGAAAAGCATACGGGCCGGACGCCTGTCAGGGTCACAGTAGTAACCGGCCATTCTTGCCCGCCATAGACAATGGAGGCCAAGCAGCATTATAAGATCGAAAGGCAGTCCCTCCTCTTTTTCTACTGTTAAAAACCTGATACCCAGTGAATGTAAGGGAAGTTCCTTTTTTAGAGTTCTCTGTAAAACATCCCAGAAGTATACCCCTTCCCAACAATGCAGAAAAACGTGATCTATTGTCTCCGGCTTTCGGCAGATCAAACAGTGCGAACCCCATGGCATATAAAATCCCCTATCTTCTAAAAAAGTTTTAACCGGCAGTGTTCCGGAGTGTAATTTAAAGAAAAAGCTTTTTGCACTACGCTGAATTTGCATTTTCTTAACACGCTTAAGAACACCATTGCCTTCTCCCCCGCTATTTATTAACCTATACATAGGAACTGGAAAAATCATGTCGCATATGTCTTTATGTAATTTCTTTCGCCCGACCGAAGAAAGGTATTCATTGGAAAACCGAACTGACAAGAACCGAACACTGTCTGCAGCTTCCTTAAAGAAACCTCGCGTAGCTCCCGGCATGCTTGCGGTGCTAACCACAAAGTTAGGCAGAACACGACAAAGGCGTAACTGACATACTGTTCTTAAGAAGGGGTGTTGAACATCTCGAAAGAAAATAAAACCATTAACTAGTTGTCGCACGAACAGATGCGAGAGTCTTAGTCCCCCTGTTTTACTCTTCGGAACAGATTTGTCCTACTACATTTTTCCCAAGTAGACCCCCATATAAACACAGCAAATATCCTATGCAGGTTTTGCACATGCACCCGTGAGCAACACAAAACCTGCATCACATACCATAATTCGCTCATTAAAAATATGTTGCATACAGTGGCTCTGGCGAACATTGAGAGACAGTTGCCATTCCACTGCGCTGTCCTTTCGCGCGTTTCTTTTATTTGTTCAGTCCAGTAATCGTTGGTGTCTTTGTAGTGCTGGAAAGGCACGCCTAGATAATTTACTGGAGTATTAAACCAGTGAACGTTAGCATAGGTATCTGGGGTTGATGTCCAGTCACCGTGCCACAACCCCAGACACTTCCCCCAATTAACCCGACTTCCTGTTTTTCTCCAAAAATTTTAACAACGGCAACTGTCTCTTGTACACTCTCTTTGGTGGTGCAACACACTGCTACATCATCAGCGTATGCCAAAACCTTTACCTCGGCGTCAAGCAGTCTGAAACCACGGATGGTCTCGTTTTCTATTATGGCCAAGCATAAGCTCTCTATGCACAATGCAAACAAGAGTGGACTTGCCGGACATCCCTGGCGTACAGAACGTTCCAGCCTAATGGGAGACCCCGGGATCTTGTTAATAATTAGTCGTGTAGTAGAGTTTTTATCCGCCAAAACTATGCCCTCTGTAATCACTGATCCGACATTGACATGTTCAAGTATGGAGAATAACACATCTTGCGGAACACAGTCAAAAGCCTTTTCTAAATCAAGCTGGAGGATCGCAACATGAGAATTAAAAGCATCGCAACTCTCAAGGACACATCGCATTGTGTGTGTGTTCATCAATATTGAGCGTCCCTTGATGACACACGTTTGGTGCTGCCCAACTATTCCAGTGATTATGGACTGCAATCTACCTGCCAATACTTTTATGAGTATTTTGTAGTCAGTGTTGGTTATCGAAATGAGCCTGTATGAGGAAACTAGTTTTAATTTTGCTTTGTCATCTGTCTTAGGTATTAGAATAGTGTGCGTCTCGGCAAATGAAGGTGGTAACTCTTTGATTGCGTAGGCTTCCTTGAACACAGCTTGTAACACTGGTGAAACTTCTGTTTTAAAAGCTTTATACCACATCGCACCGAGACCGTCAGGCCCCCGCGACTTCCCAGCGGTGAGACTATCTATTGCATATTCAATTTCAGAAACGGTTATAGGCCTCTCTAACGCTTCTTTCGTTTCGAGGGATAATTGCGGCATCCGGCTCAAGAAAATGTCCTTGAACTTCGTAACATCTACTAATGCGGCTGCGAAGAGACCCTTGTAATACCGAAAGAAAGCTTCAGCGATAGTGCTGTTAGTATTTAGCAGAATTCCATTTTCCTCTATTTCGTCGATGTGATTACGACGCGCTCGTGATTTCTCGATACCAAGTGCGCGCTTGGTGGGAGTCTCCCCCATAGCCCACGCCTCTGCTCTCGCTCGAATGAGGGCTCCTCTGTAGCGTTCCTGCTCTACTAGCTCGATTTGTCGTTTCACCGTTCGAATATCTTCTTTATATGCACCGGGCTCCTTGCTTTCTAATGCTATCAATTTCTTAAGCATTGTTCTGAGTTCATTTTCTTTCATTCTTTCTTGATATATTTTAGAGTACTAGATCTCGATATGGCTTTCATTTTAACGCTTTGCTTCAAAAGCTCCCATTCCTCGCCAACATTACAGGCTCCGATCACTTTAATGTTCTTAATTCATTCAATCACAAAATTATTAAAAATGGCATCCCGAAATAGTTTAGCGTTAAACTTCCATAAATCCCAACTAAATTTGTTTTCTTTTTGTTTAAGTCCCACGTTGCATAGTACAAGACAATGGTCAGAGAAAGAGACAGGTAAGACTGTGTAACTATTGCTTTTAGCTAGCGTCTCCCCTGCCATGTATATCCTATCAAGACGTGCGTGACTGGTTCCCTGAAAATGCGTAAATCGAACTTCGCGACCTGCTTCGAGGCACTCCGCAACATCATCCAGGTCAGATTCATTCAGCAAGTCATAGAGCACTTCAACACTTCTGTCTCGCACATGGCGGTTATTAATTCTATCTTTCGCGCTCAATACACAATTGAAATCCCCCAATAAAACAAGCTGTTTTGGTGTCCGTAAATGTTGCTTAATTAACGAAAAGAAAGTTTCTCGGTCTGCCTCCACGTTCGGCGCATAGACACAAATGACGCGCCATTCAATTTCGCTAGTACTAAAATCACAAGTCACTGTTCTACCAGAGTCACAAGAAAAGTGACTTTCAACAATCAATCCCGGAATCTTTTTAATAAAAAGAACACAACCGGTCGAAGTTCCATTTGCGTGACTAACTATGGCATAATATTTAGACGTAAACCGCAGCATCATGCTCCGGGTCTCCTCCTCACCTTCCACTTTTGTCTCCTGCACGGCTAACACGTCAATATCTTGGTCAATTAACAGGCGGATACACTTGAGCCTGCTTTTTCCTGGAGGCCAAACCTCAGACATTTAAGGTTGCAAAGCTCAATGCCCAATGACTAGCCATCGTTACTCGCAAAAAAAAGGAGGGGGTAGGCCCGGACCATGGTGCTTACTGTGTACGTCTAGCTCCCTGCTAGACGTCTTCGGGGCCATCCGGTGGTCCGGCATCAGTTAGCTGCTGGTCCCTTGGAGTGCCAACCGGTCGGTCCACAGGTAGATAGGACCTCGCTCTGAGGCCCGAGCGCCGCCCCGGTGTCGCCTTCGCTGGCGGTCCCTCAACTTTGCTCTCGTGAGCAGTGCCCGCAGATTGCTCCAGCGAACGCTTGACCTCCGAGCTCGTGTTGATCCAGCAGGTCATTCCGTGCGCTGGCATGTCGCGTCCTCTCGCCGCTTGCATCGACATGTCCACCAATTGGCTTTGTGCGTCTTCAGTGGAATTCTCTTGGCTGGTGTCTGCCTTAGCCGTTTCTTTCTCCTCGGGTTCCGACGCTGTATCATAATCTTCAGGCGAAACCGGCCCACGTTCAACCAGAGAACTAGCCGCGTCTCCTGTCCCCTTAGCCACGTCTTCCGCCTCAGCGGCATCCATTGTGTGCTCTTCGATCTCATCGCACGTTGCAGCGCTCGTAACTGCTGCATATGACCGGACGCACTGAGCGTCTCGATGTCCAAATCGCCGACAAATTGAACACCGTGGCACCCTGCAGTCTCGCCGTACATGACCGGTCCCTTTGCACCGCAAGCATTGCGTAGGCCTGCGTGCCACATGCGCATTCATTTCTTTGGACTTCACTTTTCGGAGCTCGGTCCGGGCACTCCCCTTGTTCTAGTACACTCAATATAGCGTAGGTGTTCTGTGAGATGTTCTGTGAGCCAACGCCTCCTCTAAACAATGCCTGGGGAATGGCTCGCGCTCCCAGCGGAGTTGGCCTGCCTTTAGTTTTGAGCAAGCGCAGCGCAGTGGCGCTCGCGACTGACACTATTTATTATTCATGATGTACCTACAAGGATTAGAGGCAAAATTAGAGGGAAGTGGACTTGGCTTCAACCTCTCTTTAGTCAAACAAGAAAAACTTATTGATCAGGCACTACCGGCATTAATGTACGCAGATGATATAGTGCTAATGGCCAACAACAAGGAAGATTTGCAGAGATTGATGGACATCTGCGGTAATGAGGGAGATAGGTTAGATTTTAGATTCAGTAGGGAAAAATCAGCAGTCATGATTTTCAATGACAACGAAGGTAGTGAGCTTAGAATACAGGAGGTCATGCTAGAGATGACAGATAAATACAAATATCTGGGTGTATGGATAAGCAATGGGACCGAGTATCTGAGGGAACACGAAATATACGTGACGACTAAAGGTAACAGGAATGCAGCAGTCATGAAAAATAGGGCACTGTGGAATTACAATAGGTATGATGTTGTGAGAGGAATATGGAAAGGGGTCATGGTTCCTGGGCTGACGTTCAGCAATGCGGTCTTGTGCATGAGATCAGAAGTTCAAGCAAAATCAGAAATTAAGCAACGTGGAATAGGTAGGCTTGCTTTAGGGGCTCACGGGAATACACCGAATCAGGGAGTACAAGGTGATATGGGATGGACATCATTTGAGGGCAGGGAAGCTAGCAGATAAAATTTGAGAAGCGATTGAGAGAAATGGGGGAAGAGCGTTGGGCTAGGAAGGTTTTCAGCTACTTGTACATGAAGAATGTCGATACAAAATGGAGGAAGCGAACCAGGAAGTTGACTGGCAAATACTTAGAAAACAGCAGGTGGCCAAACCAAAAAGAACTATCGGTTAAGAAAAAAGTGAAGGAAACGGAGACTGACATGTGGAGAATGGGCATGATTAAGAAGTCCGCAATAGAGATCTATCGAACTTTTAAGCAGGAAATTGCCAAGGAAAGGATCTATGATAATACTCGGGGTAGTTCTCTACTGTTTGAGGCCAGGATGGGAGTACTGCGAACCAAGACATATCGGGCCAAATACGAAGGGGTCGACACAATATGCAGTGCGTGTGGAGAGGAAGAAGAAACTGCCGAACACTTGATAATGTTCTGTAAAGGGCTTCACCCTATAGTTCAGGATGATGGCGCAGAGTTTTTCAAAGCACTGGGATTTAGGGACAGCGAGGGCAAAATAGACTTTAAGCGGGTAGACTTAACTAGAAGGAGGTTATCTGATTGGTGGCTAAAGTCAAGGCACGAGTGAAAATTAAACCCTTCACTGCGAAGTACGAATCCTCAACTTCATTATTTAAAGGAAAAAAAGATAAATGTAATGGTTAGTTCACTAAGTATTACGGCTAGGTGGCGTTAGCCGCCGCCCGATCTAAAGGGTACAGCCACATCCATCCATCCATCTATCCATTTCCGCACTAGAGATCTATCGAACTTTTAAGCAGTAAATTGCCAAGGAAAGGATCTATGATAATACTCGGGGTAGTTCTCTACTGTTTGAGGCCAGGACGGGAGTACTGCGAACCAAGACATATCGGGCCAAATACGAAGGGGTAGATATATCTTCTTATATATCATATCAATTAAAAAAAAAAAAAAAACGAAGGGGTAGACATAGTATGCGGTGCGTGTGGAGAGGAAGAAGAAACTGCCGAACACTTGATAATGTTCTGTAAAGGGCTTCACTCTGTAGTTCAGGATGATGGCGCAGAGTTTTTCAAAGCACTGGGGTTTAGGGACCGGGAGGGCAAAATAAACTTTAAGCGGGTAGACTTAACTAGTAGGAGGTTATCTGATTGGTGGCTAAAGTCAAGGCACGAGTGAAAATTAAACTCTTCACTGCAAAGTACGAATCCTCAAACTCACTTTTTAAGGAAAAAAAATAATTATATTTTTTGATTCATTAGGTATTACGGCTTAGTGGCGCTAGCCACCGCCCAATCTAAAGGGTACAGCTATATCTATTCATCCATTATCACGGCAGCAGGCGGTACCCAGCTAAGCGTTTTTCATCTGCGGGGTGCGTCAGCCGAGAGTTGTTCGAGACCTGCAACTGTACACCGCTATTTCGGAGGCTATGCAAAGTGTTGCGTTGTTGCACCGTCCGCCACAGGTGTTGCTAGCGACCGAGAACATTGTAAAATAAAGGAGGGGAAGCGTGTGGCAGCCGTTTTTCTTCTCATGTGCCAGGCATCTTCTAGAGGAGGCGTTGTGTGAGCATAGGTCGCAGCAGCGGCGGCCGCTTGCTTAATCTGTGTTTTCTGGACAAGCTTTGCGTGAAGTGCGATAAGTAAGGATTTGTGGTACGCAAGAGAACTTGAGAAGAACGCCCAGGCCATTCACAAGCGTTTCGCGTCAAGGTGAGCAGACATCATCGCGCGATGGCACAAGAGGAGGGAACGCACTGACAATTTCAGTGGTAGGCCTATATGCGCGAAGATAAGCGATTTAAATCGAACATGGTGCGGTTACCCTGCTGATGTTTAGTTGTTGGAAGGTGGCGTGGACGATCTTACGATTGAGTTCACGCTGGATCTAGCTTATATGTGGTGCAGATGACTGAGGCGCAAAAAAACATTTCGTGAAACAAAAACAGAAGTTTCGCTTCAGAATAGATGTGAGGCACTAGACGAGGTAACCGACGTTAGCGTTGACACGATGAACGATAATCATACTACCATCATCAAAGAGAATGCAATGGAAGTCGGAGGTACAGTCATTGTACAGAACACCGGAAAACTATCTCCTGAGGCGAAAAATTATAATAAGAGACGACAAACCATGAAAGCCTCAAATGCAATCGACAAAATGGAGCTAGTCGAGCTTTTGAAGTTAATCAATAGGCGTAAGGTAGCCGACATCGGAAGGTTTAACATAGAGAGAATTGAGCAGGCTGTAAAAAGTGGCAGAAGCCTAGAAGCTACCAAGGCAAACTTGTGCATAGGCAAAAATCGAATGTATGCATCGAGGAACAAGGAAGGCATTGTCATAACCAATCTGGATAAAATAGTCGAGGGGGTGAAGGAGTTCTACAGAGAGCTGTAGAGATGCCAAAACATCGAGGATGATATTGTGAGAAACAATAATAGTTTAGAGGAATTCGACATCCTACCAGTAACGACTGGGGAAGTAAGGAACGCCCAAAAAGGAATGCGAATAGGCAAAGCTGCTGGTGAGGATGAGGTAACAGACCTGCTGAAAGACTTCAAAGGAATAGTGTTACAAAAACTGCCCACTTTATATACGAAGTGCCTCTTCATGGGAAGGATACCAGAATCTTGAAAGGATGCCAATATTATCTTGATCCATAAGAAAGGAGACGTCAGGGACTTGAATAATTACAGGCGGATCAGCTTTATGTTTGTTCTCTACACGCTATATACAAAAATAATAGCTGGTAGAATTAGCGCAACATTTCAGTTCAATCAACCAATGGACCAAGCAGGATTTCGTACGAGGTATTCCACAATAGACCATATTCATTTTATCAATCAGGTAATAAAGAAATGCGTGGAATACAACCAACCCTTGTACATAGCCTTCATAGATTATGAAAAGGCGCTTGACTCAGTAGAGACATCAGCAGTAATGCAGGCACTACAAAATCAGGGAATCGAAGAACCCTACATAAAAAATACTGAAAGAAATCTAAAGTGGATCCACAGCCACTATAGTTCTCCATAAAGAAAGCAATAGGCAGGGAGACACAATCTCTTCAGTGCTATTCACCGCATATTTACTGGAGGTTTTCAGGACCCTAAATTCGAAAGAGTTAGAAATAAAAATTAGTGGAGAGTATCTTAGTAACCTGTAATTCGCTGATGATGTTCCCGTGATAAGTAACTCGGGGGTTGAATTGCAGCTCATGATTACTGAACTCGTCACGGAAAGCAGAAAAGTAGGTCTGAAAGTTAATATGCGCAAAACTATAGCAGTGTGCAACAGTCTCAGCGGAAGACAGCATTTTGCGATAGGTGGATAGACGCTGGAAGTGGTGAAGAAATATGTCTTCTTACGACAGTTAGTAACCGTGGAGCTGAACCATGAGAGTGAAATAACTAGAAGAATAAAGATGGGGTGGATCACATCCTGCAAGCATTCTAAAATTATGAATGGTAATCTGCCTCCAACCCTCAAGGGGAAGGTATATAACAGCTGCATCTTGCCAGTACTTACCTACGGAGCAGAAACCTGGAGGCTTACGAAGAGGGTTCAGCTTAAATTGAGTACGATGCAGCGAGTGATAAAATTGAAAATGATAAGCGTAACCTTAAGAGACAAGAGGGCAGAGTAGGTCAGGCAACAAACCGGGGTTAAGGATATTATAGTTGAAATCAAGAAGAAGAAATGGACATGGGCCAGGCACGTTGGCAGGAAAACAGCTGGAGATTAAGGGTAAGCGACTGGATTTCCAGGGAAGGCAAATGCACTAAGGGGAGGCAGAAAGTTAGGTGGGTTGATGAGATTAAAAAGTTTGCACATATAACGTAACAACAGAAAGCACAAGACTGGGGTGATTACCGGACAGTGGAAGAGGTTTATGCCCAGCAGTGGGCGTAGTCAGGCTGATGATGAAGATGACATTGGATCTGCCTTGGTGTCAGCGTTGGACGTAACGACTAACGACCTCTAAACGTGCACTGCAGTCTGGCTACACTTGATCATCTGTCGATGCCACGCGTTGGTAGTGCATCATCGAGTTGTGTGGTAATCACGATTGAGCCCGATGATCACATTGCTCCCAAGGGAGCGCGCCATGCCTAATGACGCCAATCGTGATGGAAAAATCCGGCTCCAATATAATCAAAGGTGACTGTTACATGCCAGATACTTCGCACCGGATAACGCAAGAACAAAGAAAAAAGATTCCTTAAAAAGCTAATGCATGGAAATATAGCAGGTGCTGGAATTCAATCAGTTAATTTTTTTTAGTGGCACCGCATTTTGTCGCGATGGCTGCTGTAAAGGTGGTGTCGGCATCGTTACCTGCGAGGAGCGTCGATGGATGCGATTCCATGCCAGTGCTTATAACTAATTTGGAAAAACTTGGGAGTAAGCTGATATTGGATGTGGTTATGTGCACGACAGTTGGCCTACTAATTACAGCAGCTTTGCCGATCATCGTGAATATAACCACTTTCGGTTTCGGCTCGAAAGGGCGCTATTGACGCGTCAAGTTGGGCGAGGGGTCTCATTAACTGATATTGTAATATTTTGGTGAAGAAATGTATAAAAGTGCTCTGGGCAACGCACCTGTGAATCGCGTATCCAGTGTGTTGTTCAAATCTGCCCACACATGGCAAATTGCTTCTCACCCCCAGCCAAGTCAACAAATTGTGTGTAGTTGTGTGAATTAATTCGTGGGTAACTTGCAATAGGTGACCTAAAAGAGTTTACAATGGCGTGTTCTTTCCCTCATGGTGTGGCTGAGCTGTCCACCGAGAGAAGAATTGGGGAAAGCGAATGAGAAAAACGTTGCAAACGTGGCCCAGTAACGCTACCACTTTCCACTCAGCAAGAAATTCATCCACTTTTTCGTTTTCAGCATTTTCAGTGGATGGGGAGGTCAGCAAACATTTCCTCCACAGTTTTCAGGTTCGCATGTGCATAAATCCACACACGCACATACAAAAAATTTATTGACCCCCCCCCCCCCCCCTTTCATAAAAAAAATTTCAGCCTATGCCCCTGATTTCCAGAGTCAGTATGTGAAAAAACTCAATTCCGGTTACGTCAGTGCTCACCTCTTACGTTCTGTTATATTGGCAGACTCATGCAAAATCGATAGATGGGAGCCACCACTAGCCCGGTGGCGCATGCAGATCGGGAATGCACCAACTGTCATGTGCACACCACTGTTGCCATGACTGACGTATTTTTCATTTTTGAGTTCATCCAATGTTTTAAGGACAGTAGAGAGCGAGGCACCACTAAAGAAAAGTCACTTGCTTCGGACGGATCCTGAGGAAGGTTTCGAATGGGTCCCAAAACATAGAGCCAGTGTGATGACGTTTATTGAACCGGAGAAGTCGCAACGAAAAATGGCCGTACGACAAGTCTGGCAAAAGGCGGCCCAAGTTCTCGTGCAATCAGAGCACGGGGTTTTTCCTTCTCTTTGGAAGGCGCATACACGTTAGTGCGTATGCTCCACTACAATACCCCCCGGGTTGAAGAGTAGCCATCCTGGCGACTCAGGGAGTAGGCACAATGAGGGGGTCGTAGTAGGGCTTGAGACGGTCGACGTGTACGGTCTCGCGTCCTCGACGGCGCAAATCTGGCGATTGTGTTAGGGGCTCGACGATGTAATTCACTGGTGAGGTTGCGTCAATGACATGGTATGGACCATGGTACCGGGCCAGAAGTTTAGAAGACAGGCCAGGAACGTGCGGGGGCACCCAAAGCCACACGAGGGAGCCAGTACGAAACGTAGGCGCTATGTGATGAGCGTCATCATGCCGGGTTTTTTGTAGACCTTGAGCCTCACTTGTCATAGACCGAGCCAACTGACGGCAGTCTTCAGCGTATCTGGTGACTTCCGAAAGCGGGGAGCACTCCGATACATCAGGGCGGTACGGGAGTATGGTGTCGAGTGGGTGGGATGGTTCGCGGCCGTACAACAGAAAGAACGGGGAAAAACCGGTAGTCGCTTGCGTCGCGGTGTTGTAAGCGAAGGTAACAAAAGGCAAGACAGCGTCCCAGTTAGTGTGGTCGGAGGAGGTGTACATCCTCAGCATGTCGCCAAGTGTTGAACCGTTCAGTGAGACCATTCGTCTGTGGATGGTATGCGGTAGATTTCCGGTGGATGATGTTGCATTCAGCGAGAATAGCTTGGATGACCTCCGACAGGAACACTCGACCCCTATCACTGAGTAATTCCCGCGGAGCCCCATGGCGGAGAATGAAGCTGCGGAGAATGAAGAGTGCAACTTCGTGGGCGGTCGCTGCTGGTAGAGCTGCAGTCTCAGCGTAGCGTGTCAGATGATCGACGCCGACAATAATCCACCGGTTTCCAGAGCGACTATATGGGAGGGGGCCATAGAGATCGATACCCACGCGGTCGAATGGGCGAGCCGGGCATGGGAGCGGCTGTAACATGCCAGTAAGGTGCCGCGGAGGTGTCTTGTTCTGTTGGCAAGTGGTGCAAGACTGAACGTATTTCTGCACAAAGCGATACATTCCTCGCCAGTAATATCGTTGGCGCAGCCTTTCGTAGGTTTTCAGGACACCTGCGTGAGCACTTTGAGGGTCTGCATGGAAATTCATGCAGATGTCAGAGCGCATATGAGTTGGGACAGCAAGGAGCCACTTCCGACCACCAGGCATGTAGTTGCGGCGGTACAGAATGCTGTCTCGCACGGAAAAGTGGGCTGCTTGTCGGCGTAGCGCTCTCGTGGAAGGGACAGCAGACGGATCGGTAAGGTAGTGGAGTAACAATGCAAGGTATGGATCTTTACGCTGCTCCGAAAGCATGTCAGTGGTGTCTATTGGTGACAAGGTGGTAAAAAGTGGTGACAGAGAAGCCACATCTGGGGTCAAAGGCGATCGAGAAAGTGCATCGGCATCTGCATGCTTGCGACCGGAACGATATACTACACGGATGTCGTATTCTTGCAATCGAAGTGCCCAACGTCCCAGGCGTCCGGACGGGTCTTTCAATGTGGACAGCCAACATAGAGCGTGGTGGTCTGTGACCACGTCGAAAGGGCGGCCGTAAAGGTACGGGCGAAACTTCGTCAAGGCCCAGATTATGGCCAAACACTCCTTCTCTGTCACGGAGTAATTCAATTCAGCCTTCTTGAGAGCGCGACTTGCATAGGCGACTACGTATTCGGCTTGGGTGCCTTTCCGTTGTGCCAAAACTGCACCAAGACCGATGCCACTTGCATCGGTGTGAATTTCTGTGGCAGCAGCGGGGTCGTAGTGACGAAGAATGGGTGGTGAGGTCAGCAGGCGGCGCAGCTGGCGAAATGCGTCGTCACATGCAGGTGACCATGCAGATATACCTTTGCTGTTGGAGAGCAGACTTGTTAGAGGTGCGATGATGGACGCGAAGTTGGGCACAAAGCGACGAAAGTACGAGCAGAGACCGACGAAACTTCTTAGAGCTTTCAGTGATGTGGGCAACGGGAAGTCAGCGACAGCCCGAAGCTTATCGGGATCCGGAAGAACACCGTCTCTTGTGATGACATGTCCCAAGATGGTTAGTTTTCGTGCTGCGAAGTGGCACTTTTTGGAGTTAAGTTGTAGGCCCGCAGAAGTTAGACACGTCAGAATCTCGTGGAGGCGAACAAGATGTGTCGGGAAATCAGACGAAAACACTACGATGTCGTCCAGGTAACACAAGCAAGTTTTCCACTTATGGGCACGCAAGATGGTATCGATCATGCGCTCAAATGTGGCAGGTGCGTTGCAGAGTCCAAATGGCATCACTTTGAACTCATATAGACCATCTGGCGTTACAAAGGCTGTTTTAGGGCGATCACATTCAGCCATTGGCACCTGCCAATACCCAGAACGCAGATCCAAGGATGTAAAGTACTCGGCGCCTTGTAAACAGTCAAGAGCATCGTCTATTCGTGGTAGCGGGTAGACATCTTTCTTCGTAATCTTGTTTAAGCGGCGATAGTCCACGCAAAATCGAACAGTGCCATCTTTTTTCTTGACCAGAACGACAGGTGATGACCAAGCGCTTTGAGAAGGCTGTATCACTCCACGTTTAAGCATGTCGTCTACTTGCTCCGTAATGACGCGGCGCTCTTCGGCGGAAACGCGGTAAGGACGCTGTCGCAGAGGCAAATGTGAGCCGGTGTCAATAGTATGAGTGATAGTCGTGGTGCGGCCCAAAGCAGGTTCTTGAAAGTCGAAAGAAGAGCGAAACTTGTTAAGGAGAGCAACAAGTTGGCGGCGATGCGAGAGGGGAAGGTCTGCGTCAATAGCATTGTCGAAGGCTGACAAACTTGATGGCTCAGACGCATGAGTTATTGCGGCAATGTGACATGGCGTTTCGTCGGGAAGAATAATATCATCGATAACGTCGACAGGTTGCACATATCCCAACGTTTCACCACGAAGTAAGCTGATGGGGTAGTTGCAGTGGTTGGTAACCAGCATTACGGTTAAACCAGATGCAATTGTAAGAACGGCAAATGGGAGAACAATGCCCTTGCGTTCAGTAAAAACAGGAGATGGCGTAAACACCACCGTGGCGTCAGGTTGCACCACACATGAAAGGCTTACAGGGACCGAAGCTTCCGGGGGCAAGGTGATGTCGTCGTCAGCGATGAGTTTGCAGAGCCGAGGAGACCGGTCGGGTGGTGGAAATTCATATGTTGGCACAAGGGACACTTCGGCACGGGAACAATCGATGATAGCTTCATGACCTGATAAGAAATCCCAACCGAGGATAAGGTCATGAGAGCAAGATGGCAGAACAAAAAACTGTACGACGTACAAAACATCTTGGATGACGACGCGCGCCGTACACAGAGCCGAGGGATGAATGCGTTGCGCGCTAGCCGTGGACAGCACCATGCCACAGAGAGATGTGGTCACTTTCTTCAGTTTCCGACAAAATTTGACGTCCATCACAGAAACGGCGGCCCCGGTATCAATTAACGCTAATGTGGCGACTCCCTCAACATCGACATCAACAACATTTTTCGGCGAAAACGGAGGCCTTGGGAATTGCGCACAAGTTGCAGTTCTTGCCTCCGGAACTGCACTGATTAGTTTCCCTCCTCAGGAGGTGGTCGACGACGCATAGGCGATGGCGACCGGCGACGAGGGGATGGGAAACGAGCAGTCGATGGGCGGCGATCCGAGTCTGAGTGCCTCTGTTCATATGCAGATGCGGTGGCCTGCTGCGGCGCGTAGGTAGGAGTTCCGAAGTATGCGTTTGCAGGTGTGGGGCGACGGCGGCAGAAGCGTGCAATGTGGCCAGCGATGCCACAGGCGAAGCAGATAGGACGATTGTCTTGAGTGCGCCACTCATTAGATCGATGGAAAAAGCGAGGTGAGGGCCTGTAAACTGGAGGCGAGGCCGGAGGAGGTGGAGCTGATAAGGCGACTGGATGCGGTGGGGGCCGCGCGACCACAGCTGCGTAGCTGAGAGGTGAAGGTGGTGCAGGTGGTGCGTAGCCGACAGCTGAGAGATTAGGCGCTACTGAAGTGCACGGGTAAGGGGCCTGCACTGTAGGGAGGACATCACAAATTTCCGTGCGTATGGCCTGCTGCAGTGTCGTAGGCAGGCTTGCGGTGGGCGCGTCGCTATGCGGCAGCAGGGAGAGCTGTCGGGCGACTTCCTCCCTGATGAAGTCTTTGATCTGGTTGGACAGACTTTCTTTGCAAACGTTGGCATTTGTGAGTGTGACGGCCGAGATCGAATCCGGCGGTAGGACACTCTGTCGGGACAATCCATCTCTCGCTTTCTGTGTGGTGAACTGTCTTATTATGCATCCTAGAATGTTCTGTTGACAGTTGTCTTGCATTTGTATGTGTGGCAAATGGGAATACACGTGTTTCCACTCTCTTGGTTTAGAACCAAAGGCAAGACCCAAAATAGCTCTGGCAATCATGGAGAGCTACAGCAGAAAAAGCCTGATTGTGGTCACAACCAACATTATATGATTCACTTGTATAATATACATGTTCGCATTTGCTAGTTGAAGCTGGAACTTAGAACCTTGAAAGCTTACCTGCGTGATGCTGTGTGGTGGCCAAGGTGGTGGCAACTACCTCAGATTATGGGCAGTCGCGGTGTATGCGAAGTTTATCACACGCGTTAGCATTCGACTGTTGCAAGGCGCGCACTGCAGTCAGGCTCTGTTGAGCTTCATAATCAAAGTTATCACAGTTCTCCATCAAGGCTACTCAAAACAGTAATAGGAGACCTACATTATCACGCTTTCTCATGCAACTGGCTGTGGAGAATGGGAGTATTTCACTTGCCCAACACATTCACAACAGCTCGTATCCAGCATTCTCGCTGTTCTGCTTCGTGATAGCTACGGAAATCGGTAAAACTGAAGTCTTTCCTTGCAAAGTGCAGAGCTGTTGTGTCTGCTCACGTTTTCACTGTTCTTCAGGCCAGTGAGCCAGCAAAGAACGTCATGGCGATTCAATGATGCGTCCGACTAGCGGAGAGAAATTTGTAGCTCTTTCCCTGAGTGTTCAATGCGCAAGCACACCTCACATTTAGCGCAAACGTCATTTTGCCCGCGTTAGTTGCTCCTAGTTGCGCAGCAAACTGTGCAAGGGTGACGGGCTTTGCACTAACCAAAACTGCGCTGTTTGTTTAATTCGTACAATTTTCACCATATGTTTACCTTAAAATGTATTTGTTTGACTACCAGTTACAGGAATGTTCGACGGTAGTGCCGTCACAGGGGCCAGACACTTGATGTGAGTTTTCTTTGTCAGCTATGATTCTACTCTGTGGGGTAACCGTACAAAGCCTCAGATTGCCTTGTTTGGCGACAGCACGAACATTCAGTCTGTGTTTCTGGAGCAGTGTTCGGGCTTGCTGGTCCCTGACCATGGTTTCAACACGCTTGAACAAAAGAAGGGCAATGTTCAGGCTGCCAAACAAGTGAACATTTCCCGTCAGTGAGTCACAGATACAGTGTTTGTCTGCAAAATATTGAGCCCAACTGCCAAAAGAAATAAATACTATTTAGAGTCTTGCAGAGTGCATTACTTAAAGCCGCAACTGTTCTCCAGATAAAGTATTTGCCTGCTGTTTTTGTAGCAGTACGCCACATTTGGGGCAAGTGTTTGACACCAGCAACAATTATGGCAACCACGGCCCTCACGACTGTACTCCACATTACAGTTTCCTTTCCCACTTGAGCCTTCAAATGTTTTGAGTAGAGTGGCACCTTTGGTAAATGACGCAATGTGCTCAGGTGCTTGTAATGTCAGTCTCTAAGGTATCGACAGGTTTTGTCCAAGGCATCAATAATAACCTTCAGTGCATGAGCTCGTGCCATTCTTTGCTAATTCCTCTGCTTTTCTCTGACAGGTGACGGAGGGAAGGGTTTCTATTGTGTGATCCAATACGTACACTGGTTCAGGCATGGCATCTGTTCCCAGTACTATTTTTTCGGCCAAGTTTGACAGGTTGCTCGGAAATAACTTTTTGGTCTAGGTAGTAAAAAAACATCGTTTGATGCTTTTTTTCACTTGGGAAGCTCCTGAGGACAACAAAATTCAGTACCCTGATGTGCAAACAGTGTTTCATCAAGTGTAGGTTCATGCTGGCATTACAAAGTCAAGTTTGGACAAGCCCTCCTGAACGGTAACGCCCCCCCCCCCCCCTACGGAATGTATTGAAAACATAGCACAAGGCTGTATTCAATCTGCCCTTGCAAAGTAGCACATGTGTATTTGATGTTAAAGGTACTTAGATTTAGCTGGTTGTTAATGAACTCTGGGAGGTACTACATAATCACAGTTTTGGCAAGTAAAACCATGGCAATTATAATTAATGTCAAGCATGCATTCTCTAAAACATAGTGGCCAAGCACAAACCATGAAGCTCAAACAGTCTCATCATTCTATGTCAACATAACTGTGTACTCTGAGTGAAATTCGCTCTTCTTAGCAAGGACATTGGTGTTTTACTTGGCCCAGCTCGGCTGGCAGCAATAGGATGAGACGTGTACAGAAACAGACAGGCGTATGCACCAAGGTAACCAACATACGTGCACTTCAGGTGACATCATGCGCCGAACTACACTCTAGCCGCGGACCCAGCCGACGTAGAACATGCCTAACATGGCCGCCTTCGCTTCGAACTGGGCCGAGTACCATTAGCTGTGTGCGTCTCCCTTCGTCAGAGTGAATTCGAATTATGTGTGGTGGTCTGTCATGGCCGAAATATTATTGTGAGCTTACGATACACAATTTGTGCCGCGTGTGTTTGTTCTGAGCCATGAGCCGACAAAGAGAGATTGCAGCGAACATCGGTGATGCTGTGCTGCGCTTCGTCTGGAAACGGGATTCTGCGGCGACATATCGATGCAAACAAACATCGTACATGTTTGTTTCATGGTGTCTTATTTGCGCCTAAGTGAACTTGCACAGAACATAGTTATTCAATCATATGAGTTGCAAAGCTTTCCATAGGCTCCATGTATCGAAACCAAACACTTCATTGGCCCCCTTGTGTGGAGTGAGCAGATTGTCGCGCCACCTGTTGATCTGCACGCCCACTATTAAACGCATTATTTGTGGTTTGTGTTGTCACTCCTAGGTGGCATGAAGGTCAGCTAACTCCCGAAAAATTGGGTGAACAGCATGTCCAGATTTGGTAATGCGGTTTTGCAACTCGTATAATTGAATAACTCTGGCATGAAATGCCGTGCGTCAACATGCGCGAGCTCACAAAATTACAGGTTCGCAACTGAAAAAAAAAAAAAGCCTAACACAAAAAGAAAGAAAGCTTGTGCAAACACACAAAAAGTGCATACAAAATCTTATGCTATGAAACCAGCGACTGCTTTACAATTATAGCCGATGCCGTCGATCTTGCTCTGTAGCAGACGATGCACAGCGTTGTAGAAGGCATGGAGTTATTTTTCTCTCGCGTTCCGGCACATGCTGTAGCATTTCCATCATTACAGTTTTACCAAAGCACTCCTCACAATACACAAATTTTATTTGTACCTACAAATACGCATTTTGGAAGCAGTCACAATTTTTTAAACGGGACTATTTCTTTAGTCGCGAAGCAAATTGGCTGCTGCGCTTCGGTCATCTGGGCGGGGCCTCTTCTGCCTTCTTAAGTTATACCCGACTATAGGCATTTGCAGCACCTGGTAGACTTCTGTGCTCTCCCCACTTTTATTGAATATCCCTATGCACAAGCTCTCCAGTTGCCTCGCTGCCACCCCAAATGTGGGTCACGCCATTTATGGGAACAACATGATGATCTGGCCACTGGGCGGCTCGCTAGTTGTGCTCAAACACTCCCTACAAAGCGTGTTGGAGGCTACGGAAGACTTTCTTTCAAACACGAGCCTTGAACTCGCTCACTTGTGGTAAACCAGAGCTACTGCTATACCTACACTCTAGACAAAGGGCTGGAAATCTTACTCCTATGGAAACTCTGGCGATAGAAATTTGAGCTAGAAATGGATAGTCTATACCAAGGAGGGGCTCTCCTCATTGATGGCAGAGGCTGTAACTCCAAGATCCTCAACAAGCCCACTGGGCAGGCCAGTAGTGTACTTTGACCTTTAGCCGGCATTTCAAGTCAAAGAGGACAGTCTGATCAGAGCTTACCAGACATTCTTTCTAAGTCATGTTATGACTTAGGCAGAACTCAATTCCCTGATCAAAACAGGCCTCAGGCGTGTGCTTGGCCTTCTGCAGTCTACCAGCATCGAGAAGCTGCTGGAGATAGGACTTCACAACACTGTCAACAAGCTAATAGAAGCTCACCTAGCGGCCCAAATACGAGACTTTCATCAACAAAGCCAGAGATCAAAGCGGGTATTCAGCCTAGACATGGACAGGCGACAAAAGTTCACTTTTCTCAGTAAATCAAAATTTGCATCATGAAGCAAAGCTGCTAGCTGGCCTAGTTGGAAAGAATTCATGGAAGTACTTTGTGCGATACAAATGGGGACGAAGACTAGTGTAATTTAACAACTGATTTATTTTTGAAAAAAAAAAACATTTGCTTAAAATGCAACATGATCTGTGCGATTCCATACCAGAGAGCGCACCTCTCACACACATAACAATCACTGTAGGGACTCATGGTTGACACCTTCCCGTGAAACATCCACCCAAGGCTCAATAAGGGTTCAAGAGCCGTGAGAGACGAGGCTATATTTAAAAAAAAAAGATCAGCACAAACTAGAGGCCCTTTTTCTCGATGTTGCCAGATATCACAGTGAGGATAATTTCGCTGTTTTTGCCGTGTTACTATTTCATAGCCCATCAACTTGTTACGGCTCACAGCAACTACCCTATACCACATGTTTCCACTGCACTTGTAGGAGAAGGGGAAAGTGCCAGTGCCGCAGTGCACGAGTTCAGAGCCAAAGGAATCGCTAAAGTCCTAGGTCAATCACGTTCAACTTTCTTTTTTTTTTCTTTTGCTCTTGCAGTAAAAGCAATATTTAACTCATTTTGTAAACGTTTATATGCTGCATGGAATTTTTATGTAAGAAATGTAAAAACCTGTTTGAGCAATTGCTCTTGCTTATGTTTACCTGAAAGAACACTGCAGGTTTAGCTGCGTTGTCTTGATCATGCCAACGTTTTATAAGTAAGCCATTACGTGCCAGAGGTTTGTGTTCTGCTTGTCTGTGCAATATTGTAGGTAATATTGTAGGTAAGGTCACCACAAGCTGATGCAAGATACTTTTCTTTTTCTTTTCTCTCTTCATTCAGCGGTGTCAACAATCAACCCCTGCATAACTAAGCATGACATGGCACCTTTGACAAAAATGGATCCTTCTGTTGAAATGCAGGCCCTCCAGTTATTTAATCTCTGTTTTTGTCGCCTCTATTACACATGGTGCTTCCTTGATCCTTTGTCATCCTTGTCTAAGATTGACACTGTTAAGGCTCTGGTAGCCTTATTTTCTGGATTGCCAACATTTCCTTTGAATCGAAAACTGATAAAGAACCTATAGGTTTCACTGTGAAATGAAGTAACAGATAACAACAATCTGGTTACACTTTTTCTTGACATGTTGCATGTAAAGCTGCAAAAGAGTGCCAGCTTCTTCTCATGGTCAAGTAGAATGTGAGAGTGTACGACAATTCACTGTTCTTTCTCCTCCTGCAGGATGAACCGTAGTGGTTATCCAGCGCATGTGGCTACTCCCCCTCCTGCCATGCCAATGCCAGCCACCTCAGGGCCCCCAGGTGAGCTTTTGCTGCTCATTTTAAGACAATCGAGTTTCACACTTCATTGTCGGCATTCATTCTTCTGTTTTGTCCTTGCGCTTATGGCTGCTGCAGATCTAAACCTCTGGCTTTGAAGAATTCGGGTATTTTTTCAAACAAGCTTTGTTGAAGGTGGCCACTCATTATGTGAAGAAAGGCAACACGGAAGGTTCACCAGCGGAGAAAGACTGCCCCTTGACCCCATTGAGGAAACATGCACACTTTCTAGCTCTGTCAAAATACCCATATTCAAGCATATGCGCATGGGATTTGCAGCACTGGCTTATTATTCTAATAAACGGCGGAAATGTTGCGAATCAATTTTTCACCCATGCTTTCATATCTTGTGAACCAGAGCCAGTTGAATGAGCACGGCTAAATACACTACCTTCATTGATGAGAAGTAACAGAAAATAATTCTAAAGAAAGTATTTGCAATGCCCATACACTGTTGCGTCGCCACGCGAAATTCGGGAGCATCCTCTCAAGGATGGTCAATACGCAGACGCTTTCTTGTTCAGCGGTGCTTGCTCCAGTGCTAACGCATTAGCAAAAAATGAGCACTACCACTTTCCACTTTTCTTGCATAAGTGAACCTTCCATGAAACGATCAATCGCATTCGTTCTCATCACGCATCAAGTTCTTTTTTCATGAAAATAACTTGCGCTTTCAATGATAGCCCGCAGAGTACACATACCAGCTTCGCGGGGTTTCTTGTAGACACGTAGGTTAGTTAAACGTTATCGTCTGGACTATTTAGTCGAAACTAGCCTTCTTTTACATGTATATTGCATTTGTCAGTGCTTTTATAGAACATGAATCCCACAACATTACACATGGAAAGTCACACGGGCTTGCGATGTGCTCAAGTTGACCAGCGCTATGCTGCTTGTTTTTGTATGTTTGTTGATAGATGTCAGCACACTGCAAGTGATTTGCTTGTTGATGGGATGGCAAAATGTTCTCCGCACCCAGATAAATGTGGGGACGGGCTGTTGGTGTTGTCAAGTCGTTTGGCGGAGCGAATTTATAAGGTTGCTTTCAGCAGTGATGCTGAAAAAAAAAAAACCTCTTTACGACAAGGATTTTTCGCTGAATGTAGAAGACTGTGAACGCACGGAAAAGAACATCAGCGGTGAATTATCAGCTGCTAACTCATAAAAAGCGAGTTGCATTTCACGTTTTCTTGTGCATTAATGTTTTTTCATGCTCATAAGCCACTTTGATTGTATTT
This sequence comes from Rhipicephalus microplus, assembly GCF_043290135.1. Taxonomy (NCBI): domain Eukaryota; kingdom Metazoa; phylum Arthropoda; class Arachnida; order Ixodida; family Ixodidae; genus Rhipicephalus; species Rhipicephalus microplus. Next base: position 11,599,745 of record NC_134700.1, on the reverse strand, counting down.
ATTGCATCATATCCTTCAGCAAAGTCAAAATAAAACCATAGATTTTCTTGTGAATTGGCCTGTTACGTTGGGCTAGTGGCTAAAGCACTCAGCTGCCGACTCACAGGTCGCAGGGTCGAATTCCGGCCACCGCCGCTGCATTTTCAGTGGAGGCGAAAGTGCTTGAGGCCCGTGCGCTTAAAATAACGTGCACGTAAAAGAACCACAGGTGGCCGAAATGTCTGGAACCCGCCACTATGGCGTCTCTCATAATCATATGGAGGTTTTGGGACAGTAAACCCCAACAATTATTTATTTATTTCTAAATACTGCCAATCCCAGAGGGATTATAGCAGAAGGGCATATACAGTACTTCAATAGAAACTTGACAAGTTGTGATACAATAACAACAATAAGTAATTTTAAAAAAGCGCAAAAAAAGAGTAATTGTAGCATGTGAATAAGGAGAAGACAGGCTCTTAATAAGTCATTGTGGGGGGGAAAAAAGGGGGGGAACAAAAGAAAAACTTGTGAGACCATGGTGTAAGAATTTTATAAAATGGAGCTGTGGTGTGATGTGAGGCATCAAGTGCATAGTGTGGGACTTCGGCAGTAGTATAGACGAAGAAGAATGCAGACAGACATAGTCTCACATGGCAAACAACACAAATAAAGGAAAACAAAACATAACAAGAAAACAACTGTCTAGCAAAATTCAAGTGCATTTAAAAAGTGTGTTAGTGATGTGCTTTTTATGAGGTCTAAGGGAAGTTTATTCCATTGTCTTATGGCCAATGGGAAAAATAATTCTTGAAGTAGTCTGTATGAAAGGTGTATTCTATGAGCATCTGAGTATGGTTATGTTTGGTTGGTCATGTCTGTAAACTTGTTATGAGGTGAGTGACATCAATATTCACTTTATTATGGATAAGTACATGAATTTATATCTAGGTATTTTTGCTCGGCACTGAAGGAGATCTATCAACACATTAGGGGAATCATGAGGCCAGTATTTCTTAAAAATAAACTTGATTGCCTTTATTTGTACTCCTTCAAGTTTAGGGATGTCTTGTTTAGAAAAAGGAAACCATACAACGCTTGCATACTCAAGTATCAGTCTGATAAATGCGTTGTAAACTAGCAGTGCTGTATCTGTAGGGGCTAACCAAAGGCGGCCTCGGATGAAAAAGTCGTTGGAGCGCGATCGCTGTTGTGCCATTCATGTGATTAATTCATCTAAGGTCCTCAGATATAATTAACCCCAGGTATTTATATTGATTAGTTGTACTTAATACAGTGTCATTAATTTTGTACAAAAGTAAAGATTTATTCTTTTTTCTCAAGACAATGAGTAGACTTGATTTTTTCACACTTAATGTCATTTGCCAGTTGGAGCACCATTTCGTAACTGTTTGTAAAGGGTATTCAAGGGTCACGTGATCTTCATGCGTGTCAATCGCATTATATACAATGCAGTCACCTGCAAATTATCTGATGTTGACATGTATATTAGCAGGTAGGTTGTTGATGAAAATAAAAAAAAGAGCCGGGGCCAGAACACAAGCTTGTGGAATGCCAGATATCGCTTTGGCAGTATCAGACGACTGACCATCAATTTCAAATGTAAATGATTGCTTAAGTAATCAAACTTCGAGTAATTTATGAGAAAGTCACCTAGTATCAACTTAGGTTTATAATTTAGTTTTTGATGAGTCACTCAGTCAAAGGCCTTCAGAAATCTCATAGTATAAGGTCCATTTGTTTTCTGGAATCAATGCTCAAGTCATGAACAAGTTCCAAAAGTTGAGTAACCGTAGATAATTTGCAGCAAAGGCTATGTTGGAAGGGTGTTAGGAAAGATTTGGCATCTAAAAAGGATGTCATGTGTTTGAGAATAATGTGTTTCAGTATTTTAGAAACTGCACTTGTTATAGAGATAGGCCTGAAATCAGCTGCATCGTAGTTATTTTCTGATCTGTGTACTGGTGTGATTCTTGGGGTCTTTCATTCTTTTGGAAGCTTACCAGTTGATAGCGATTTGACTAAGAATAAACACAGATACTTCACAACCCATTCAGCATATCTCCTCAGAAATGCGTTAGGAATATTATCATGCCCAGATACTTTCTTGGCATATAAATTAAGCAGAAAATATATAGGACTCCTAACTCCGGAATATTGATAGGTTCAATGTGCCTCTTAGCAGGTGCATCCAGATGAAGAATACTGCCATGATAACTTGTGAAGACAGATTGAAAATAATTATTAAGAGCATTTGCCTTAGGCTTTCGCACGGGGAAACCGTTTTTTCATCCTATGACTTAAGATTGAGGTAGTTTCAGAATTTTGTAGGTGATGTTTTTATGAAGTTGTTCAGTTTGGGAGAAAAGAAATTATCTCTTGCGGCCTTTATAGTTGCTTTCAGACTAATTATGGCATTTGTTTTTTGTTGGCTTAGTAATTTTTTCTTGAGGGATTTTCGTAGTCGCTTCACCTTTCATTTTGCATGAATGATGTCATGCGTTATCCATGGGTTGTGTTTCTTCATCTTCTTTGTTTTACTGGGTACAAACTTGTAAATGTACTGCCAGACGATATCTTTGAACACATGCTATTATGTTTCAACATCCGTTGAGACCTGGCAGGAAATTTCACTGAAGGAGGATAGTTCGTGCGAAAGATGGTTGATAATGCTAGTATCATCAGCATTGTGAAAGTCGAGAAAGGGTTTTACCACCAAACCTTTGGAACAATTGTTATAGACTGGTATACTGCAGGTCATCATCTTATGGTTGAATATTCCGTCGGTTACCTCTATCTTTATGTTCTCTGTAAGAAAGGGACTGGTTAAAAAAATGAGGTCTAGTGTATTGCCTTTAGAACCACGATAGCATGTAGACATATTAACTGCTTGGTGTAAGTTGAAATCTAACATGATATCGAAAATAATATTGCCACAGAGACTAATTACACTATCCAATATTATAAAGAATCAGCCTCCACAGTCTTGTGCGCACTCCTGCTTGTGGCCGCACGACTTATGCCTCTTGTTCACGGGCAGGAGTCAGTGTGGGTTGGAGCTGCGAAGAAAAAGAAGGAGTGTTGGCGGATTAGCAGTTTTTGTTTTGAAATGCTCTAGCGGACTCTTTCATTTTTTGCACATAATATTCAGGGCACAAGTTCGCCCATAATAAACTAGTTTATAGCGGTTCTCCTCTTGGACCCGTTACAATATCAGAATGGGTAGACTGATGAGCCATAGTTAACCAATTGATATCTGATAGATTGAAATCCCCAAGAAGGATTACTCAGCTTTGTCTAAAATGATGATGCATGTATTCGTATAGCGAAAGCATGGTGTTAGTGTCAGCAGAGAGACTCCGATAAACACAGCCATCAAATATTGCATAGCAACGGAATAAGCTTGCAGAATATGCCTCTGCTCCTTTAACATCAGGTAGCGGCATAAAACTTAATTTTTTGCTTATTAGAAGCGCCACTCCCCCCTCCCCTCCCTTTGTCTTTCTAAGTTGCAGAGAATAGCATAATTTAGTGGAGTTATTTTCACATTTAAGATGTCTGGGCAGAGCCATGACTCTGTGATTGCTGCTGTGGGGCCGGAGCGAATGGACACAGCAGACTCGATTGAAATGAACCAAACAAGACACATTTATTCGATTACATTTAGAACGACAATATCGCCAGCTGAATTTAAGTAAATCAGTTGTGATCGACACGCTAAAACAATCTTATACATTATTTCACAACACTCAACAACATAACAAACACAAGGCGGTGTCAACAACGCTGAACTCACCACGAGGGTTCGCAGGCGACGACCCATGGTGCTGTCCTCACGGGCCCACCATGAAAGGCTCATCTCTCATGTGCCACCACACATGCTTGCAGCCAGGCATCACTGCTGGCGCTACCGCGCTAACCTTGATGGTGATGGTGGTAATAAATGCTCGCGAGCATAACGCCACCCACCGCTCAATAGTTGTGAACCCTAAATGCAGCCCATGTGCGAATCGTGTGTGCCACGAGGTGCAAACTACTTTACAGTGGGTTTTAGCAACCCGACAATGCAAATTCTGGTTTAAGCAAAATGTGCAGATTTTCGAGGTAGTCTTTGTTTTCTTGAATGCTGCACGCGTTGATGTTCAAGAATGTTATTTCTGTTTTTCATTTGTCGGCGCTGGCGTAATGTATGTGCATCGCTTTGGCTGTTTTTTTTGGCTGCTTTTCTGGTTGCTTTTCTGCTTCTTTGTGCCTGTGTTTCTAGTGTTCCGCTGTAAACCAAGTTCACAATGAATCCCAACCAACTGGCCTAACTGGCCGTCTTACTGCAAAAAATTTTTCTGGTAACCGTTGGCAAAGAACGAAGGCAATGTAGTGCCTGCCAGAAAGCGTGCCAGAAAAAGCCTACGTGTCTAGCATAATGCAACTTCACATCTACTGCGCCTACCTGGGAGGGCTGAGGCGCCGATCGCTGCAGCCAATATTGTTGTGCTGGATTGTGTTCAGCATTCATCGCTTTGCAGAAACGAAAGCAACAAGTGTAGCACACGCTCTCATGAGGCAACAGCCCAAACACGCCTGCATTCGCTGCCAGGACCGCTAGAGCATTGCTCGCAGGAAGCTTGCATCATCGCGTTAATGCAACGGGCTTCTTGCTGCGTCTGTGGACCGTCTGAAGCAGAGTGGGTGCAAGCGGCTCAGCATGGTGTGTTCGCCAAATAAGCGAAGTGCTGCACGCAAGTAGCCAGTAGAAGATCGGCTCCCTGCAACTGTACCGTGTCTCGTAAAAACTCTGTTTTCGCAAAGTGGCAGATCATAGTACACATTTATTACGGGACAGTCGATTATGTCTGTTTTGTGGCTATTTCAGTCGCTGCGTTGGCTGCGTATCCGGGACTCTGCAGTAGTTTCGAAATGCTCTTTAGTGTCACTACTGCGTGTCATCGAATGGTCTTGCGAGAATACCAATCACTTCTGAACATCGGCACAAAGAAAGAAATGGCTTTGTGCTGGGCACTTTGGGCAATATTTGCTGTGACACTGTATTTATTCCTTTTTTAGTGGGCGGTGACAGCGCACATAAAGAAATGCAATTCGATACTTGGTCATAGGCATCCATAAGAAGGTGGGGTGAGTGCAAGGGGGGCACAAAGTCAGCAGTATACATTGACATGATAGGAAGGGGGGGCACTACAACAAACCTTTACTCCTACTGCCCTAAAGGAGAATCCTGGGCACGCTTATGTATTTCATGGTTAATGCATACTATTTGTAGTGCATAGTAAGTCACATTCCCGGCTAGTTCTCAACATGTACGCACATATTTATAAGGTTCTACTGTAACGAGCTTTGAATGTGTCTCTCACTCTCCGTGTCTGTGTGTACGTGTGCACGCACATGTACTGGTATGAATTTCATGTTGCAGCTAGCTCTTTGGTGCCATATACTTCACTATCTTATGTCGCCGCTTGTGTGCGTAATGCTACTTCTGTGTATTTTTTGTGCTTATTTTGTGGGCTTGCTACTTTTGTATGAAGAATTATGTAAACTAAGAAAAAATTAAACTTAATCAAAGCTAATTTTTTTTCCTCTCTGTGTGTGTCATGAAAAGCCTGTGTGTGCTCCAAACACGAAGGTAGCTGCTCCAAGGTATTCCCATCACTAGAGATGTTATGTGCAGTAATTATCACATAAATCAGAAGCAAGTAAACTGGATGGAAAGCAAACGTGGTCATACTGTATCGGGCTCACAGCTGTATCGGGCTCACAGCTGTATCGGGCTCACTGTTGGCCAATCTTTTCAACAATTTTTTATACAATTTTCTGACACGCGTTCAGAATTTTACGATTCAGGCAACATAGATTTAAACTTCAACGCAAGATCTGTTTTTTTATCTCCTACCGACATGCAGGAGGTGCGCAGTACTATCCTAAATTTAAACAATAGTAGCACTTGCGATGTCGATAGCTTGCAAATTAGACCTGTTAAACATGTTGTAGACTTAATCACGTTTCCGCTGACACATATATTGAACTTAATCTTGTCCAGTGAAACATTTCCCCTGAGATTGCAAATTTCGAAAGTTGCCTTGATATTTAAAGATGGGGACAAAAATGTCTTTAAGAACTATCGGCCTATTTCAATTCTGCCAGTTTTTTCTAAAGTCATAGAGAAACTTTTACACCTTAGGCTATCCAGTTATCTTTCTAAACACTTGTTACTTGGCAACGTTCAGCATGGTTTCAGAAAACACTGCTCTACTGAAACTGCCTTGCTAAAACAAAAAGAAATAATATTACATACTTTCTTGAATCACTGCTTAACTTTAGGAATTTTTATTGACTTATCAAAGGCATTTGATTCATTAGGTCATAGAATTTTGCTCAGTAAGTTGCATTCCTACAGTATAAACGGCATTGCTCATAACCTCATGTCGTCTTATCTAAGCCACCAAAAACAGTATGTTTCCCTTGGTGACTTCCACTCTGAACTTAAGTGCATTAAGGCTGGAGTCCCCCAGGGAAGCATACTAGGGCCTCTGCTGTTCTCCATATATGTGAATGACTTGCAGTACACTGTCTCACACCGCTGAATATCCCTTATTTGCTACGCACATGGCACAACCCTGTTAGTGACTAGTAAGAAAGCCGAAGATATAGAAAAAATTTACGCAGATGTTTTACCACTTCTACTTTCCTTGACTGAGAAAAATTCTCTGGTAATCAATACTCAAAAGACTAAAGCAGTACTGTTCCGACCGAAAAATACCTCAGCTGTTCTGCCTCACGTCTGCCGTGGTCAATGCAAAATAGAAATAGTTGAATAAATGAAGGTGTTAGGAGTTTACTTTTCGAGTAATCTCGCATGGTATTACCATGTTAATGAAATACACAAAAAACTTTGCAAAACAATTGGGCTCATCAATAGAAATAGATACCTACTGCCTGAGTGCATAGATTTGTGCTCTCGTTATGTCATTCTTTAATGTGCCCTCAACTTGGTTACGTGCACCTAATTTGGGGAACAACAACAACAAAGAATATTAACAAGTTGTTACTTTTACAGAAAAGGGCAATGAGAGTGGTAGCAAATGCTTCTTTTTATTCTCACTACCAGGAATTGTTTGATCGATACCGAGTAATGACCGTAAATCATCTTTACAACTACCGTTTGACGCTGTCTTACTACGTGGCAAATAAGAAAAATAACTCATTTTATAATGATAGGTCATCCACCAGGCCCACGAAGCGGCCGCCAGGTACTCCCTGTCGGTCCCTACGTGGGAGACGCCCGCTACGCGCTAAGCGCGTCCTGCAGGACTGAAATAAAGTTTTTTCATTCCATTCATTTTATAATGACCTATCGATGCTACGAAAGAAATCTCACTGGCACGATACACCTTTCCCAGAAACGTGCTCTGTTTCAACGCCGCAGAATAACTATGCTTCTCAATCAATAACTTATACACTGCCCCATCTATTGAATAAATTTACAGATAATGCTATTTATATATATCGCCTGCCAAATAGCTGTTTGCAAAGCGTATTTTTGGCGCCTGACTGTGTTATTTCTGAAATTTGATATATGTTGCCCACCAAACAACCGTTTACTAAGCGTATTTTCTGCCGCCTGACTATGTTATTTCTAATTGTGTGCGAACTGTATATTGTTATTATTTGTGTTGATGTACACTTTTGAAGTGAATTTGACCATGAACTGTCTTATCTGAGAGGACGTTTTGATTGTAGGTATCAGTGTTTCTTGGTGGTGTTGATTTTTTGGTATTTTCGTGGGTCACTCGCGATCATCTCTGCGTACAGTACTGCTATTTCTGTTTATTTTGTGCCATTGATGACTTTGTGATTCTTTGGTGTGTTTTCCGAAACAGTCAATTCAGGGGCGTCCGCCTCGTCAAGCTACTTTTCACAGTAGCTTTTTGCGGCCGCTCCATCCTTTTATGGAAAAGGAAAATAAATATTTCATTTGATTTGATTCGTTCCAGAAATTGCAACGAAAGATCAAGGAACCTTAGCGTATTCCCATATGGTGTTTCATGTGTTAGTTTCAGAGGCTGACAAACCGTCTCAAATACTCCAAATATCTTGGTGCAGAAGACTGAGGCGCAAAAAACATAACGTGAAGCAGGAAGAGCAGGAGAGAAGACAGAACAGTGCCATTCTGTCTTTTAGAATTCCAAAAGACAGAAACAAGTCCTTTTGGAACTCCAAATGTCAAAACAGCACAACTTTGAAACTATTTGGCATCACACTTTAAAAAATATCAAATAATCGTTCACAAACCTGAAGATTTTTAAAGCCTTAGTTCCCGACAACCTCTCATCAATTATTCGATCTAAGTGGGCCATAAAAATATCACTAAGGACGGGTGCAATAGCCAAACCAGCACAAATACTCTGTTTTTGGATTTAGGTGTTTTCATTCCAATTAACAAATGTGTACGTTAAGTACAAAGCCAATAAATCCAAAAAAACCCTGCACTGACATACCACAAGTGTTCTGAAAGGTCAGTGCACCATGCTCAAGGTAGCACTGTTCGACAAATTCTAGAAGCATATCATGAGGTAAATTGTACAAATATTTCACATCACTGGAAAATGCCTTAACCACTACTTTGGCATTCAATACTAAAAAATTCACAATCTGCTTAATTCTTGGTGTGAGAGAGAGAAAGAGAAACTATTATTTATATATATACAGGGAGTCTGAGGGAGATGGGCCGATGCAGGCCACCCCTCACACACACTAGGTGGTCTCCTCGTTACAGAAGTCCATTGGCAGCCAATGCTACTCGAGCTCGGTTTACCAGGGCCTTCTGGCTTGCCAGGTTGCACCAGCTGAGCAGGGCTGCCTCCCAGTCCTCCCGGGTGGGGTGAGGTGCGTAGTTGACTGGCATGCCCACACTATGTGGAAGATGTCAGGACTTCTTCGGACAGTGCGGGCATTTTTCTGTGCACGCAAGATCAAGATATTTGAAAACTGCCGGGCATAGCAGTGCTTTGATGTAAAGGTGGAGGAGTAAGTGTTCCTCTGCCTTTGTAAGGCCCTTACAGGGTTTATGATAAATCGTGTGGCGGAATTAATAGAATTCAGTAATTTCTCAAAATGTTAAGGCCAGATTAGGTTCGGGATTCATTCTAAAAAGGTCTGAAGGTGTTACCCGGAGAGTGAGCGCGCGGGCAGTGGTGTCTGCTGTTTCAATCGCCTTCGAGGCCCGTGTGAGCTGGAGCCCATATGATGCTACAGGATGCGGGGGCCCCGACGTAGTTACTATTTTGTAAGATGCGGTACGCCAGGTATGGGGCGTATCTATGTTGAATATTTTTGCAGGACCCTCTCGAGTCCGTAATAACGTGCGAGTCCTGGTCTGCGGTAGCTAGCGCGATGGCGACTTCCTCCGCATGTGTTATGTCCTGTGCTCTCAATGTGAGACCATTCACTTCGATGTATTGGTGGACGACTGCAGCAGTCGCAGTCTAACCCCCCCCCCCCCCCTCGTGGTGAGGGCCGGAGGCGTCCATGTAAAATGCGCCGTGTTTGTTCTCATAGTGGCAGGCTAGTGCCTCCGCCCGCTCAGGGCGCCTTCCATTGCGGTCGTCACGTGTCATGTCGGCCGGAAGAGGGCGCACGTGCAGGGCATATCTCCATATTTCTGGGATGCGTACGCGTTCTTCCATCTCTGTTGGGTGGTCTGTTGGGTGGTGGATGTGTGGTTGAGCTAATTTGGTTGGTGGATGTGTAGTCGGGCTAATAGGCGGTGACTTGACGGAGTGTTCGAAAGTCTCGTGTATTGATTGGTCAAGTGTGCCTCCTGGAGCTCTGCGAAAGTGTTTACCATTCCCAGGCCCATAAGGTGCTGGTTGGGCGTGGTTATGGGGAGACCGAGGGCACGCTTGTACATCTTCCTGCGAATCACCTCAAGGGCGTTCTCATCAAACTTGCAGAAATGGAGGTAAGGAGCCGAGTAGAGGGCTCGACTGGTTACCAATGCATGCGCCAGTTGCAAGGCATCTTTGCAACGTAACCACCCGCGCTTGTTGGAAACCCGGCGGACCATACGGCCCACTTGGTCCCCCACCTTACGCAGTTTTGTCAATGTTCTATTGAATCGGCGATGTTTATGAATAAACAGACCCAGTACTCTGATCCCATGGTGTTCTGGGATGGGTCTTCTTCCTAAGGACAGTTCAATTTTGGCAGTGCACTTTGCCGAGGGATGTATGTGCACTAATTCCGATTTAGTCGGGGAGCATTGGAGGCCGCAGCAGCGGTTGTAGGCGTCCACGATCTTCGCCGTTTGCTGCAGGTTGGCTTCTATGTCTCCCACCGATCCGTGTTTAGCCCATATAGTAATACCGTGGGCATACAGCGTGTGCTGTATGCCTTCAACATTATCTAGCTGAGCTGGGAGTTTCATTATAGCCAGATTAAACAATAGGGGTGAGAGGACCGCACCTTGTGGAGTACCTTTTGTACCTAATTGATAGGGGCCGTGTTCTTCATCTTGTATTCGGATGTATGACTGTCGGTCAGAGAGGAACTGCCAAATGTATTGAAACATATAGTGTCCACAGTTGATTTGGGAAAGGGACTTCAGTATTATGTCATGTGTGACGTCAAAGGCCCCCTTCAAGTAAAAGGTGAGTACTGCCTTGTCATATAGAGGGTATTCGACAGTATTTAGAATTTTGCCGTCTAATTGAAGCAAGACATCCTGTACGGACCGGTGCGGGTGGTACCCGGACATTGTGTCTGCAAATATGTGTTGGTTTTCCAAAAACTTGGACAAGCGATCTCGCACCATGGTCTCCATCAGCTTTCCCGCACAAAACGTAAGAAAGATGGGGTGAAAGTTGTCCGTGTTTATGGCTTTGCCGGCTTTCATAATGAAAGTGATTAGGGCGGTCTTCCATTCGATTGGAAGGGGTGTCCCACCAAGCCAGATTGAGTTTATGTATTCGAGGAGTGCGTCGTAGGCCGGGTCGGAAAGGTTGGCAAGTAATTTCACTGTTAGTTTGTCTCTCCTTGGCACCGTTCCTCGCTTCATTTTAGTCAGGGCCACCTTCAGGTCAAGGAGCTGGAACTGTTGATCCAGCTCCGCGTTCTCAGAACCTCAATCCGCGTTCTCAGTACGCTGGGGCTTGGATGTCATGTCGGACACAGAGGTATCGATTGCATAGTTTGCATGCTAATTTTGAGGTGTCTCCGTCGAAGGCATGGATTGCGTGTTGGAGATGTTTTTGTGTCTCGGCTCTGGTATGGGTAGGATCAATCAAGGTGCGAAAGAGACACCAAGTGTTCTGGCTAGACATTTGTCTAGCAGCCGTGTTGCATCGGTCTACCCAATTCGAGTCGGCGAGCTGAGCTGTGTACTCTGCGGCTAGTTGGGTGAGCTCGGCAATGCGAATTTTGAGTTTCTGATTGTGTTTTTGGTGGCGCCATCTGCGGACAAGGCTGTGCCGTGCCTCCCAGAAGTGAAGGAGGTGATTTTACACCTTCAGCGTAGCCTCTGAGAGTTGAACTTGAGTTTCCATCGAACGAAGGTGGGTGACCAATTCTTGTGACCATGCGTGGTAACCTGTTTCGTGAGTAGGGGCCAGGTCAGAGGAGGTTTTCTGAAACTTTGTCCAGTCGGGTATGCGGGCTTGAGCATAGATTGGGTCTTGTCATTAGTTTGGTTGTGACGGCAGTGTTGAGTATGCAGTGGTCACTGCCGAGGATTTCCTTTGTGTTGGCCCAGTCTGCATGTCTAATGTTTTTGGAGAAGGTAAGGTCCGGGCACGTGTCCCAAGTCACGGAGTTACCTACCCGCGTTGGATGTGCAGGGTCAGTGTGAAGAGTACGACCCAGCGTGGACACAAGTTCTGCCAGCTTGCGCCCACGCTTCTCATCACACACATATCCTCATAGTGTGCTGTGAGCGTTGAAATCACGCACAATCACCAGGGGATCCCTGCTGGCAGCCTTCAGGGCGCGACTGAAGAGTGCTGAAAACATTACATTTTTAAGTCTGGGGGTACAATTTATGTTAAGTATGTGGAGTGGCGCATCTTGTTTCTTGAGCGGAAGAAGTTTCATCATCACGTAGGAATACACAGTTTGGAGTTCCAAGTCGACAAGTTTAGCTGTATAATTATGCACACAGACGCAGGAAGAAGGGTCCTGCTGGAAAGTGATGTAATTTGTAAGGATGGCGCCACTGCCTGGCTCCTGGAGGACAACCACCGCCGGAAGGGAGTCAAGAGTTGATAGGAAAAGTAGAAGATGCGCCCGCTTCGTGCGGGACCGAAAGCCTCGACAATTTTACTGAACAATGTTAATGGGGATGTCCAAATTGGTTTTCTTGGTGTGAAACGGGTCATTGATTTGAAGGAAATTCAGCTTTTTCTGCAGAAAAAGCTCCACATTTTTTTTGCCAAGAACCCTGTTCCGAAATAATTACCCCGAACAGCATACCATCTTTCTGCGTCTTGCAACTAAAAACATGTCTAAGCCCAGTTTATCTGTTTTCATGATCTGTTTAGCCAAATCATGCAATAGAAGGGTGTTGCACAAGTTTTTGGCAGCCGTTTGAACAGTTTGAGTGAAACTTTTAGCTTAATATCGAATACCGACTCAATCGCTACTTGCGCCTTTTGAAAAAAAGGACCATTCGGGAAAACACAGAGCTCACCTTTTTTGTCAGAAAAAATGACTCAAAGTCCTGATTCTTTGAGGTATGTATGGATAAATATGTTCCACTAATAACAATCTCTAACGACAAATCCAACCCTTGGTTTAATATCTCGCTTAGATCGCTCAGAAATAAAAAGAAAAGGTTATATGCTTCAGCTAAAAGGTTATCATCTTCTAAGTCATGGTCTATGTATAAAAACTGTTTAAAATCTTATTGTCTTGCGATTAGCGAAGCGAAAAAGAAATATTTTTCCGCCGACCTGTCTTCACTTTTACTGACTAACCCTAAAAAGTTTTGGCGTGCCATTTCGCCTGACCGTGGCAGTGACATTGTTACATTACATAACGCCGATAATGTTCCTGTCTCTGCATATGAGTGTGCTTCAACCTTCAATTCGTTTTTTTGCTCGGTTTTTACTAATGAAGACTTTTCTTCGGTTCCCTGTGTCCCCGATTGTGAGTACTGCTTCATGTCCCCTATCATTGTTACTGTTGAAGGTATATCCAAACTTATACACGGTCTAAAGCTGTCTACATCGTGTGGTGTTGACAATATTAATTCCAAGGTACTTAAAAACACATCCGCTTCCTCCAGTCAAATTTTATGCCACATTTTTCAACAGTCTTTATCTTCTGGTCAACTTCCCACTGACTGGAAGATAGCAAAGATTATTCCGATATTCAAGGATGGTAACAAACACACACCCGGTAACTACCGCCCCATTTCGCTAACATGCATCTGTTGCAAGCTGCTTGAACACATCATCACCTCTCATATATACAGCCATCTTGAGTCAAATAACTTCTTTCTAAATCAGCATGGTTTTCAGAAAGCGTTATCTTGTGATACTCAGCTATTAGAATTTACGTCTGATTTACATAACGGCATGAATAGTAATAAAACTGTTGACTGCATCTTTTTAGACTATGCGAAAGCATTTGACAGAGTTGCCCATTGTCGCCTAATAGCTAAGCTGTCTGCACTTAAACTCGACTCATCAACATTATCTTGGCTTAGAAATTTTTTGTCAAATCGACAGCAGTTTACATTTGTCAATAACTTCAGCTCGTCTACTTCATTTGTTTCATCAGGTGTGCCCCAGGGCAGTGTATTAGGCCCTCTTCTTTTTCTGATTTATATTAATGATTTGCCTTGTAACATTTCTTCCTCAATTCGTCTTTTCGCGGATGACTGTGTAGTGTACAGAACTATTTACTCTGAAGAAGACCACGTACATTTACAAAAGGACCTTGACTTAATAAATCAGTGGTGTGACCGTTGGCAAATGACGCTTAACACATCTAAGTGCTGCGTACTTTCTTTCACCCGTAAGAAATCGGTTTTTAACTTTTCTTACTCTATCTGTTCAGCTGTAATTCCCCGTTCATCTACATACAAATACCTTGGTGTCCATCTTTGTACTAATCTTGCCTGGTGTACTCACATCGACAAGATATGCGCGAAAGCAAACAGAACTCTGGGATTCTTGCGCCGGAATCTGCATCATTCCCCATCTACCATTCGGCAGCAGGCCTACCAAACGTTTGTACGTCCTCAGCTGGAATACGCTTCATCGATCTGGTCTCCGCATCAACAATACCTAATAGATAAAGTGGAATCCATCCAAAATCGTGCAGCCTGCTTCATCACTTCAATGTATAACCGCCACTCCAGCATCACCCAAATCAAACGCGATATTGCCCTTACTAACTAGGATTCCCGCCGCTCTGTCTCCCGTCTATGCCTCCTCCATAAGTACTACTACAACTCGTGGACCAGTCGTCTATCGCTTGACATTCCTTCGCGTACATCTAGTCGACTTCATAATCATCTCAGTTTCAGACGCATCTTTGGCAACACTCAGTCATTCAATAATTCTGCATTGCCACGCGCCATCGCAGTTTGGAATAGCCTTCCGGATGAAATCGTTTCTATGAGAGATCCGGTCAAATTTCGTGAGCTACTGCAAATTTATATGTTCTCTTGATTTTGTATAACGATGCTTTATTTTTTTTTTCATTTTGTTTTTTTGCTGCATTTGCTTATAGTGTTTGTTCTTCTCCCTTCCATTGTGCAATTTTCTTTGTTTTCTTCGATATAATTTCTTTTTATGCTTTATGTTATTGTGATTTTTCTGTAACCCCCCCTACTCAATGCTCTTCTGGGGCCTGTAGGGTAACATGAATAAATATGTGACCGTCTTCTTTATGGGCAACACTTGACGCTTGGGCTTGAACTTTTCGAGCACATGAACATCCTCGGAAATACACCGTTTCCTTTCACGATACGGAGCACAACCAGAAAGTTGTCTCGCAAGAGACAGGAGCTTAGGCGCTTCAAGTCTTGGTTCAACGGCGCACTTGGGACCTCATCTTAACGTCTCTTTCACATATTCAGGCAGAACGACGTCGCCCGTGGTGTGAATAATGTAGCCCTCAGCAGGTTTCTTCGGTTGGCGCTTGGACCTGAGCTGTGACGGGATTGTTGACCAAAGACGTTCAGTTTTGCAGTCCACAAGGCCCCACGATTCACGCCGCCTTTTCTTCTTCTGGATTGTTGAGCTGTGTTCAATGTAGACCTGATTGCGCAGCATATCTCAGTACAGATGTATCTGCCTGTGACACTCCGAATGCAGGATTCTAGTAGTAGTTGCCTCAAGAGTGCCTGAAACAGGCTCAAGAAAGGCCACTCCCTCAGCTTTCACTACGCATTCCGTGCAGGTCTGGCTGTTTTTTTTTTCCCTCTTGGTTTTCTATTTTTAAAATGGTGGTTATTTCACTGTAGATCAGGTTTCAGTGCCTAGGAGTTATGCTCAGTGCTACCATTTCACTGTAATTATTACTAACTTTGCTGGGCACAGTTATGCCTGTTACAGAGATCAGAATTTATTGAATGCTTTGGCTGCTGCATCCTCTCGATGAGTGGGACATTATGAATATGTAGTGAATGACAATATAGTTGCCACACTTCTCTCATCAATGCTGAACTCGGGAAATAATTGCTGTGTCAGGAGGTTCTGTAGGGCGTTTAGCAGTCTTGTGGTGGCGTTAACGTCTGTATTGTATGTGTGTGCAGGTGGAGGAGGGATGGTGCCATCTCCAGGGCCTCCTGGAGGTATGCGGCCCCCGCCCGATCGTTCAGCACCACCTCGTCCTTACCCGTCCTACCAGGTGAGCATGTGCAGCACAGCTAGATCAACACTCCTCGGTGATCAGGTCAAACTAGAGAATATGCTGGTGATTAGTTTTTGGGCAATGCCTTGCAATACCTCCTATGTAATGTCCTGCATGTCCATTGTAAAGGAAGAGAAAACACTTCACTAGTGCAGGCTTATGCTTGCAGGGAAGAGATGTCTGCATATATTGTGCATTTTTTAAATGCAAAGCATTTCTTTGCATACTGTAGGCACTTTGAGCATGTATCTGCATATCTACATGTCTAGCCACTTGTGTCTGTGCTCTCATGATCACCCCCTTAACTTGGGGTAAAGCAAAATTAGTATGGAAGGGTAAAATGCTCTGACGGATACGACTTGCTGGTGAAAAGATGAATAATGTCACAATCCTGTCACGTACGTTGTAAAACACTTTCCAAAAAACAGTGGCACATGCCCGGCATGTGCCACTGGTATGTGGGTATGTGCCACAGGTGTTGGGCAGTTTATATCTCCCCAGAAACAGCAAGAACACTCATGGGTAGTTTTAATGCTTGAGCGGTAAGAAAAAGCGGACATTGCTAGAGCTGACCAGATGAATGCAAAGAATAAATGTCATTGTCCCAGCAGGAATCAAATTCTGTGTGGCAATCAAGTATTATACCACAGAGCCACGCGAGCTCTCGGAACAAATAAACCCTAATGTTTGTGAAACGCCAATTGTGGTTACAGTGCTGGGCTTTCCAATCTTATAAACATTACTTATGTACTCCTACAATACAGCCGTCGCATCGGGTTGTAGTCAGGTGTTAATTTATTTGTGTATTAGTGTCCAGGGCTACGATTCTCATGAGCAGCAGCACTTTATATCAGCTTATCGCTTCTGGTGTTACTAATATCCATGTTGCTGTTGGCATCATTACACAACTGTAAACAACTGGTGATATCAAACATATGCACCTGTTCAAGATATGTCGGTGCATGCATTTGTACATATATTTAGCACAGCTACGTAAAGTATCGCTTGAAAAAAAAAAAAATTACAGCACAGCCAGCTTCACGCGCATGCTTCGCTTAACATCAATTCCTAAGATAGATGGGAGCTGCCGAATTTTTGTGTGATTCCGTTTTTCTGCATCAACCTGCTCGAAATTGTCCTGACTACTGTGGCCATGTTTGTTTATTTGAGGGGTGTTGCCAGTGCAAATGGTACATTTTGTGAATACAGTCGAACCCCGCTAGAACGAAACTAAAGGGAAAATTTTATTGTAGTGAAATCGAATAAATATAGCCGAACTGAACTAGCAAAACAAAGGAACGTTTATTCTCAGAATTCAAAAAGTGCCCACTGCTTTTTATTCTATCCCAGCAGCGTCACGATGCGATTCCTACCCATGCATAGCGAGGCCACGGTGAAAAGCGCATTGAAACAATGCCTAAAACCGCCTTTGGGAATGAACGAAACAGTTGCATTAACACGTTAACACTAGCAGCTGTCCGCCGTCAAAACGCCGAGATGGCAGCAAGGTATGGTGGAGCGGTGACTTTTGCCTTATTTTATGCTTTATGCCATTCTTATCATATATCACTCGCGGCTAGCTGATTTTGTTGGTAATGCTGATGAATGTCCGCTCTGATTAGTTACTACACTGGCAGAGCGAACAAAATGATAAGCATTGAAATCTGAAAAAGACATTGTTCCGCAGATGCACCCAGCAGCTGCACGAAGGAAACCATGAGCTAAGCAACTGAGCTCCAGCTTCGGAATGCCTGCGGCTATACAGTAAACTCAATGTTTAACATTTCGATGCATTTTCAGAAACTGAAAATACGTCGACGAAGTCTGTATCACGCGTTGGCATCACCAGAAACCACCGCTGTTCAGCAAGCATGAGCGCTGCCATCGCCATCGAGCAATAGTGGCGCCCATGTTGGCTGGTTTTTGGTGGTGCCAACGTGTGTTTTAGACTTTGTCAACGTATTTTCAGGTTCTGAAAATGCATCAAAATGTTAGATTATGTTTACTGTATAGCAATAAAAATCTTAGCCTGGAACCGCATCGTGAAATTTCGTTGAAGCGGGACGGCAGAAAAAGAAGTGTTAGTTGTGGCGACAATATTTATGCATTGACTCCTATGGACTGGTGACGGGAAACCGTGAATTTTTTATTGTAGCGGGAATTTCGTTGAAGCAGCGTTTGTCGTAGCGGTGTTCTACTGGAACTAAACGTGGTGTTTTTTGGACACGCTTGGCCGTTACACCACTGAACAGCACCACATCATCTTGCAGGGTGGCTACGGTGGCCAAGGCCCTGCACCGCCCCAGATGCACTCCCGGGGAATGCCGCCACCCCCAGGCTCTCCGTACACGGCCCCCCGGCTGCCTTCTGGAGGTCCCGCCCCACTCGAAGGCCCACCACGTAAACGGCCGCCCCCAGCTGGCAGTGACGCCTCGCCCCGGTCAGCTGCATCTAAAGGGTGGGTCCATTAGGAAGGAAGCCACACTGATGGCCCTCTGGTGTAACGAGCACAGGCAGCAAATGCTGTGCACACTGCATGCTACTCGTACAATGTTTGTCAGAACTACAATACAGTGTACGCTGAGAAGTATATCACATGTAACCTTGCACAAAAACAATACCACCAGTGTGGTGATTTCTTTCTTTAGATTTAAATGTATCTGACAGATGTCTCTCTGGCTGGGTAAATATGATACAAATGAAATAAACTCTCCAGCCATTTTAGTTAAATGTTAAAATTATAAACAAAAGACTGGCTTGACATTTAGGGATGGATTTGGTCTTTTCCTCAGGCAGCTCTAAAGCTAGTGACATTTCTTGGTGGTGTCCCTTCTCCATCCTCGTTCTTCCCACCATTCTTGTTGCTGCATTGTTTTCTCCACTGGTTCCGCATTCTGTGTACATATACGCTCGGCAAGGTCCTACTCGAGTGGTTGACATTTCCAAAGGTGTTCTGGATAGGCTAGGACTCTAAGAATTGCCTTCCGGTGCAGGCACCTTCCGTGTAGATGGCGGCGACGAAGTTGATGTGATTGTCCATTTTTTCTCTGGGTTCTGCAAAAAGTGTTTTGGACAGAGTTAATACTACGCATGTTGTTATGGTGTTACGGTGTTCTTTCCGAAAAAACATTTGTCCTTTTTGGAAAGCATTCTGCATGTAGCTTCAACGCTGCAGCAAAATCCCTGATAGACATCTGAAAAAATCTGATATTATGTAGCTCTACAGAGTGCTGGCGTAAGAGAATACTGTCACTCTAGGGAACAAAGGGGCTTTTATTCTGCCTCTTACCTCATTGCAAAGTAGGCGGTGAGAGAAAATGCGGATGTCTGTGATGACCATGTCTTTTTAAAGAAAGTTCGTACTTGCTGCCTAAGCGACGCAGCCTCCCTCACCCCACTAGCACCCTTTCGTGCTCCTTTGCTCAACGGAGTGAGCTGGCGCGTTTTGTCTCTACTTGAGCCATGCCCGTCTGTGGTCTTTGCGAGCTTTCACTCTTATATAGAACAATGTGCGGGATATTGTAACCAATCCAGACTTCATACAGAGCATGAAGGTGACAGCAAAAGTTTGCCTCAAGTGTTGTTATTAAAATGAAAAAGATCTGCTGTAGTTCAGTGGGGCTAAACCATGTTTGTGGGGCTTAGTTTAGCTTGTGTTGAGAACAGAGGAGACTAGTGGTTTATAGAGATTTAACTTTGTTACATGCCATGACACAAGAGCTATCGTGTTTCGTACAAAACTTGCAACTGTCAGCTTTCTATCCATAAACATGTACAGTGTAGACCACTTATAACGTAACCTCTTATAGTGCAGAACTACTTACAATGCGGTCTTTTCCTACTCCCATTTACCCTCCCATGTTTACGCATACCGCTTATTGTGCAGTCGCCCAAGATGAAAGACCGGTTATAATGCAGTTGCCGAAACTTGTTTGTGACAAATGCGGTAGCGAGTGCGCTTCTGAAAGAAGGTGCACTAGTGCGCCGCTGGAGAGGGAACAACGAGGTCGTTACGAAAGAGGAGGGGTCACGAAGTGAACGAACGAAGGGTGGAGGGAAGAAAAAGAAAATGAAAAAGACCACGGGACACTGCGCGGGCTAGCCGAGTAAGAGAAGAGGACGGTTGCCTTGGTGACCGATAAGGATTTGCATTGGCGTCGATGCGGCTGCAGCGTTCTACGTCGCTAGTGTGGCTTCATCCGCCCACCGCTCAACGTGACACGTGATATCCCATCCTTATCAACTGCATGCGCTTAGCAGTTTTCTGTCGGGAAAGACGTCGTCGTTATCGCGCTTGCAACAAATATAGCGTTTGCTTCCTCGTCCGTAAATTGTAAACCTTTTACAGTTTTTTGACGTGCGCTTTCAATTTTGCTGCTAGTGCGCTGTCGTATGTAAGCTTGGCGAGTTGCCGTCGTTGCTAATCTCCCGGCCGCAAACGCGAACTTCGTATCACGCACGCTGTTTTGGTTCACTGCTACTGCAATCTTTCTGACGCCGCATCTTTATGTTTTGGACAAACTTTCCGCGACAACATGCCAAACGGCAAACTAGGCCTAATCGGTGTTGGTTGCACTTCGATCGGTAGTAGTCGTGTGAATCTAAGTTGCGGTTTGGTACCGAATCAACGAAACTCTTTGCGGTGGCCACATTTGACGGGAAGGGATACATAATGTTAAAAACGAGGGCGGCACGTGTAGCGCGAATAGTGGTTCGCGATTTGATTGCGATGTTTTAAATCGGGTGCGCGCCCGTGAAATTGAACGGCTGGTGTCTTTCAACATGTCAAATTATGGGCGTGATTCGACATAGTTTTTGTGTAATGCTCATAATTGAGGTTTTCTGGTAGTCGGTGAATTTACACGATGGTGCTTTCATTTGTTAGACCCCCCCCCCCCCTTTTGCGTTCATTTCATTGGCAACGCGTCTTTCTGGACAGTAAATTCTTTTATTATTCAGAAATTTAAATTTTAGCAAGCATGCATCGCGTGTTTTGATTCCCGGACACGAGAAGCTGAATACTCAACACGTTTTGCGCAAGGGAGGCTTTTGAAAAAGGTTTCGATTATAGGTTTCGAAAAGGTTTCGGTACCACTTATAGTGCAAATATTCGCGACTTCCATGACTTGCGTTATAAGCGATCTATACTGTAGTTAATTTAGATGCCACCCTTCAAGTCGCCATTTATTTTTAAGAATGCATCTCCCAAGTGTTTTGCTGATCCTTTGTCAACGACGTTGACCATCAATGAAACTTTTTGGTGGCGAGTTGGTGGTGTATGACATACAACATATTTTTCAGCACAAAAGTAGAAAGCAAAAAAAATAGAAAATGAAATGAAGATAAAACAGATCACATGGCAAGCACTAATTTTTATCTTCATTTCGATAAAGACCACAGACAGTAAATCCCTTAATGAAGGACACTAAAAGTGGCCTCACAATGCTTCCATAAAAATTTCGAGGCGATACCACAAAAAAAAAATAAAAATAAATTGGAGACAAATTATTCACTGAACCTCGTGGGGATGCTGGATGATTTATAAAATGACAAAAGTAGTAGGTAATTACTGTACACACAGCCAAATGTATGCTGAAAGGGGCAGCATTTTCAAAATAATTTTTTGCAACACTAAAACTTGCAGTTAACGTTTTTTTGAGCAAGACTGCAATGACCACACTTGTACTGCAAACAAGAAGCTCTACAAAATATTCTTTGGGAGTAAAATGAAAAACTGAGATCACAGCCTCCTGAGGCTCAGTTCAAGGAGCGTTACAAAACAAATAGAATCAAAATTTGTGAAGTGGTTGCCAAGATATGTGCTCCACAATCTGAGCATATTGCCAAAAAAACAGTGCTGAGAAAAATGCGTTTAAAGTTTCACCTTCTGTTCATGTCTGAAACTACTAAACATTGTGATTTAGGTTTGTCTTGTGATATTTGACTTCTCGGGCATGTGGCCTGTGCCCTGTGTGTCTTTGGTGCCTACTTTAATTTTTCACAACCTTCTTTTTTTGGTCTACAAAGAACAAGTATGGATTTCGAATCAAGTTCTCTGTATGAACGAGTTGTGTGATAGGCATGACAGAAAATACTGTAATTGAATGAGGCCGTATACTGAAATGGTTACACATCTTCCTCGTGTTCAAGCTGTCATTAGTGCAATTAAGTCCTTCTTGATTATAAATAATTACTGGACATTTTTTGTATCGAGAGTGGTTTTATTGCATCAGAAAAATGGCTCACTCCATGACGGCCTATGCCTTCTTTCCAAATAACGAACAGTTATGAGCAGAAAACTGGTGGCACAGGAATTCTTTAGCAGTTTATTTAATGATGCGAGTTGGGCATCAAAAATTATGCCCCTGCTTCATACATGCTCTTTTTTAACACTCTAGCTGTGAGACCCATCATCATACAGATGGTCACGGGAACACTAATCTACGAGGCTTTCATGGTCTCAGAACATTTATAGACGCTCGTTGCGATACCAAGCATGACTCCAAGCACTTCTTAATCGCATCACAAAAGCTTATACAGGGAAAGCTCGTTAATTCACACCTCAATAATTCGAAATTTTGGATAATTCGAAATGGTCGCCGCAGTCCGGTCCGCAGTGCATAGGAGACCATGTGTAAAACGATTCGTTAATTCGAACAGAAATTGCTGCCTCTACGGATAATTCGAAGCGCGCGCCACCGAGCGTCATCATCGTCAAACACTAGTGGAAGCTTTTACGGTCGAACGATAGGTGGCACGACCAGTTTTTTCGAGCTTCAAGTGGCCTCCGAGCAAAGTACGGCCTCCAAAATTCAGGGAGCAATTTTTTTTTCCGTAGCCCTCCCGCTATCTCAGCGCCTGGTGCCACTTGTACGCGGGACCCACGGGACGCTGAGGAGTCGGCAGAGTAGTCCTAGCAGTCCTAGGCCGCTCCCGGCAGCGTCACTTTGTTCCTCGAGCACATTGTTCGTTCACGCCGTCATGCCGTCTTCATCCGCATCGAAGTTGCAAGATGCCGCGGGGAAACTACTGCGCAAAGTCTGTCAAGGAGAAGGTGGAGATTTTGCGAGAGGTTGACCAAAAGAACTCGAGCAAATACGAAATTGCGAGGAAGCACGGCATACCTCCGAGCATGTTGTCAACCTACATACGCAACAGGATGGCCATTGAAAACGCCTATGAAGCCGAGGATTTTGGCGCCAGTCGAAAAAGGCTAAGGACAGCGAAGTTCCCGGAACTGGAGTCAGCTTTGATTATCTGGGTTAAAGAAATGAGAGCCCAGAGTATCGCATTGAGCGGCCCTATCATCATGGCCAAGGCAGCCGATTTCTGGGTTAAAGAAATGAGAGCCCAGAGTATCGCATTGAGCGGCCCTATCATCATGGCCAAGGCAGCCGATTTCGCCCTGCGCTTGGACATTGAAGACTTTGTCGCCTCCGAGGGATGGTTTCATCGTTTCAGGGAGCGGCACAATCTCGTATTCCGCACGTTATCCGGCGAGGCAAAGGAAGTGGACGCCGAAACATGCGCTACTTGGAGAAGCGACACCCTGCAGCAGTACTTGGAGAGCTACTCACCACAGGATGTGTTTAACGCTGACGAGACAGCGTTATTTTTCAAGTTGCAGCCAGACAAGACGATCACCTACAAGGGAGACAGCTGTGCCGGCGGCAAGCGCAGCAAAGAGCGTGTCACTGTTCTGGTCGCCACAAATATGACCGGTACGGAAAAGGTCCCCCTTTTTGTGATTGGCAAAGCACTCAAGCCACGGTGCTTCAAAAACATTCGCTCACTGCCGACGGAGTACGCCGCAAACAAGAAAGCCTGGATGACAGGTGACCTATTCAGGAAGTGGCTACTGAAATTCGACAGGCGAATGGAACTGGGCGGCAGACGCGTTCTTCTTGTCGACAACTGTTCGGCGCACAAAGTCGACGTTGAGCTGAGAGCAACTAAGTTAGTGTTTCTTCCGGCAAATACGACTGGGGCCCTACAGCCAATGGACCAGTGTGTGATAAGGAACATTAAGTGCTTTTATAGGCGTCACGTGCTGGAGAGAATGATTTTGTGCGCGAACGACAGGAAGGACTTCGGCATTACGCTGCTCACTGCCATGCACATGTTAGTGCGCGCACGAGAACAGGTGACCACGACCACAATCGCAAACTGTTTCCGCCACAGTGGATTTGCAGCTGGAAGTGTGCAGGATAGTTGTGACGTCGACGTGGATGGGGCTGAGGAGCTCATGCCAGTGGCATTGCGCGACACTCTTCGGGGCGTACGTTTTGCCGATTATGTTGAAGTTGACACCGGTGCATCGGTGTGTGGTGCCCTGACTGATGAGGACATTATCGCTCAAGTAGCCGGTGCGCAGCCTGATGCTGAAGAACCAGAAGGTGAGGAAGACGAAAATGACGAAGCGCCTGTGCGCCAGTAAGCTTCTGCGGTGATGGAGGCACTTAATGTGGCACGTCTCTTTTTCAGCTTTGAAGAGGGTGAAATGGATTCCCTGCGCCGCGTCCGCGCTGGAACAGAGAGCCGCAGCTGTGGCATTCAGAGAGAAGAAGCAGATGGTCATCACCGACTTTTTCGGCCAATAAATATCATTCGTGACCACACCCCCGAAATCCACCCATTTTTGCTCACTTTCATTATTTCGAATTTTGTTTAATTCGAAATTGCTCAGCGTTCCCGTGGAATTCGAATTAACGAGCTTTTACTGTATTGCCACAGAGACTGTTTACAATAACCGACATTATGAAGAATCGGCGTCCACAGTCTTGTGCGCACTCTTGCTTGGGGCCGTTCGACTCATGCCTCTTGTTCACAGGCACGAGCCAGTGTGGGTTGGAGCTGTGAAAAAGGAGAAGGTGGGCGGGCAGATCAACCGTTTTTGTTTTGGAATGCTCTAGCGGACTCTTCCATCTTTTCGCACATAATTTTCAGGGCACAAGTTCGCCCATAATAAACTAGTTTTTGACTTTGCTTCTCTTGCACCCGTTACATTCTGGTGGACGGTGCTGGGTATGATTGGAAGCCCCCTTGGCGCAAGAGAGCAAAGCCCCGATACTCAACGATTGGAACCTGGCGAACTGACTCCGGTACACCAGCGTTCAAGCCGCCGCCTCCGAGGAGAGCCGCCTGAATTCGCACCCCTCCCCAGTGCTCCAGCAACACAAGCAGCATCCACAGACAACGGAATGATGGCTTACCAGGTGACATCATCGGAACTTATTCTGTCCCCACCATGCTTGTCTGAGCCCTTCCACGGCGACACGTTCGAGGATGTGGAGGATTGGTTAGAACATCTCGAGCGGGTTGCGAAAACCAACGGCTGGGATGAAGCAAGGAAACTGCGTCGCGTGTACTTCGCATTGGAGGATGCAGCAAGGACGTGGTATGAAAACCACGAAGCGTTCATACCGACATGGGAAGAATTCCAACGACAAATAGTAGCTACATATGCCAGCACCAATCGTCGGGAGAAGGCGGAGAACGCTCTACAGTCCAGAAACCAGCGCACGAACGAAAGCGTTGGCATGTATATTGAGGACATGTCCCGCCTTTTCAAACGCGCTGACCCTAACATGAACGAAGAAAAAAAGCTGCGTCACTTGATGCGAGGTGTCAAACAGGAGTTATTTGCCGGTTTGGTACGCAACCCACCTCGTACAGTTGCGGAAATCCGCAACGAAGCCACCTCCATAGAGCGGGCATTGCAGCAGCGCTCCCGTCACTACAATCATGACACGAGTAGCGTTCCTGCGGATGTCCTCTCAGCAAACCTGGGAAGCAGCAGCGAAGCATTGAGGGAAATGGTGCGATCCATTGTGAAGGAAGAGCTCCAGAAGCTGCTGCCCCGACAAGTCGCAACGCCACTTTCGTCTCTGACTACCATGATCAGAGATGAAGTTCGCCACGCCATTCTTCAAGCCGAACCCGAGGCGCAACCTGTTCGACTTGAACAGCAATTGCAGGAACGCCCCGTACCGACTTACGCCGATGCCGTACGCCAGCCCGCCGTGCATACTGCTTCGTTTGCAGCTCCCAGTGGCTACCGACCGGCTTCGCGTGGCTCAAACTATCCAGCTAACTCGAGGCCACGAAAAAACGACGTGTGGCGCACACCCGACAGGACGCCTCTCTGTTTCCACTGCGGCGAAGCCGGACACCTGTACAAAATGTGTCCATATCGACGAGTTGGTCTCCGTGGGTTTTCTCCAAACGCGCCATGCCCCCGAAATGGCGAAAAACCCGTTGAAATTTAAGATTACTTGTCCAGCCATCTGTTTGCAACTGCCGGTTTCCAGCATCAGCCTAGATCACCAGCGCCTGCTCGCTATCGATCGCCAAGCCCTCGACGATTAAGTTCACCTTCTCCACCTTCGACCTCAACACACCGTCGTCCAAGCAGTCCCCATCAGGAAAACTGAAGCCAGTGACCTATGGAGGCAAGGCCGCTGATGTCCGACAAACTGAAGATCCTCCGTCAAGGTCCCAGTGCAGCAACGACGAGCAGAACACTACAACTAGATTAGGTAAAGACAAAATTTCTTCAGACTTACGCGTTACCGTAGACGGGTGTGAATTTACTGCTTTAGTTGACACAGGTGCTGATTATTCGGTTGTCAGTTACGCTGCCGCAAAGGATTTAAAGAAAGTCCTGACGCCTTGGAGTGGACCCCAGATACGCACGGCTGGGGGTCATCTCACCACACCTGTGGGAAGATGTACCGCACGAATCGGAATTCAAGGCACTACTTACGTTGCTTACTTTGTCGTACTTCCGGAATGCTCTAGAGATTTAATACTCGGAATGGATTTTCTGCTAGCGAATGGAGCTATAATCGACCTGCAGAATTCTAGTGTCTCTTTTTCGACCAAACTGGCCATAGACACAAATGAGCCAGAATACACTGCATTACGTGTTATAGATTGTGATGTTACCGTGCCGCCACGATGCAGGGTAATAGTCGGTGTAAGAAATGAAGCATTCATTGATTCTGAAGGTATAGTGGATGCAAACATCGAACTACTGCTCAAGAAAGGCATTTGCGTAGCTCGAGGCATTATTCAATTACGTGGTGGATGTGCCGATGTATTGCTCACGAATTTCGGAAATGAAATTCAGCACGTTGCAAAGGACACTGCTATCGCCTTCCTGCACGGTTTTCAAACAGTGACGGACTTATGTGGTCTGGTGTCAGGGCCACCTACTTCGGAACCTGCGCCCGATGTCGTGGCAAGAGTTGCAATCAGCCAAAATCTAGCCCCAGCCGAGAAGAAAATCATTCAAGACCTCCTAAGAGACTTCACCGGATGTTTCTCTACCTCGTCAAAAGTACGGCGGACCCAGGTTGTTAAACACCGAATAATAACAGATGAAGCTACAAGGCCGGTACACCAAAATCCGTACAGAGTATCACCAAAGGAACGCGAGATCATAAAGAGCCAAGTGAAAGAGATGCTGGAGGATGATGTCATACAGCCATCCAACAGCCCGTGGGCGTCGCCTGTAGTCCTTGTGAGGAAAAAGGACAACACGCTGAGACTCTGCGTCGATTACAGAAAGCACCTGTACAAAATGATGATTTGATTGATGATACGCATTGATGGTACGTTGGATCGGCTACGGCACGCAAGGTATTTCTCTTCATTGGATTTAAAAAGCGGTTATCGGCAAATTAAAGTGGACGAAAGGGACCGTGAAAAGACTGCTTTCGTAACCCCGGACGGTCTATATGAGTTTAAAGCACTCCCATTCAGCCTCTGTTGTGCGCCTGCAACATTCCAGCGCATGATGGACAGCGTCCTTTCAGGCCTCAAATGGCAGTCGTGCTTAGTCTACCTGGACGACGTTGTGGTGTTTTCAGCAATGTTTGAACAGCATGTAGAGCGACTACGTTCGGTACTTCAGGCTATCCATTCAGCCGGCTTGATGATTAAACCGGAAAAATGCCACTTTGAATTCGAGAAGCTTCGTTTCCTCGGTCATGTAATCAGCGCTCAAGGTGTTGGCCCGGACCCGGAGAAGACTGTGGCAGTGGGGCTGTTTCCCAAGCCAAAAGACAAAAAGGAAGTATGCCGATTTTTGGGTTTATGTGCTTATTATAGGCGGTTCGTCAAAAATTTCGCGAAAATTGCCGAACCTCTAACAAGACTCACAAAAGAGGGCGTGCCATTTATTTGGTGCACCGAACAAGACAGTGCATTCAACGAACTAAAGAAACGTTTGCAAGCCCCCACCTATCCTGGCCCACTTTGACGAAACCGCAGATACGGAAGTTCATACAGATGCCAGCAATCTTGGCCTAGGTGCGGTCCTGGTGCAATGGCAAAATAGAGAAGAGAAAGTGATAGCATATGCTAGCCGCACCCTCTCAAAAGCGGAAAGAAACTACTCTGCAACCGAAAAAGAGTGCTTGGCAGTCATATGGTCGATCAGCAAATTCAGGCCATACCTCTACGGCAGGCCGTTCCGTGCCGTCAGCGACCACCACTCACTTTGTTGGCTGGCGAGCTTAAAAGACCCATCGGGACGGCTTGCGATGGAGTCTCAGGCTCCAAGAGTATGACGTTACGGTCGTATATAGGTCTGGCAGAAAGCATGCTGATGCTGACTGCTTATCACGTTCACCAGTCCACTCGACTCTTTCAGAAGAAGAGGACTTTCCACTCCTTTGTGTGATAAAAACCTCAGAAATCGCCGAACATCAACGGGCTGACATGGAACTGCTCCCATTAATAAAGTATCTCGAAGGGCACGATGAACAAGTTTCTCGCGTATTTAAGAGAGGGTTATCTTCATTCTGCCTGCGGGATAATGTACTTTACAAGAGGAATTTTGAACACAACAAGAAGAAGTTCTTACTCGTTGTACCATCAGCCATGAGGCATGAAGTCTTAGAAGCCTGTCATGATGAACCGTCTGCGGGTCACTTGGTCGCGAGTTGAACTTTCGCCAAAATTCATCAGAAATACTACTGGCCCAAGTTGCTAGCGTTCGTAAAGCATTACGTCAAGACATGTCGTGAGTGTCAAAGACGAAAAACACCACCCCTCAAGACGGCCGGCCTTCTCAAGCCTATAGAGCCTCCGGCGACTTCACTTCAACAGGTTGGAATGGACCTCCTCAGACCGTTTCCAATGTCGGCATTAGGAAAAAGGTGGATAATAGTTGCGACTGACTATTTGACACGATACGCTGAAACCGGCTACCTTGAGCGAGGAACGGCAACGGAAGTCGCGAAGTTTTTCGTTCAGAATATTGTTTTTCGCCATTGAGCCCCACTTGTCGTGATTACCGGTCGAAAAGCAGCGTTCACGGCTGATTTGATGCAATCCTTAATGACAATGACTAACACCAGCCATAGGAAGACCACTGCATGCCATCCCCAAACCAACGGGTTGACAGAACGCCTGAACCGCACCATCGCTGACATGCTGTCGATGTACGTTGACATTGAGCATAAATTGTGGGACGAAATCTTGCCATACGCAACTTTCGCCTACAATACGGCAGTGCAGGAGACCATCCGCGTCACACCATTTCAGCTGGTCTACAATCGCACTTTCACTACGACACTCGATGCCATGTTGCCAGTAGACAACGACAATTACGAGCCATCAGAACTTGATGACTTTCTGCAAAGCGCTGAAGAAGCACGCCAGTTGGCACGACATCAAATACATCAACAGCAACACAAGGACGCAAGCCACTACAACCTGCGCCGCAGAAAAGTTCTGTACAACCCAGGCGAGCGAGTGTGGTTATGGACACCACTCCGACGCCGCGGCCTATCAGAAAAGCTTCTTTGTCGATACTTTGGCCCCTATAAGGTTCTCCGACGAATTAGTGACCTAAACTACGAAGTCATCGCCGATGGACACATCTGTTCAAAGCGGCAAAACAGCACAGAAGTCGTACACGTCGTTCGTATGAAGCCCTATTATGAGAGGGAATGAAAGCGCTCCCTTTTTCTGTTTGCCTCCCTCCGTCGCGCATTGGGACGATGCGTATTTCGAAGGGGGACTATTGCCACAGAGACTGTTTACAATAACCGACATTATGAAGAATCAGCGTCCACAGTCTTGTGCGCACTCTTGCTTGGGGCCGTTCGACTCATGCCTCTTGTTCACAGGCACGAGCCAGTGTGGGTTGGAGCTGTGAAGAAGAAGAAGGTGGGCGGGCAGATCAACCGTTTTTGTTTTGGAACGCTCTAGCGGACTCTTCCATCTTTTCGCACATAATTTTCAGGGCACAAGTTCGCCCATAATAAACTAGTTTTTGACTTTGCTTCTCTTGCACCCGTTACAATATGACCCTGAAGTGCGTGGACAGTGCTGCCGGCGCGTGATGCACTTGGCGGCAATGTTCAGTGACGATGCGTGAAATGTGTAGCTGTGATGGAAAAAAAGAAAATCGGCGCACACTGCGCTTGGTATCGCATTTTGAGTGCCGACACATGAAACTAAATTGCTAGCCGCTGTTTTGGGCAATCTCTGGCAGTGGAGTAGGGGCTGCGACTCACTTCGCACGACGATTTCGCATTGTAGCAAACGACCGAATTGTCACAATCTACCGTTGAGACATTAAAACAAACCTTTGATAACAAGATTTAATAAAAAATATTGCCACTCGCTCACTCTCCGCGTGAGTAGAGAATGTAAAAAGGTAGTCGATACCTTGCATTCCTTGAGTTAAGCCCGGATAACAAGCATCGAGAGCAAATTGCAACTGAAGCGAGGACTAGGGGCGCAACCATGTTGCCGGCAATTTCCACGCTGGCTTCCAGGCGACAAGTGATCTTTTCTAGTTTTCCAGAAGCACGAGATGTGAGAAGCGGCAGCGACGGATGGGCCTCTGCGACAGCAGATCTTGTTGCTCGTCGCTGTCGTTTGTCGCTGTCTCAAGGAAATCGCATGCATGCGGTCAGGGCTTAATCGATTGAAAATAGCTGTTTTCTCGCGA
Organism: Rhipicephalus microplus; assembly: GCF_043290135.1. NCBI lineage: Eukaryota > Metazoa > Arthropoda > Arachnida > Ixodida > Ixodidae > Rhipicephalus > Rhipicephalus microplus. Next base: position 11,568,907 of record NC_134700.1, on the reverse strand, counting down.
TTTCCAGAAATATTTTCGCTACCTAGGAGGGTGAAATGAATTCTCCGAAGCAATTTTGCGCGGTTCTTAGTGTATATATTTTGGAATTAGAAAAAATATTCCACAAACTGAAAACTTCATTTTTAAAAAATCTATTTTCTTGCCATTATTCGCGACACAAAAGCCGCGTCCCCTCCATGGCTTACACTCAGTCGGCAAAATGTGACCTTCGTCAAGCGTGAATTCTAATAATGTTATTCGGGTCTAGCTATCTGAGCTTTGTTTGGGTTTAGAGTGATGCCCGCAGAACTCACCCTTTCTAGAACGTTTCTCAAGTGGTGCAAGTGCTTTTTGAATGTTTTCGAGTAAACCAGTATGTCGTCTAGATAAGCGAGTGCGTGCTGTCACTTTGCATCTCCCAAAACATGGTCCATTAGCCTCTGATACGTAGCGGGAGCTCGCAACAAGCCAGAAGACATTCTCCTGAATTGAAAAAGTCCTCTGTGGCATGTGAAAGCTGATTTCTCTTTATCCCGCTCATCCATCTCAACTTGAAAATATCCACGGCTAGCATCGAGCGTAGTGAAGTACTTCACCCCGTCTAGGTTGAATACTAACGATGAAATGGAGGGAAGAGGGTACGCGTCCTTCTTCGTAACCTCATTCAGCTTGCAGTAGTCTCCACAAAGGCGATATGTATCATCTTTCTTTGGAACTAGAACTACTGTGAAACCCCATGGGTTATTTGACCTCTCAATTACAGTAGAATCTTGATAATACGACTACGGTTGATGCGAATTTTGGGGTGTTACGAATTTTAAGGTTGTTTAGGATGGACTACATTATATAAAATACACCATCATTTGTTATAAGAATGGTTTCCCAGCCACTGCGGATGATACGAATGTGCGATTGACCATTGCTTGACAGCGGCTCAACGCGGCTTGTCAATGAGAGGAAGGCCTCTTGACCTCAAAGGGAGTGAATGCGGCAAAACTTCCAGGAATTTTCCTCGCTTTGGTGGCCGGAAAGCCACGCTGCGAGTCCTGTAATGTGTCGCACATCTGACAAAGGACAGAGGAAACTACATGGGAACAAGAAGAACGGCAGGGTTTATTGACATGTCTAGATATAGGTGAAAGGGGCAAGGCTGTTTCAGTGATAACCACGCGGATCATGGTATCACCGTCACAACAGAATAACACTGTCAACCCACCTTCATGATTATGCCGACAGCGCATGCCCGATATATCCCCTGGGGGGGCGGGTAATGAAAATACGTTCAAGGCACTTAATAGCAGCATCGTAACGAAGTCTCTGCGGAGGCTTGACAGTACGAGCAGACCTTCTTGGGCCCACTGTTTGATCTAAAGAAGTTGGTGACCCGTGGCGTGAAGCGCGTGCGGGTGCCATGCTGTCTGTAGTGGAATGTTGACGTGAACGGCCCGGTGATTGTGCTGGGGCCTCTGGCGAGATGCCTGGAGCTGATGAGCCAGGTCATTTGGCTCACACTCAGAACAACTGTTGTCGCTGATGTCTACCGCACACCTCCCCCCAGTTTGCAGAAGATCACGCCTGTTGCGCCTGAACAGCCGACGATTTTGGGTTTGAACTTGGTAGGACCTGGGCGCAGCAGGTGAAACGACTTGCCCTTTTTCTGACCATGTTGTTTCCTCGAACCTTACGACTGACCCTTTAGCCAAAGGTGGTAGATGCTTTCTGGTGCTCTTCTGCTGGTGCTTCTTTAGCACGTTTGTCGGCACTGCAGAAAAATCTGGAAGATTAGCTCTCAAGCATCGGCCTCTTAGTAGTTCCGCTGGTGATCGACTGTCTTCCAGCGGCGCACAGCGGTAGGCCAGCAGACCCAGCCAGAAGTCCTCGTGTGCATGCACACATTTCTTCATGGTACGCTTGACAACCTGGACCCCCTTTATTAGACGGACGCTAGCGAGGGCTTGAGGTAACGTAAGTAAAATCGTATTTTCTTGCAAAGGCTGCAGACTCGTGACTTACAAATTGTGGTCCATTGTTCGAAGGGGCCCAAATATTTGTTCGAATCAAAAGAACTTCATAATAATGAAAGCTAATAAACGGAGGGCTCCCCATGCAGTGGCGCATGTGCATTGAGCTAACGCACGAGGGGGAAGTTTCAGAAGACTTACATTTATTCACGAATCATGGGACATTCGTCACTAATTGAAGCAATCCGTGATGCGCGTCTGCACACGTTTGCCTTACAGCGAGTCAATCAATTTCGCATGCAGCTTAAAAAGCATGCCTACTTCAGCTTCAGCATTCTCCTGGCCAGAGAAGGTGCACGCGGCTATGTCCAGTGCCGACACTCTCTGAAGACAACAACGACTGCATCTCCGCTACTTCCCTCTGCGCCAAAGCCGCAGCGTAGCCACCATGTGGGGAGAAAGGAGGAGCGCCTCCACGCGGAGAGAAGCAGATATATATATATATATATATATATATATATATATATATCTTTTGCTCTCTTCACGTGCATTGTTGAAAGAAGAAGAGTTACGTGGCAGGGACGGGAAAAGGGAAAGCGGGACACCGGCTTTTAGAGAGAGCCACACTCCCCGACAGTTTTCTTTTTTTTTTTCTCTCTCTCTCTCTTTGTGCACGGCATTGGAAGGAAAAGGGTCTTTACACAGCAAGGGCGTAAAAGAGAGAAGCATGGCACAGGCACGTCACAGATCGGCACTTGAGAGAGAGCAAACATTCCACCGCAGCCTTTTTTTTCCTTTCCTTCGCGCACAGCGTTGAGGTGTCGGAGGTTCCGCCGCGGGATTGGGCGGGGTGCTGAGAGCATTTTCGGAGCGCGGCATGTTCGAATTCACTGTTGAAAGTGCTTGAGCGTTCAAATTACCGAGCATTTTCGCACATTGGAATACACATAGCTTTGATGGGACCTCATCGTGAGTTCGAATCAACCCGAAATTTGAATTAAGCGTGTTCGAATTAATGAGATTCGACTGTAGTTATATGGTGGCTTATACCAGGCCAAAAAACAAGGTTACGAGCTCTTGCTCTGCATTTTTGAAGCCCGAGGTGCCCAGAATGGATTCTTGCCAGGATAACCATTTCTTGGTGTAACCATTTTCGTGCTTTCGATTTTTTCGCCAGTTGAAAAGTAAGAGATGACTGTCCGGAGGTAGTCGTCGCTTGCCGTTCCATTTGCCAGTTTCTAAAGTGTCTCGGTGACCAGGTAGCCCAGGACAGCAACTGCGTGTACTTCGACATCCTTCATAGCCCCACTGGTGTCGTCCTTGGCAGCCGGAGATGATCGTGACAGCATGTCTGTCAGGATAAGATGCTTCCCTGGGACATACTGTAAAACAATATTGTAGTTTAGAAGTCTCAAAAAGAACCTTTGCAGGTAGGAAGGCATGTCACAAATTCCTTTTGCAGCTATGGACAACGAAGGCTTGTGGTCTGTCTCGATGACAATCTTCTGTCCGTAAACGAACTGGTAAAATTTATTAAAACCGAAAGAAATGCTCAGCGCCTCTTTTTCAATTTGCACATAATGCTGCTCAGCGTCCATTGGCACACGAGATGCATGTACCACTGGCCGTCAGTTCCCATTGTGACATTGCAAAAGCGCTGCGCCCACACCATCTTTTGAAGTGTCGCAAGTTAGCTTTGATTCCTTTCTCGGATCAAATATGGCTAGCACTGGCGTTGTGCTTAGAATCTGCACAAAGCTTTTCCACTGCTTTATGTGGGAGTCAGTCCATTCGAACTGTGCGTGCAGTTTGATAAGCGCTTGCAGTGAAGCCATTTGCTCAGACAAGCGTGGCACATATTTACCGAAATAGTTTAGAACGCCAAGCATGCGCCGCACATCTGACTTGCCTTTAAGCATAGACGTTTGAACCAAACTTTATAAGTTCGGGGTTTAGTGATATGCCTTCGCGAGTAATGATATCACCTAGGAACTTCACTTCAGTGACGCCAAACCTGCATTTTTCTGCATTGAATGTGAGGCTCGCTTTTTCAGCCGCTTTCATGACTGCCACTAGTATTTGGTCATGTTCTTTTCTAGTTTTCCCCCACACCAAAATATCGTCGATGTACACGTGTACACCAGCAAGGCCACTGAAGATCTCGCTCACTTGTTTTTGAAAAACTTTGGGCACTGACAGTATGCCGAACGGCAACCACAAATTATGATATCTTACAAAGGGGGTTGCAAAGGTACATCTTTTTGAAGTTTTCTCGTCCAGTGAAATCTGCTGGAAACCAGAATTTGCATCTAAGCAGCTAAAATAGGCTGTACCGGCCAATTCTCCTTCCATGTTCTCATGCCTGGAAGCTGATAGTGCTGCCTTTTTACATGCTCGTTTATCTTTCTTGGGTCCATGCAAATACGAAGCCTGCCATCTTTTTTCGTAACCAAGACCAACGGGCTTACCCTGCCAGTGGGGCCATCCTCTTTCATGATGATGCCTGCACTTTCCATTCTTTGAAGCTCGTCTTGTAGTGGCTCTCGCAGAAACAGGGGAACCCTCAGGGCTGGTTGAACGACAGGCGTTGCCGAAGGTTGCATGGCCGTGCTGTAGGACTTCTTCAGGTAGCCTAGACCCTGAAAGACATGCTTGTAATCTTTAATTGCTTCGTAGTTTGAAGCATTGACACTGGCCACCGTCCGTTGAATGAGTCCCAAGGCTTCGCTTGCCTCCAGTCTCAGTAAGGTTGGTTGGTCATTCTTCACAACAAAAAATTTCATGGGGGTGGAAGAGTTACCGAGAGCGATTTTCAATTTCGTCATTCCGAAGTGAGTAATCAGGCCCCCTGTGTATGTTGGCAGCACCGCACCGTAGGCGTTAACTTTCCCGCGCCCAGAATCTTGCGGTACACCGAGAACGGTAGCAGGTTGGCCTGACAACCAGTGTCTACCTTGAAGGCTATGTTTCTTCCAGCAATTTCAGCTTGCACCTTCCAATCTTTTCTGCTTCTTTTGTCAGTTCCAATTTTTAGAATGTCATATCATAGTCGTCACTGCTGTCCTTGCTCACTTAGCTAACTCCAGACATTTCTCGACAACAAACTGCGAAGTGGTGAAGCTTGCGACATTAATTGTATATTTTCCATTAGGCTAGACACTACCTTGGCATGTGCCGCCGATTGCATTTCTTGCAACGATACTGCTTGCCATCCTCATCACCACTTTTGCCTCGCAATGTTGTCGCATGCCTTAAAACAGCCTCGACGTGGTTCTGTGTGGCGTTCCAGATTTCTTTTCGCTCGGCCAATGATCGCGCCACTTTGTACAGTTCTTTCGCTTTCAACAACGTTAAAGATTTTTCTCGAAGCATTTTTTCTCGCAGCTTCAAGTCATTCATGCGAAACACGATTTGATCCCTGATCAAAGAATCTCGCTGCTCCCCAAAGTTGCACTGTGTGGCTTGCTTTTTGAGGTCGCGGACAAACTTCCCAAAAGGTTCTTCCTCCGCCTGCTTCCTTGTCCGAAACATGTAGCATTCGTGAACTTTGTTGCTCACATCACCTCAGTAGGTCTTGAATTTCTCAGCGTGCGTTGCATAGTTATCCTTGCTTTCGTTTCTTTCGAACTTAAGGGGAGATGCTACTTGAAGACACTTCTTTTTTATATTCACCCTAGAGCAATGAAACTTAACCTGTTTATGGAACTTTTTATGCTGATTTCAAATATGTAATTAGTTTTCTTGCAAGTTGCACACTTTTAGCTCTGCAACATGACAAAATGAAAACCTTAACCCTTTTTCCCCCCTCTTTTCATCCCTAAACTTCTGTAATTTTTAATCATTCATAGCTCATAATGCTTCAAATAAAGTGCAGAGTGCAAAATAACTAATTAGGAAGCACATACAAAATATGTAATATGCATAAAAAATAATAGACGTAAAAAGTTCATATTTCACCTATCCTAGTAAAGGTATCCATACAATTTCTTTTATTATACAATAAAATATTGAAATTTAAACTAGATAATTGCATTTTTCATACTTTAGAAAAAATTTGGGAAAAGTTTTATGCAGATCTGAGCACTAGAAGTGCCCGAAAAAGAAGGGGTTCATCGGAAAAGTGGCAAAATTTGTGTTTCGAGAAAAACATGTTTTAAAGTTAAAATTGAGTTTTTGTTTATGAAAGATATCGTTATATCAGATTTTGCACACCAAAAAGAGCAATCCTTCTTGTAGTGGCCACTGTGACTAAAATACGCCAGCACCATGAGTTTGCCCTCTCGGCTTTTTCGAGCTGACTCCTCACAGACATTTCGCTCATAGACAGGGCCATGAAATGCTTGCCAAACTTCCGCTCCATCAGGGAGAGCCTTGTGCCAACTGCAAGCTAGGAAGAAGTTTGATAGGACTGCGAAATCCAAGCCAAGTCCAGTGTCATGCCGTTTTGCAGCCATGCTTGTACCACATACCGTCGTACATAATGGCAATGTCGTCCCTGCTAAGTTATCTCTCTGCGAGCTCTTTCGACCTCTCAAGATTGGCGCTGGTGTCATCCATTGCCGCATCACGAACTTTCCGGCTGACGGGTGTGAATGATTTTTGATGCATTGGCTTTTGCAAGCCAACAACTGCCGCAAATCGGACCAGCTGCTTGTAGCCTATTCCTACAGAGTGCGCCGCACAACGGCTTTTACTTGCGAGCAAAGATTTGTTTCATTCATAATGAAGATAATTACACAAAAAGATCAGTGTTCAGCTGCGCTGCTCGGCAAGACATGAACCCTGCAAATAGGTTTCACAGCACATACAGGCGCGCAGCGGCCAATGGCGGTCCCCGGTTCGTACCATGTGATAAGCCAGTCGCGGTGCTCAAAAAACATGCAGAAGAGTGCTTCTTTTTATTATTTTTTGTGCTGCATCAGCGAGAGAAACTGTTGGTATTTGAAGAGTGAGGCTCGACATTTCGACTCATGCGATCAACAACGGCGAGCGGTGGCGCATTATCGGCAGGAAGGTGCTCGAAGACTGCATACTTCCGACCTTTAATAGGCACCTTGTGCTCTTTAAATGCAATTTTAAAGCATTTCCAGTCAAGTCTCGACCTTTATTATTTTTTTATAACAGTAGAGGTACTAATCTTGTCAAAACAAATGAAAATGAAAGATCAGTAATTTTGAAAAAAAAACTCGTGTTTTTCAACACACATCTTCCCTTAAACGTGCTAAACACGTCGAACCGACAACGCTTAGCAGCAGCGCCACTTTTGCAGCTTCGCTTCAAGGATGCTCCTTCGTTGTAGTCGCTCGCCTGCAGGTATAGGAGGAACCTCTGAATCGTCTACAATTTTCCGAGAGGTTTCTAGTCAGTCGCAAGGGGGGGGCGGAGTTTTTAGAAGTTTCATCGTTGTTGCTGGTATCCCACTTCTGACACCATGTAACACGTCGCGCGTCTGACAAAGGACAGAGGCAACTACATGTTGACGGGAACAAGAAGAACGGCAGGGTTTATTGACATGTCTTGATATAGGCGAAGGGGGCGAGGCCATTTCAGTGATAACTGCACGGATCATGGTATCAACGTCACAACAGGATAACACTGTCAACACGCCTTCATGATGATGCCCGATACAAGGCCGACGCGAAAAAGTTGATCTAAGACCAATTTTCCTGGTGCGCGATAGCAGGAAGCCGTGAAGAAGCCTTTCTTCTTCACAGCTTTGGCTTCACCGGCTGCTCTATCTCTCAAACCATGTGATGTCAATAACCAGCCGCAAATTAACGTGGCGGCAAAGGCATTGGCGATGGGTCGCGTCAACGCTATCGCGAACTACCCGCACGACACATCGAAGCTCACGGCCTTGACAAGGACGAGGTCGTCGAGAGCCTGGTTTGAATTACGATTGCTGATAACACCGGAAGTAGATATTTTCTGTGCTCCCTTCAAATTTGTATCATCGAGATTCTACTGTACATCTGTGTCGATGAGTTCGCAAGGCGGCGTCTAGTGCTTTCCGCTTAGCCAAGCTGACCAATTGGGGATTGCATTTACAAGGTCATGCATGACCCGTGTCAATTCTGTGCTTGACCAGTGTAGTGCAGCCTGGGTGGTCAGTGAACATTGCCTCATACTCGTACAGCAGCGACGACAGCTCTGCTTTTCTCCCTTCTGGCAGGCTCTGTGCTTCTACCAAGAGCAGGTGCACTGACCTTCCCTGTCACGTGACACATTGTTCTGGCGAAGTAGTTACTCGCACCTCTCCCAGCGATTAGCATGTCTTTGTCAATGTGGGGGCCTTCTAGAAAAAGTGCGTCTCCATCATGCTCTTGGTAACCGCCGTTTGCATTGTCAATGACAATACCCGACTTGGTGAAGTCTCGACTTGAGATTAGAGACATTGACAGCCCAGGAAGACGCACAAAATGTTGTCACCTCGCGCATCTGTCCCAGCAGATCACTAGCTTAGCCATGCCGCTTGATTGCGCTATACGTGGCCATAGCAAGGTGGAAGATGGTGTTGCTTTGTCTCAAGCCGATATTGCTCTCGCAACACATTTTCTCCAATTAAATAAGCGCTTGCCCCAGTGTCCAAAAGTGCTGCAAACGTCTTTCGAGCTATCCTTAACTCGATTAGCAGTGCGGGCAAGTCTACGGCATCACCTGTTTGACTGACTGAGGGTGTAAGTAATCCGTACGGCTCGGTTAAATTACTCGTCGACATGCGCTGTACAATGTGGTTCACCGGCAGCGCCATCTGTTTCCCAAACCGTGCGTTTGCTCCTGACCCGGTGTGCGGTCGCATTCGTGGACAATGTGCCCTGGCGTGCAACACTGATAGCATGGACCGCAGAAATCACGTCAGCTTGATGGTAAGTCGCCTAGCTCAGGGTTGCGCCGCTCGACTGTCCTCGTGCCGACTGCACGCTCCTGCCGTGGAATGTCACGTGCGAGAGTGGCAAGGGCTGTACATAGCGCGTGCGTAAGTATAGTGGTCTAAAGTGTGGTCTGACAGCTCCCAACAGCATGGTACGTGCTCATCAGCAAACGATCCTGCCGCATTACCCATAAACGCCTCTGAAGCTACTGCGCCATCATTCTGCGCGCAGCCAGGCTTGACTGACTGCACTGCTGGCAGAACCCATATTCTCACAGCGCGGGTGATATGCTCGCGCTGCGAGGATGTCCCCTTCTACGTGCTTCACTTTGGTGGCGAGCTCTTTCAGGTCTGTGTACTTGCATCTCCTGAAGTGCGCCGCAAAAGTTAGGTGCGCTTGTCGTAATCGTGCTCGACTTTTTCTGCGTTGGTTGTGAGAGTTAGCGAGACGATACAGTTCGTCCATCGCCTGTACATACTCCAGCAAGTATTCGTCCGGATGCTGGGTGCATAGTTCTAACTCCCTCAGACATCGCCACTCATAATTAGCCGGAAGGTAGTCGCCGCAGAAGCTGTCACGGAACTTTTCTACCGTGCGGGCGTGATGCCCAGTAAGTTGGAACCATCGAGCCGCTTGCTCTGTGAGCGACGCCGGGACCCTGCACTCGGGAAGTTCGACATCAGAAAGCCCTGTTGCCTGCTGATAGTGGAACAACCATGTGAGATACTCATTGGCGTTCTTGCAGTCATGGTAGCCAGTGTAGGTAGGTATGTCTACCTTGACACGTGGTCGCGCATTCTTCAGAGGGGCCTATGCCGTGTTCTTGCAGGGTGCTTACCAGGCTTTGCATAACCAACACCGCATTCTGCAAGAGTATCTCACTTGAAGGCAAACTATTGGCCGAAGACACGCCTACCGTTGTGGCATATGTCGAAGCAACTTGTGGCGGCGCCTCGTTCGCAAATTGAGGTGATGGTGTGCCCGGCGTGGCACTTTCTATTATAGGCCTAGTCTCTGCTAAGATGGTTTCTCCAACCTCCTGGTCATCCTGCGTGAAACAACCAGAATCAACGTTATCGGAAAGTCCGAACAATGCCCTTGTGTTAAGCCAAAGGATCGCAACTCTGCGACACGACATCACACAACACGAACAAATCTTGGAATTCTGACATGCCTGTTGTCCTACGTTTGGAGGAGCATCGGTAGTCGCTTGCATCCGCAAAACTAGCCGTGTTGCCAAATTGGCCCCACGTTTGGGGCCAGACGAAGGGGTCTGCCCTAGTACAACTGACGCAGAAGTCTTGCTAATGTTCTAGCCGTATACAGCTGTACCATGCACGATTAACGTCCCCTTTCCATAGCTTAAGTCATCTACATCGGTTCGGGCGAATAAGGCAACAGACTAGGTCAACAAAAGAACACTTGATTGCTTCAATAGCAATAACCCGTAAATGTCACGTGGAAGGACTGTCCGCTCTAGGAAGATAACAAAGGGTAGACGCTTACTCCTTTGGTCGTCGATCGCTTTGGCTCGCTCTCATAGGACCAAACGCCTCGCCATCGAGCGCAGACGTGGCCTCTATACTGCCGAAAACGCATGCACGCAGGACACCACGACGGCAGTTGGCGAGCGTGAGCCCAATCCTTACACGACAACTACGCCTCGCGACGCGATGTGGCTTACGTGGATGCGGCCCGCTACCTCTCTCAACCAAGCGCGTACGCACTTATCAAAATATCTACTTGAACCCCCCTCAACACCAACGCAATCTCGCGAGTAACCGGCTCTGTCCGTGCCCTCCACCCCGCCGAAGTCGAGGAAGCGGCTATGGCTTTCGCGGTGTTCTCCGGGTTCACTACAATCTTCAGCGACTCGAAAACCCCTATCTCCCATTTCGCTCACGGTACCGTTGCTCCCGGTACCTTATGACTCCTTCAGTCTCCTGCCTACCTCAAAGACGAGGATCCGCGTCCCATATCTCTCTTCTGGGTCCCCGCGCACGCAGGAAGCCCGGGAAATGAGGCTGCCCACCGACAAGCTTGAGAATTCGTCAACTGAGCAGTGGGCCCCGTCAAGAACCCAGAGAACATCAGTGGCCCCTCATATCCTATCATGAAATCACTCAGCACTATCACCTCGCGCGTCGAACAAAACCAACGCCGCATCCCAAGCTCGCCTCCAAACGAACTCCTTCCTGTGCCTGCGGGTATAGGCACACATTTACCCAATCTGTTCAGTTCGCATTACTCAAAATGTGGCTCCGTCGCCTCCCTCTTTCATATACTATGGGACTGCAGCCTGATCTCTTGACCACTCCCTCATCCGAGACGTGGGAAAGTGTACTCCGCGATACGAGCCTAGAAGTACAGCTCCGGGCCATAGAGCGAGCTGAAGAGGTGGCAACCAGGCACGGCGTGACTTCCATTCCTCTCTGAATTTTTTTCACTTACATAAAGTTATTTCTCACTCCCTCTCGTGCGTCTCAGCGGAAAAACAAGCCCACATCGGCTTTTAATAAGGGGAACTGGCAACTCGGGGACAGCGTTACACAGCCTAGTCAGAGACCTGCTTCACATCTAAAGAAACTCCGTTTGTACGCATTTGTATTGGCAGCTGTGGGAAGTGAGAGCCTGCAAAGGGTTGCTGTGTGGGTGTGCTTGACAGTGCTGTTTTGTTAGGAAAGTAGTCAGCTGTTGCTTGTACTTTACATGCACCATGCCTTCCTCCTGCGTGGTTTACTATCATCACTTGATGCAGGAGAGGCGTACATTGCAGAGAGCGTGCTCTTACAGATTGTATCCGTTGATGCTGTGCAGGGGTTTGGGAGGAGGGGCGACTGGTCCCCCCACTGTGGCTGGAACCACTCCTGTAGCTCCTCCTTCAGCAAAGAAGAAAAAGAAGTTGGCTGATAAAATTCTTCCACCACGGGTGCGTGATCTGGTGCCTGAGTCGCAAGCCTACATGGATTTGCTGGCCTTTGAGCGCAAGCTGGACTTCACCATAATGCGGAAACGCCTAGACATTCAGGAGGCCCTCAAGCGACCCATGAAGGTGTGTTGTCTATTGCTTTGACTGGCAGCACTGTCTCTCTTTCAAAGGATAAGGTGGTTGTGACAGTGAGGGATGCAAAGCCAGTAAATATGAATACTTTATTAGGCAAGGTCATGTACAGAAATAAGAACTAACACTCAGAGTGTTACTATAAAAGTGAGCCCAAGCATCGATCTCTGAAAAACTCTCCATCAGTGGAATGTGTCGACGTTTATGCATGGAAGATAGAAAATTCAGCGTTATTACTGGGGCTTGCGTTAGCGCCATTAGAAACTTGCCTACTCCAGACATGCACACCATTTATTAGAATAGTATAAAATAATCGTGATGTTTCTCAAACATTGCAACACTGCCTGTGCTGTGTGGTGGTCAGAGTTTTTATGGGGGAAGCCCTATCCTTGTTTCCCTATTAACCCGAACCACTGGTCATCGTAGAAAAGATGCATTAACACCCTACTTCGCGAGAATGAACAAGTTTAAGAACTTGTTTTTTCTCTTGCAATAACCAAATGAAATTGTATTATCGAATAGACTCCATAGTGCTGATTATTATTGATTTGTTCGTATAACGTTTCACCAAACATATTGATTCAATTTCTGTATTAGTGTTCTTGTTTCATTTGTTATTTTTGTTTTCAACATGTTCACTGTTGAACCATTTTATTGCCCTCCCTGCTTGGACTGCGTGTTTGCAGTATTTGATAAATAAAATAAATAAAAATATATAAAAAAATTAGGGGACCCTAAAGCTTCGCATTTTGGAGTTGTATGCAACAGCGATATTCTGTTCGTAGTGTGTACCGCAAACTCTTGGTGCATGAAACTTGTTCGAATTTTCTATATACACCCACTACATGGTCTAAAGTCAAAGGGACACTAAAGCAAAATAACAATTTACATCAGAGTGAAAGCTCAATGTAAGGCAACATCTAAAACGACAATATTATCAACAGCAGGGCCCTACTTACCGAGAAATAAAGTAAAAGCACAAGAATACATGCGTCACAATTAGACATTCTCAAAATGATACTGATGACGTCAGATGAACCACCTACATTTAATCACTAGTAATCGATCTAGCTGCACTAAATAAAGAAGCTTCCGTGTATCAAGAGACTCAATAAAATGCTACTTGTTTGTTTTTGTTTGATTTATTTAGAAAAGAACCTCCGGACGTTACTATAGAGAATGGCACGAGTGGTTAAAAAATTGAATATTTGCGCGGTTTAACTGGACAGGTCGTGCCATCTAGCGGGGCGCAGTTCAACCAAAACAAATCCGCCATCTCGGAGCGAATGGCAGGATATTAATCAATCGCCGTTGTTCTTGCTGTGGCTCTCGCTGCTTTCGTTTTGCCTACTAGCGTCGGCGACCGCGCAGTAAAGGCAGGAAATATTGTACACAGCAACAGTGACGCGAGTCGGGCCACAAAACGTGGTCTTATTTCAAAATAAGTCCTTCCTTGGGACACAAGTAACACTACGAGGTTTTTGGATCACTATTTCAGCAATCAATGTCGACTTAGTTGCCTTTAGTGTCCCTTTATGAGGATACGTGCAGTTGCGTGTGGGCTTTTTGTAGTGGGCTACCTGCTTTAAACCACGTAGCCATTATGATAATCGCATATTCTGACGCCCTGCAATATTTCATGTTGCAATACAGTTAAACCACGTTATAAGGAGACGGGTTATAACGAAATAATGGATATAACGAGCAAATCGTAATTCCTCTTCAAAGTCCCCATAAAAACCAAAGTATTTAAAACCTCATTCTAAAGACGTAAGACTTGCTGGTGATGGGATATAACGGAACAGATTTTGCTAGGAAATCAAATTCTGAGCTGACCTCACAACAGTGCACAACGCGAATTTGAGATGGTGCACAACGCGACAACGGCAGCTGTTCAAAGCTCCCGCCACGCATCCTCCAGCAATGCGCGCAAACCTGAGGTGCGCCAAGCGCGCGCTGTTTCTGGAGGAGGGGGTGTTGCATGGGCACTGCACGTGCGCCACTTGGCTACCGCCGACAGCCGAGGACTCCACAACTCTGTGACCGTCTCGCTCTGTTTGTTTCTTTCTTTTGTGTCTTCTTTATATTGTTACGGGGAGGATGACAGAAAAGGGCATAATGTTTACAGTCCACAGTAGTGATGGCAAAAACAACCAAGATTGCGAGAGCAGGCACCACCTAGTCCTCCTATTCTTCGTTCTCTAGGTGAGCGGCACATAACATTACCCTCTGGCGGCGAATTCACCAACTCAGTGCAGCAGGAGAAAGACGGTAGTGAAGATGGTCACTATACATGTGTGTTAGGGGAGTCCGGTGTAAGGTAAAGCTTCAGATGGACAATGTGAACGATGTTCATGCGGGATGTCGTAGACGAAGAGGAAGACACTTGCTCGATTTCATACATGACGTCGGTCCCTTGGCGGCGCACATGATATGGCCCGGAATAGGGGAGCAGTAGCTTCTCAGAAAGCCCGATTGGGCGTGCTGGAGACCACAGGAGGACAAGAGATCCTGGGGGAAAGTAGGCATTTCGGTGATGGCTGTCATAACGAGATTTTCGGCCCGCCTGCGAGTCAGTTAGCCAAACACGCGCAAGTTGACATGCATGGTTGGTGCAAGCTATAGCTTCTGGAGCATATTCAGTGGGTGAGTATGTCCAAATAAAAGAAAGGCGGCCAAATAAAAGAAATTTCAGCCAAATAAAAGAAAGAAAGGCGAATAGCCCGCCGTCTCGTGCCGCGACATATTGTAGGCGAATGTTACAAAAGACAACGGTGCATCCCAATCTTGGTGGTCGGCAGACATGTACGTTGCCAGCATGTCAGTAACGGTTTGGTTCATCCGCTCCATCAAGCCATTTGTCTGTGAATGGTAGGTTGTGGTTAGCTTATGTTTGGTCGAGCAAGACATTAAAATATCACTGATGACCCGAGATAGAAACTGCCTTCCATGGTCCGTCAGACGCTGCCGCAGTGCTTTGTGCTGAAGGATGACATTGTGGAGCAAGAAGTCTGCTACGTCGGCCTCACAGCTGGTGAAAAGTGCGCGATGCGAACCTTGTGGCATAGTCCGTGGCAACGGCAATCCATCGATTTCCTGAGACAGACCTAGGGAACGGACCAAGCAAGTCGAAGTCGACATGATGAAACAGTCCGTATAGAACGTTGAGTGATTGAAGACAGCCGGCAGGTGGGAGTATTGACTTCTTCCGGCGCTGACAAAGATAGCACGAGGTCACGTACTGTCCAATACATTCCTGGCCAGTAGAACCGACGGCGTGCACGATCGTAGGTGCGGGAAACGCCGAGGTACCCCGCCATTGGCATGTCGTAAAGCTGGGCCAGAACAGTCAAACGAAGGTGTACCGGAATCACAAGCAAGAAGTCAGGACCATCGGTATCAGACTACGACATTGCTAGGTGCCGTCGCATAACACGGAAAGACGAAGGGTATGAATCGGTAGCTGTAGAGTTGAGGCGGTCGATAATGTTGCGAAGAGTCGGGTCATGTCGTTGCTCAGCAGAAATGTTGAACAGGTCAGTTATAGCAAGCACAAACGGAATGGTATCGTTCGCCGAAGAGTCTGGTGGGTCGACGGGATAACTGGACAGACAGTCAGCGTCTTGATGCAAGCGGCCAGACTTGTAGACAAAAGTGAACGTGTACTCTTGAAGTCGTAGTGCCCTACGACCAAGCCGACTAGCCGGATCCTTGAGTGGAGGCAGCCAACACAAGATGTGGTGATTTCTTACCACGGTAAAGGGTCTGCCGTAAAGATAGTGACGAAATTTCCCGTCAGCCCTAACAAGAGCAAGGGGCTGTTTCTCAATTATAGAATAGTTCCGCTCAGCTGCGTAGAGGAGGTGGCTGGCGTAAGCAATGACGCAGTCGTGACCTTGTTGATTTTGGCCAAGGACGGCACCGATACCATGACCACTGGCATTGGTGCGTACTTCGGTAGGCGTAGAGTCTTCGAAATGGGCCGACACAGGGGGCGACGTGAGTCGGTCGACGAGATGGGAAAAAGCCGACGCTTTGTCGGCTCCACAAGAGAAAGGGATGTCTTATTTCACAAGACATGTGAGGGGCTGCGCAATGACTGCGAAATCGTTAACAAAGCGGCGAAAATACCAGCACAGGCCGAAAAACGAGCGAACGTCCTTGGAAGAACGTGGAATAGGGAAATTGGTGATAGTGCGTCCTTTTGTGGAATCAGGTCGTATACTGGCAGCGTCAACTACATGGCTGAGCACGGTGATTTCTCGGCAGCCAAAGCGGCATTTTGAAGAGTTGAGTTGAAGACCAGCGGTGCGAAAGACTTGCAAAATAGCCGACAAGCGTTGCAGGTGACTGGTGAAAGTCGGGGAAAAAACGACATTGTCCAGGTAGCAGAGGCATATGGACCACTTGAACCACCGCGCGCCATGAAGGGAATCAAGGGCGTCGTGTACAAAAGAGTGGCTACTTGGGCTGGTTGGTATTGTATATTGAAAGAAATTTACTTTTCTTAGTGTGCAGGGAACGTTTGAGAAAGAAGATGTGATAGGACTTAGTGAGATAGGACTCAGTGAGATAGGACTTAGCGCACACTTACAATCAATTTTATTGCACAGATGGTGGGAATATATATACAGTCAAGAGGGTGAGGAGATCACACACAGAAGAAAAGACAAATGATAGCGCATGCACGAGACCACCTTATTCCAATCTTTAATTGTCAACTTAACTGAAAAGATACTCGTATTCCTTATCTAACAGATTTACGGACGGGACACTGTCACGCTCTGTTCTTGCTTTACGAATAAAAAAAGCCTCATATATTTCCCGTGCCCTCTGGTGCTTATATCTTGCCATTACTTGGCATTCATCAAACTTGGGGGTGCACCCTCAATTCGCACAGTGACTTGGCAAGTGGCTGCCCACTGATCTGCGCATCAGATTTGCGTGCTCCCTAAGGCGATCGTTCAGACAGCGCCCCATCTCACCGATGCAGCATCGACCACGTGATAAATAAATCAGATATGCAACACCGATAATACATTCTACAAACATCTTTGCTTGCTTCTTATTGCACCCGACATGTAAGATCCTTCGCTGTTAACTCTTTTACAAAGAGAGCTCAGCTTATTTTTCGCCGTGAAGACAACCTTGACCCCAGTTTTTTCCACGATTCTTTTTAAGCAGTGGAAAACTTTGTGCACATGAAAAATGGCAGACACCTTTGGTTTTGGCTCGTCCTGAGATGCGTGCCATGCATTCTTGCCTTGCTTTAATACATTCAGAAGTGATTCTGCTATGCGCAAAAGCAAGTGATCAGGAAAGCCTGCCTTTTTAATTCTGTTAAGGGGGGATATGGGAATCGTTTGTAACTTTTTTGTTTCTTGGCCTAGGTTCATGAAATTTGGTATACACGCTAAAGATCATATTAAAGAGATGAATGTGAATATTCATAAAGATATCTTTACTAGTTCTCACTTTATAAAAAATTCTTAAGTTTGTCGCTCATGGAGAGTCTGGCACAGCAAGGAAACTTGCTTAAGTGCTGGAACAACTTTTAATGTATGTGTACATATTGCTTGTAGCCAAAGACAGTGCCAGGTTTTTTTTTTAATGCCCTAACAATATTCTGCTGAACATTATTTGCATATGCATGTGCTTCATCAAGTCCTGCCTTTCAGTAATTGTAAAATTGAAAAAAAATGGAAGCCTAAACTAATATTTGAAGACTGCCTTCGGTTATGGCAAAGTCTATGATTTACAATAAAACAAACAGAATGAAAATCGGTCTGGTCTTAGTCGCGCAATGCTTTCCATGAGCAAGGTGGTTGGCAAAAAAAAAAACATCACAGAAAATGGCTTTTAAAGTTTTGCAAATGTTGCACCTTTATTAAATTACCCCAGGGCTATATATAGTCTTTGGCATCACGGCGAAGAGGCATCTTCTTGGACCTCTGTCCTTCACTTTTACACGCTTTTTTGAGATGCAGGCAGTCTTCTTCTTGAGCCCTCTGGAGGGCCATGGAACCAGGACGCATACCCAATGTAACATACGTTTCCGAGGACATATGCACGCATCCTGAATTATATTTCATTACTGCCTGGTTTACCGCTGTCTCTACAGCAAAAAGGGAGGCATGTTGGTCCTTGGATAGTAGAGACCAAATCACAGAATGCAAGCTCTCAGCTGCATTCTCTGTCGTCCCTCCACCACTCAAGCAACTTTGTGTCTGCAAAGCGTCCATCACTGGCAACAGCGCTTTGGCAACTCTGCTGGAAAGCTTGTACTTGTGGGCCGGTTGTGCATGTCCTTGTGCCTCTGCAACTCTGTGTATACGCCAGCTCGTAGGACCAGAGAGTATAGCTCATGGTGAGGACCGTGTGAAGAGTGTCGCGAACGCTCGATGCTTGCACCTCCACCGCTCCCGCTGATATATAGCGAGTCTCCAAGCGCGCCTGAATGGTGCGATGTTCGTTTGACGACGCGTAAATTTCCGAACCACTGGCACCTGATGAATCAAGTTTCCGGTCAAAGCACGTCGACGCGCGGGGAACGCTCCCTGATAAGAGCCGCGCTTCCACAGGCTTTGCCGGCGACGGCGACCTTTGATCCCAACGACTGTCGGCGATTTCATCTTGGCGCTCGGTCGACGGCGTTCAGCAACTTGAAGCGAGCACACACGATGAATCATCGTTCCCGTCGAAGCTTGTCGACGGACGAAGATCGCTCGTAGATAACGGGCGCACTTTTGCAGACTTTGACGGCGACCTTTCATCGGAACGGTAGTTGACGATTTCATGTCGGCTACGCGAGCGAGCGCCTGCACGTCAGGGGTTGTTGTACTCGGGGAAGTATCGGATGCGTCCTTCGTTGACCGTGTTTCATGACGATCACCAGAGGACGCGTTATCGATGTTGTCACAGTGCGATTAGATTCACCGCTGGGTTCTTGTGGGTGACGCCGTGCAAGGCAACTTGGCATGTCATTCATGTGTCCCGTTGATTTCAGAAGAGTCGTTGGATATTCCGTTGCTCCCGCTAACCGCCGCCTTTTTTTCGCTGTAGGAGGCTTCCGCATTTGTTTTCCAAAAGCGTGAGTCGTCGAAAACTTCTTTTTGAACGAGTGAGATACCATAACGGCGTGCATGCAAAATGCCAAAAAACGTGCACGAAACGTTGTTTTCGATGCAGACGACCGCGGTGGCTCCTCCTCTATTGTTGTGACAGCACCCAATGGGGAGCCTCCTTGCAGCGTGCCAGCCAATCGGAGGCCCAGTTTCATAAAACGGCCCGCAAGTTGTCCGTATAATCATGTGCTTTTTTCATGCTTTTTGCGCGTTTCTTCTTTGCCGATGACGTTTGGAATGCGTGAAAGCGGGAAGGCGAAGCATCGACGTTTCAAAAGATACCAAGATGGCGGCGATTGGTGGCGCGAGAGATGAACACTTGCTTTGTGAACATCGGTGTTTTTGTGTGATTTTGAGCCTCTTTCTCGCCGATCGCGCTGACAAACTTATTTTTTTCGGGCATTTGGGGATAATTTTCAGCCAAATCGGTTCGGTGCGGCATAGAATAGGCACTGCAGATGCCGAAATGAATGATTACCAAAAATCTATTTTTTTTTCGCGATTTTCGCGATCTGATCCCCGTGTCCCCCCTTAACCTGTTTGCTGACAAGACCTTGACAATGATGCCATCATACATACTTTGGCAATTCCTCGCTTAACAAGCTTGGAGTGCACTGAACTAAAGGGTAACAGGGCTTTCTTGGAGCGGGGAGCATATTGCCAGCACACGTGTTCCGCAGAAAGATAAGAGAGAAAATTAACTTTTATTATTAACAAATACACACTGAGCCTTCCTTGGGTGGGGCCCTCAGTCCAGGGCTTCATTGCCTTGCACGACCCTGCGAGCCCACTGGACCAGCTGCTGCTGTTCCTACCGGCGTACCGTATTTACTCGATTCTACCACGCCCTTGATTGTAACGTGCACCCGGTTTCCACGACGAAAAAAAAAGTAGGACATCGATTGCAACACGCACCCATTTTTCTCGTTGGCCCGCACGATCACACTACTCGGGAAAACGACTCCTTTCAAGAGCATCTTCTGTTGAAATATAATGTACGGGGGAAGCTTGTGCCTATCTGACGTGCAACGGAGCATTGCCATCACTCTAGTTTTACCGTTGCCTGATGTCAGCACGCGAACTTGCTTCGCTCCCTTCTTCTTGACGGTTGTGGTGCCAGGCATGTTGAAGTAAAGAGGCGTCTGATCGGCATTCCCGATTTGCCCAAGCAGGTAGCCGTTGTTGTGCCGCAAGTTTAGGACGAACCTCTAAAAACTGTGAAGCTTTTCATCATACTTTTTCGGAAACTTTTCGCATGTGCCCGTTCGCCTTTGGAGGGAAAAGCCCTTCCTCTTCATAAAGTTAGTTAGCCTGCACCTGCTTGGTTTAAACTGGCTCCGCATTAGCCCTTTTTCTAAGGCTAACTGCATAGCCTGCACTTGGAGCAGTTGTGTCGTCGCGGGCCGCTGTGCCGCTCACTGCTCAATCACATACTTGCCAAGCAGCTCTTCAGTTTGCGGAAACCGACCCTGCTGTGGTCCAATGAAGCCTTTACCTGAATCATTGCTGTCGACAATCTTATGCTTTTGTTTCCGCCAGTCCCACACGCACGTTTTGGGAATTCCGATTGACCGAGATGCAGCCCGATTTCCGTCCGTTTTGGCACACGCGATGACTTTTCTTTTAAAAGCGGCATCGTGGTGCACTCGTCCAGTTTTTCGAGTCGGCCCTTCCATGCCGTCGATGCTAATGCACTACAAGATGACGAACTCCTCAGCACACATACGAAATGCCGCACAGGGGAAACACATAGGCAGAAATGGCATACGCGCCATGCCGACGCACGTAGGGGGCGGCCATTTTGGAAATGCCGATGGCAATAGAATGACCGTATTCATTTTTTTCGTACTCGATTCTAACGCGCATGCGATTTATGAACTCGCTTAACCGGAAAAAAATGTGCGCATTAGATTCCAGTAATTACGGTAAGCTGAGCAGTGCAGACTCCCAAGAGGAAGGGGTGGGGTTGGGAACGGAAAGAATGCCCTGTGGGGCAGAGCATTCCCACCTGGAGTGATACACTGTCGGTACGGATCCACAGAAGGGGCAGTAGGAGGGGTAGAAAGTCGAATGAAAGCGATTTAGCATATAAAGGCAAGGAAATGAATTGGTCTGTAGTTGCAGCCAAGCGACAGCATCTGCTCGGTTAAGTGAAGGATGACGGGGAGGATACGTATAACGGCTCTGTCGGTAGTACTCCAGCGTAGCGTTGTAGTCTAGTGGTTCTGTCGATGCATCCTCTCGATTGGACAGATCTTCCGATGGAGCCCGGCTGGTCAGCTCTCGGGCAACCGCATGAACGCGTTCATTACCATGGAGAGAGCCGTGTCCAGGAGTCCAGACGATACGCACAGTACGTAATGTGGACGGTGATTCAGGAGAGAGGATATTGTGTGTATGTGCAGCCACAAGTCCTTGAGCGAAAGCACGGCAAGCAGCTTGTGAATCTGTTACAATAGTGACAGTGGAGTCATGTGACAGTGTCGTAGCGTGAATAATTGTCAGAGCGAGAGCTCCCTCCTCTGCCAGACCCTTGTCGGTAGTGCGAAGTGTGGCAGACGCCACAAGGGCGTCTGTGTCGTCTATCATGGCTAAACACATGGCTGATTTCTCTGGGTAGCGTGCCGCATCCGTGTAAAGGACTTGCAAGTCTGTGGTACCATCATCAAACACGCATGTCATAGCTTGAACTCGGGCACGTCGTCGACCGGCGTGGCGGGAGGGATTCATATTGCGTAGAATCGGAGGCACATTGATAAGTGCGCGGACAGTAGAAGCTAGTTTATGTCGCGGTACTTGTGTGGGTTTTGTGGGGAATCGGGTAGCCAAGACGAGACAGGATGGGGCAGCCATGACGGGTCTGCCTGAACCGTTGGAGCTGACTGTTGTGCTGGGCCTCGATGAGTTCGGTTACGGTGTTATGCACTCCTAGTTGAAGGAGGCGTTGTGTAGATGCGTGTGGAGGCAAGCCGAGAGCCGCCTTCACAGCTGTCCGTAGAAGGATGTCCATCTTTTTTATTTGAGCTAGCGTGAGATTTTGAAAGGGAAGATGATAGGTGAGCTGACTAACTATGAGTGCTTGTACTAAGCGGAGGACATCTTTCTCACGAAGGCCTCTTCTGCGATTGGTGATGCGTTGGATCATGTGTGTAATTTGAGATATCTGCTGAGCCAGAAGGTGTGTAGCGTGCGAGGCCTTGTTGTCGGACTGAAGGTAGAGGCCTAAAATGCGAATTCGTGGTACCAGAGGGATAGGACGGCCATCAAGAAGCAGCGAAATGTCAGGAGAATCAGCGGTTTTGCGGAGCTGCGTGTATACCGACTTATCCACTGAGCACGTAAGGCTGCCGGCAGCAGCGTAGTCTTGTACCACAGACGCAACTTCCTGTAGGGCGTCCTGAATGGTTCTGTCTGATCCTTTGGTTGCCCAAATTTTAATGTCATCTGCATAGATGACATGCTGGATGTTGGGAACCTGTTGTAATAGGGAAGGGAGTTTAGCCATAGCCACGTTGAACAAAGTGGGCGAGAGAACCGAGCCCGGTAGTGTTCCTCTGCCTGCGAGACGAATGACGTCCGACCGGAGGTCTCCAATCTTAATAGTGGCTGTGCGATCAGACAGAAAGGACCTGACGTAATTGTAGATACGTGAGCCACACTGAGATGAAGCGAGATTGCCAAGAATAAGGTCATGGGAGACGTTGTCAAAAGCACCTTTCAGATCCAGGGCCAGAATAGCTCGGACCTGGTTTGAAGTGGGGCTATCCAACACGTCCTCCTTAAGCTGTAATAATACGTCCTGTGTAGAGATACCAGGATGGTAGCCGAATAGTGCATCAGGAAAATAGTGTTTGTCTTCGAGAAATGGTTGTAGTCGAAGGAGGACAACGCGTTCAAAGAGTTTAGCTACACATGAAGTTAAGAATACGTATAGGGTGAAGATTCTGGAGGGATAGGGGCTTGCCAGGCTTTGGCAGGCTTTGGAATAAGTATGATTTCTGCGTTTCGCCACACCTGTGGTAGCATGCCGTTGTTCCAATGTTCGTTGTAAAAAGCGGTTAAACATTTCATGGACTGGTTATCTAAATTATGCAGGAATGTGTACGTAATCCCGTCTGTCCCGGGTGCTGTGTTGTGCTTAATGCTTTGCAAAACTACCCTAACCTCTGCTTCTGTAATGTCCTCATCTAGAGGCGTATCGTGTACGTGTGGATAATCACGGTAGGCAGGACGGGGGCCCGTGGATACATAGTGTTGCTTTAAGGTGTGCAGCAGAATGGTATCGTCGAGCCCTGATTTGTGGAGAATGGTGCGGATTGCGTTAGCGGTGTGTGATTTTGTCTGCGTGGGATTTAAGAGCGCACGAAGTATACGCCACGTTCAAGGTGTACTTAGTGAGCTGTTGAGTCGATTGCAGAAGTTATGCCAATTGTTGCTAGTGAGGATGTTCGCATAGCCATGTGCCTCAGCAGCTAGTTGGGCGATTCGGAGACAAAGTTTTCGGTTATGTTTCTGCTGCCGCCACCGCCGTGTCAAGCCTCTGTGGGCATCCGAGAGATGCAGCAGATGCAAATCCACATCCGGCGTTTGTTGTCTCAGCGATGAGTTTGGTAGCTATTTGAAAATCGGACTGAAGTTGTAATATCCAAGCCTCTAGGGAGGGAGAGTCCTGATGGGTAGTTGTACGATTATGCCTAAATGCGTCCCAATTTGTTAGTTTTATGATGTGCTCTGGGGCACGCGTGGCCGCTACTTGGAGCTCTGTAGTTAGTATATGGTGATAACTGCCTAGATTCACCATGAGGTTGCACCAGGAATGGTGACTAATCCCCTTGACTATTGTTAGGTCGTGGCATGTGTCCCTGCTGACACTATTACCTAGGCAAGTGGGTTGATCAGGTTCCGTCAGCAGGGTCATGCGATGAATCGCGAGAACCTGTGCGAGTCGTCGGCCTTTAGGCGTTTCTGTTGCGTAGCCCCAAGCCGGAGGGGGGACATTGAAATCTCCTACAATAACTATGTGTTTACCCAACTTGCATAGTTGTGCAAATAGATGACCGAATTCATTGTTCCGGCGTTAGGTGCACTGTAAACGTTAAGCTCATACAGTCTGCTACTGGAACCAGAGCATGGGACTAATTTGAGAAGTACGGGCGAGATGGAGGTGCTTTGAAGGGTGTGTTTTACGACAGTGACATGCTTAGAAACTAATGTAGCTGCGCGATGCGGTGTATTGTTCGTTACGTCCGTGTATGTGGTGTGACCCGGAAGCGTAGGGGTACATTGTACTTCTTGTAACGCTATGACATCGGGAGTAATCCGCTGCGTCTCAATGAATTGCATTAGAGCTCCGCATTTCCTTAGATACCCCCTGCGATTCCACTGCCATACATGTAGGAGTTGAGGGGTGTCACGCGTTGACTTACGGCTTCTTGCCATGATCATGCAATAGCGGGGCCTCGATAGTACACGGAGGCATTTCAGACTGTGCTAAATCTTGGTGGAGGGTGATGGGAAGCGGGACTGCAGCAGCTGCGGCTGTTGGGACGGTTTTTCAGGACGGTGATAGGGAACGAGAAGGGCGTATGCAAGGATGCAGTCGCTGTGCTTCACGTGTCAGAGACGTCGTGCGTTTTGGTGCAGATGGCGCAATATGAAGTTGGCCAAGTGCAGCCGATATCTGCATTTTAACATTCGTTACAATCTGCTGGACAGCAGGTTGCAGGGCCTGCTGGATCAATTGTTGGAGTGGAGCTGTTAGTTCAGCCATACTGCTATCCTTCATTTTCTGCATTTCTACCTGCATCATAGCTGCGAATTCGTTCCTTAAAGAAGTAGCCATTTCGTCCAACGCTTCTCGTGCAATAGTCGGATTGCGCCGTAGTTGTCGACATGTCAGGGTGAAGCTGAGTGTCCACTGACATGGGTTGTGATGTTTTTGCTGCGTTGATGTTTGTGTGAGGGGGTGGGACTGATGTGGAAAGGGAGGGAGAGGAGGGAACTGCAGTGCCCAGCTTTACCCTTTGTGCTTTCTTGTGGGAACCGTTTTGCTGGCCATGATAATGCATTGTCCCGTTCGTGTGCCAGCTTTGAGATCACTGCTGGCCAGTGAAACCGCTCCGCGATGACGAGTTTTCTCTCTTGGGCCCCGATTTATCGCTGGAACGGTTCCTTCACCTGGCTGTATTCCCGGATGCACTGCTCTGCCGTCTGGGGCTGGGGGATGGTGACTGGGCCTTCCTGGTGGGAGTAGCTGACAGGGGTGGTTTGCATCGGTTGACTGGTGGCAAAAACCACTTTGGGCATGGTTTGGCAGCCATCAGGTGGTCGCCACCGCAAAGCATGCAAGAATGGCTGCACTCGTGGTTGTTAGGTGATAGTGAATCCCCGCACACTCGATATTTCTGTGTGTCAGGAGGCTGTGGGTGCACATCTTCATGGTGTCCTGTTTTGTTGCACTTTCTACAGTGGTGAGTAGTCCGTTTGTAGAGGTAGCACCGAAAAGCCTGTCCGTACGCATTGACGAAGAAAGGGACCCGCTTGCCACGAAATGTGAGTACCATCGCTCTGGAGTCGCCGAGGCGTCTGAACGTAAGGACCTCGTAGCCCGGTACTTCAACTTCTGCCCGGAAGTTGTCTGGTGTGACTTTATGGCCTATTCCGTTGACCACACCTTTGCACGAATTATCAGGCGCAATACCATAAGAGGTGATGTCGTAGGTTGCTGCATGCACTGTAATTTTGGTGATTTGTCCAACTGCAGTGGCGATGTGTTCAGATGAGGTGCTTATTGTTAGCACATTTTGGTTTTCGTCAACACAAAGCTTGATGTCAGGCTTCTCACTGCGTATATTTGCTGCACGAGCTAGGCTAACTTTGCTCAGATTTAATCCATCATTGGGACGGATTGCTAGCTTGTAGTCCTTGGCAGCGAGCGGTGGGAGTCTTGGTAGATGCGTCTTAGGCCGACTCTGGCGTAGAGTGGGCTCAGATGGCGTGCTGGGCAGCTGTTGAGTCGGTACGGTATGGGGTTGCAGCTGTCGGCGTTTGTTCGCTTTCTCTGTAATAGTGATCCATGGATGTGCGTTGGGCTCATTTCTAGCCTGCGTATCGGCGTCTTGGCTGGTCTGCGTATCCATCATGTGGTCCATGGAGCGAGAGAGCAATGAGTGCTTCTCATCGGCTGGGACGCTCGCCATGCACTGTAGAGCGGGGCGGCGTTCTGTCCAAGCCACGTTCTCGGCTTGTTAGGGTTAGCGAGGCGGACCTCGCTTAAAAATATTGAAAGCGTTAAGACATTTAAAAGCGCACTCACAGATTGAAGTCCGGTATAGGCTTGACAGTGGTGATGCTAGGAACAAGCCCCCTTAATTGTAACAGGTCGCCAGAAAGAAATTCTTCTTGAAAATGGACCTGAGCCGGAGCCGATGTGATTCGCGTCCGTAGGACTTGTTCGCCCTGACACGTACGCGGCAGAAACATAAGCTCTAGGTCTAAAAAAATATAAGTTTGTTATTCTCAGGAAACTCCGTCGTCAGCTGCAGATCAGTCATGCTCTCAGTAAAAATGCTAAAAATCTCGTTGGCGTGCTGCCTTGTATCAACCTGTTCTACAATATAAAAGACTAAAAAATCATCAGCGTAGCGAAATACCTTGATGGTATGTGTCTCAGCAAGCCTCGCTTTTATGCGTTAGTCATAACATTAGGAGTCTCGGGAAGACATACGCGAGTTGTTCCGACAGAAATAGACCCCCCTCCCCCCCGCCTCTGCCCTTCTTTTTTGCTCTGTGTATTCAGTTCTTTTTTTCTTCCATTGTGGAAATCTCCCGTATTCAAAATCCTTGAACTTGGCAGGCATGCATCAGTTGAATGCTGTAACCTTGGGAAAGAGTACTTTGAGTGAGTATGCCCTATGCAATGGCTATTAAGTGCATTATTCCGTCAAGACTGAGATTGATAGCTATGGGGCAGGACCCTCCGTAGTGACAAGCATGCTTGTTGTTTTAATGTTATGCTTACTAAAATGATGTTACGGGGAATAAAGTATACACAATGAATATACTGGCGAGCAAATGTGTACAACGCTGCTGCAGTCCGAGCACGTTCCCCCACAGCACTTTGTCGTCGTCATCCTCAGGCATCTACTTAGCCCGTGACATTACCCGCCGGTGGCAGATGCACCGTCCCGGTGCGATCAATTCTCGGGGCGTGAGTAGTATGCTTTAAGCCCTGAGACGTGCACTATATCGGTCGGGACTGAAGCTGGTACTGACGTGGTATGGAGTGGAGCTGTCTCATAGGTCGCGTTGGTGACCTTGCGTATGACGCGGTAGGGGCCAACGTAACGATACATCAGTTTTTCGCAGAGACCAACACATCGCGATTGTAACCACAGCAAGACGAGCGACCCCGGCGAGTACTGTATGTCGCGGTGCTGGCGATCGTAAGCACTCTTTTGGTTAAGCTGCAAGGCACATAACCGGTCCCGGGCGACTTGGCGGGCGATGTCAGCTCGGGCCAGGTCATCAAGAGCATAAGCAGTCGATGAGGGGGCGTCAGATTGGAGCATGGTGTCCCTGGGCAAAGGCGGGTCATAACCAAACAGTCGGTAAAAAGGTGACAATCCAGCTGTATCGTGACATGAACTGTTGTATGCGAAGGTAACGAAAGGTAAGTGGATGTCCCAATCTTTGTGATCCTTGGAGATGTACATCGCTAACATATTCGTCAGGGTACGGTTGAGGCGTTCCGTGAGGCCGTTGGTTTGTGGGTGGTACGCTGTAGTGAACTTGTGGTGGGTAGAGCAGGATCGCAGGAGCTCGTCAACTACTTTAGATAGAAAACAGCGGCCGCGGTCGGTGATCAACTGACGAGCACCATGACGCAGAATGATGTCATGAAGAAAGAAATCGGCTACACCGCGTTGCGTAGTCGGTAGCAATAGCAATCCACTTATTACCAGTGGCCGACACGGGAAAAGGTCCTAGAAGATCGAGGCCGACTCGGAAAAATGGCTCATCTGGTACTTTAATGGGCTGGAGGGTACCAGCAGGTCCCAGAGCAGGTGTCTTGCGGCGCTGGCAGAGGTCGCATGCCGCAACGTACTGTTGCACAGAACGGTAGAGGCCAGGCCAAAAGAATCGGCGGCGAACGCGGTCATACGTGCGTGGCACCCCTAGGTGTCCAGCGGAGGGGGCATCATGGACCTGGTCCAAAACGTCTGAGCGAAGATGCACAGGAACAACGAGTAAAAGCTCAGCACCATCTGGGCGGGCGTTGTAGCGGGGCAAGATGTCGTTGTGAAAAAGGAACAGTTGTAAGGAGTGGCCAGGGTGGGGGGAGTGCAGACCATTGATAATAGCACACAAAGAGGGGTCGCGGCATTGTTCAGCAGCTATGTCGGTGAAGTCCGTGATTGAAAGAACAAGGACCTCTTGTCCATCTTTCATCGTGTCAGGGGGATCGACTGGGTAACGGGACAAGCAGTCGGCATCCTTGTGAAGATGTCCGGATTTATAGGATACAGAAAAAGTGTACTCTTGTAAGCGCGCAGCGCCCAGCGACCAAGTCGTCCCGTAGGGTCCTTGAGTGAGGAGAGCTAGCAAAGTGCATGGTGGTCCGTAATAACTGAGAATGGTCGGCCATAAAGGTACGGTCGGATTTTCACAATTGCCCAGACGAGAGCTAAGCACTCGCGTTCTGTGATCGAATAATTTTGTTCCGAGCGCGACAACAGTCGGCTTGCGTACGCGACGACGCGGTGCATTCCTTGTTGCCGCTGCGCCAGCACTGCGCCTATGCCGTGGCCACTGGCGTCAGTACGAAGCTCCGTGGCAGCAGATGGGTCGAAGTGTGCTAGAAGTGGTGGATTGGTGAGAATGTCAACGAGCGACGAGAAAGCGTTTGCTTGCTGTTGGCCCCAGGTGAATGTGACATCCGTTTTGAGAAGGCAGGTTAGAGGACGGGCTACTTCAGCAAACTTCTCGACAAAACGACGAAAATTGGAGCACAGTCCCAGAAAACTTTGGACGTCCTTGGCTGAGCGGGGTGTAGGGAAGTCGCGAACTGCTCGGACTTTCGCAGGGTCTGGTTGAACGCCCGCAGCGTCAACAAGATGGCCGAGTACGCACATTTGGCGTTGCCCAAAGCGACATTTGGACGAGTTAAGTTGCAAGTTGGCACGTCGGAAAACATCAAGCACTGTGGACAGACGGGTAAGATGGTCGTCGAAAGTAGTCGAAAGAACATTAACGTCGTCAAGATAGCAGAGGCAGATGGTCCACTTCATGCCTCGGAGAGAGTTTATCATGCGCTCAAAAGTGGCGGGGGCATTGCATAATCCAAAAGGCATCATCTTGAACTGATAGTCCATCAGGAGTCACGAAGGCCGTCTTCTCTCTGTCTTTGTCGTCCACAGCGATCTGCCAGTAGCCTGAGCGAAGGTCTATGGAAGAGAAATATTTGGCACCGTGTAAGCAATCGAGTGCATCATCTATGTGCGGTAGGGGATAGACATCTTTCTTGGTAATATGGTTGAGATGGCGGTAATCAACACAGAATCTCCAACTATTGTCCTTCTTTTTAACAAGTACAACGGGTGAGGACTAGGAACTAGATGAGGGTTCGATTATGCCCTTATGAAGCATTTTATCGACTTCTCGCTGTATAATAGCACGCTCCGGGGCTGGCACACGGTAGGGCCGTCAACGAATGGGTCGAGCGTCACCTGTGTCGATGCGATGGGTTATCAAATTACGGTCCAATTTTACGGTCGCCGAAGTCAAAGATCTTCCGATAAGAAGCAAGCACACGGCAGAGAGCAGAGACTTGTTCAGAGGTGAGCTTGTCAGATAGTATTGGCTTGAAAAGGTCGGAACAGGAACGTGACGAGAGTGACGTTGATGAAAAATCGGGTGGTGAATCGGTGGTTAGGGCAGAAACTGTGTGGTCAACCAGTGGTGTCAGATGCGCAAGTGACATGCCGCAAGGAATAACTTGCGCTGAGAAGCCAAAATTGAGGACGGGAAATGAAGTTAGGTTGTCCTTAACAGTAACCACCGTGTTGGGGAGTGCAACATTACGTGTCATGGCCACGTCAGAAATTGGGGCAGCAACCTAATCACTATCGGGTACTCTACTTAGCCCGTGACAATATATTCAATTTGCTAAAACGTGATTATCCTGGTTGAATCGGCATTCTCTATTTGTGTGGTGTGCTTGGATGAGGAGTGTACATCCAAGTTCAACTTGCTCTTTCGTACTGGTTTAACGTGTTCCATAATTGGAAATTTGGATGCTGCGAAGCTGTGGACATTGAAGGTGCTTGCAAATGAGTTTCTTTGTGGGTGTGCAGCAAAAGCGCAAGTTGCGCATCTTCATCTCGAACACATTCTACCCGGGCAAGCTGTGTGGTGTGGAGCTGGAGGAGGAAGGTGGCACCGTGCCCTCGTGGGAGTTGCGGGTCGAGGGCCGGCTGCTCGAGGAGCAGCCCAAGGGCGAGTCGAGGAGTGCCAAACGCAAGTTCTCCTCCTTTTTCAAGAGCCTGGTCATCGAGCTGGACAAAGAGCTGTACGGGCCGGATAACCACCTGGTCGAGTGGCACCGCACACCCACCACCACCGAGACAGACGGCTTCCAGGTGAAGCGGCCGGGGGACAAGAACGTCCGTTGCACCATCCTGCTCCTGCTGGACTACCAGGTGAGGCTAAGCGGCTGTCATCAAAACGTGCCACATTGCAATAACTGAATTTCTTTGAGTACTTGTAGGAACCTGTAGGAAGGGTGCCTGAATGAGGAACATTCGTAATGTTTAATCAACCGTGGCAACACTGGGAGTGTCTGTTATTTTTTGTTGGACATGATTGTGAAATTGTTTGCTAACATCTCTATTAGTAGAGGCTGCGTCACTGTCGTATGCGTAGCTTCCGAACTACGAACAATACTTCCTTTTCTTTCACGATTCAGTACTGAACGGTCGAAGAATCTTGCTGTGCTGCCACATATTGATGAGAATGCGATATCGGAGCCCTGCGCCTTTCGAAATTCATCCAGACGGTGGCTGCATGATGCGTATTGCTTCACTAACTTGAACTTTTGTTGTCTGGTGGTGTGAGCTTCCGATCTGAGGTTGGCGTTCCAAAGAAATGTTCGTTCCAGAAGAGGTGCAACTCTCAAAGGTCTCAGATGAGCTTGCGCAGTAACATGTCTGCCTTGTATTTCCCACTGCATTTATATAACACGCGTCAGATATCGAAACCACGTGCGGTGTGTGCAACCTGTGCAGTGCTGTGCTGCATTTCTCAGCTCATTTCTTAAGCCACATGTATCTTTACACCTTTCACAGCACATTTCATAGCTTTTTTTTTTTTTGAATGAATAAGACATGGACCTACACAGGAGTGGTGCGCCTCGAACCAAACAAAAATACTGATTTCACGTTCCCACTGTATAGCAGAAGAGCGTCTTGATTACTGCTGTTTTAATACACACTGATTGTCTTATAATGCCTTGTGGCCTTAATACATGGCGCTGATTTAGTGTTGTCATACTGGTTTTCTTGAATGTTATACACGTGCATCACGGTGTAAGAATATTTAGGTGTTGACACTGACCGAGCGCCGCGGCGGAGAGTGCAGCCAGATCTTGTTCGCCCTTTTAGTACATGCGTTGTCCGCAGCGGCGCGGGGCGCTGCGAATAAGGGGCGGCAATCGCTTGCGAAGTGACATGCACTGCTACGGTGGTTACACGCCGTGCTTGCCTTTCCATGCCGTTAAAGCTGTTTTTCAGTGTTCTCTGCTGCAGTGTGCTCAACAAGGACTAGACGTTTATGTTTCAGCTGGGCGGCCGGCGCCGTGCATAGCCTTTTGTGTCGTGGTTTGGGACCAGCCGCAATGATCGTTATGCAAGCTCGCGTAGTGGAGCGGTCCGACGCATTGCGTGAATGTCGCGACCTGTGTGCTTGGTAGCTGTGATGTGTTTGTTGTTGCAGTGCACGGTGTTGAAGTGACACGCTTGCGAAATCTAGCCTGGCTCAGAGGTCGACTAGGACGCAGTAATGGGTAAGAAGTGCTTCGTACCCAACTGCAGATCGGGCTGTGTTGATCATGTGCCGCTTTTCAAAGCTCCATCGGAGCCTGCTCGCCTTGAACTTTAGCGCCGGGCCATACCTAGAGCAGATAGGATAATGCAACCGAGCAACTGCGTCTGTGCGAAGCATTTTCCTGAGCAGGAGATATCGAAATCATACTATGCTGAGTTCGATGGCCAGGTGCTTTTAAATGTACCCAAGAAGAGACCAGTGCTATCGGCGAATGCTGTATCTAGCATTTTTCCGGGATGCCTCAAATATCTAACAAAGTAGGCAACTTCAAGAAAGCCCCCTAGAAAGGAAAAAAAAAGAAAAAAAAAGGAAAAGGAATATGTTAGTAAAGTTGTATAATTTACCCCACCCTGTAATGTTCAGTGGGGAATTTTGTGGTTCACCAAGCTGCTTTACCAGGCAGACTTCAATTATTCTCAACTGACATCCGCCAATCCTAATGTACAGTCGCGTAAGTTTATGATATCTGCGCGGACATATCTGAGATAGACAACTACTCCGCAGCGCCGATATCAGCACAAATGACGAACTTGACAGGAAGAACATTTTCATCGACAATTTTCTTGCCGTGTAGCTATCAATGCACTGCCCTAGCCATGTAAACATCATAAAAGTAGCCTTGATTTCGTTTTGGACCGGGCAATCGCGCGTAGAGCGGTGGAGGGAGTATTTTTGATGCATTTGAAATACGAAATGTAGCTGAAGAGCCCCAGTAAGTCGGGCTAATATTGCCATATTCTCTACAGGGCGGGCATTACACTGCTCAGGCAACATTTCATGATACGCATAGGCTCTCTGCCAGAATTGGCGAGCATGCGGGTTTAGGTCATTTTATTTTAGGATGCGGTGAAGTAGCTTAGCTATGCTATGCTCTCGGGAGTCGTGCGCATGAACGAAAAGAGGGGGAGATAAGAAACGTTATTTAGTTGCCAAGTGGCGTTCCTAGCTGTCGACCAGAAGCTCCTGGGATCTTGCAGCGTTTTTGGACACCAAAATAATTTGCAATAAACTTATTTTCACGACAAACTTAGAAGGGTCGCCGGCCGCGTCCTCGCTGCTCTTCCGCGCACTACCGCACTTTCAGCAAGTAGAAATGGCAGTAACCGAAAATGATTTAATGTCGACAGCAGTTTCAATCGTGGTGTGCCTTGCTGCAATTAAAAAAAACTTAACTTACACAGCACAACATCGAACGATCCCGCAACATCTGCATTTCAGCAGCCGCAACGTTCCGACCAGAAAGGCCCCTGTGGCGCGGAGCAGTCTGCCGGCGTTCGAGCGAAGCGCATGGATTGCCGAACAAAATCTGGCTGCGCCGCCGTGCGCAGTGTCAACACCTAAATATTCCTACACCGTGGTGTGCATTCATTGACTTGTCTTTTTAAAATATTGTGCTCTTTGATTTCAAATGCCACAAAGACGTGCATTATTATGTGCTGCCAGCCTACAAGTACCCACAATCAGCAGAAGGATGAGTGCAATGAACTAGCGAACAAATAGCTCCATCTATAGTATGGCTCTGTAGGTGTGCATTCTGGACCGTGTTCGCAGCACATGCCGACCAAATGAAACAGTGGAAAAATATGTAAATACTATATTTACTTGCATAATAGGTGCACTTTTTCTTAAAAAATCGGGCTGCAAATTTGAGGTGGGCCAATTCACGCAGTAAATTTTCAGAAATTTTGTTTTCAAGTACAGGATAGACAGTTGATAACCAGGGGTGGAAGTGCTGCGCCAATTGCACCATTCTGCACCACACCACGCATAAATTGCTATTTCTGAGATAATTGTCGATTGGAAGTGCAATACTGCCAAACCTTGCCAGTTATTATTGTCGAACGAGCAACACTGAGCAAGCAGCCGCATCCATATCCAGTGTAGCTCAATCATGTTGTAATTTGGTTCATTCATAGTACTTGCTAGCGCTCGTCTCATCGCTGTTATCGCCGTGATTTCACGGGGAAAGTTGTGGCACCAACACGAGAACCGTCGGTTGTCTGGTTATACTGAGGCACTGAACCCCAGTGCACGTTAACAAGTACAAATGCGATTACAAGTACAAATGCGCCATCATCATCAATAAGCACAGTACCACTGCAGATGCTGTCCAAAGTGCGTAATACAGTAAGAGCTCGTTAACCCGGATTTCACGGGACTTGTGAAAATGTCCGAATTACCCGAATTCCGGAACGTCGAATGAACCATCAAAACAAAAGGAAAATGTATTGGCACAGACAAACCTTTATTTCATGAAAAAAACTGCGTCAACTTAGTCTGCCTTGTCATTGGAATAAGTGCTAGAACGATCTTCTTCAACCCTATGTGGTGGTGGTGTGTATGCTCACTGTCGCGAGAAGTGATGCAGAACTCCGCGAGGACAGCGAAAGCTTCGGCGGCCTCTTGCGCGGTGCTATGTAACGTCGGCTCATCTTGAATGGCATCATCAGAACAGTGGTTTTGATCCTCTTCAAGCACTTCTGATAATATGTCATCAGTCAGCGAACCAGCAATGGCTACACCATTATTAACGCACACAAGCACAGCCTGAAGATGAAATGATGGTTTCTATATCAAAGCGCCAACTCGCCCAACAGTCAACTCTTTTGATGTACCCGAGCTGTGCACGCTATGCGCGAAGTCACTACACAAAGAAATCAGCAGCGTAGGCGTCGCAGGCAGCTAGGATAGTGGCGGCTGCGAAAACTGTCCCGTGCAGCGGCAGCAGCGCATTTTGCAGACACTGGATGCACCGGCGGCCTAAGCGCTTCCGCCGGGTGGTGACTAGCGCCACCTAGCCACTTCCCCCCTCATTCACTATCATCATGCACGACCGGGCTAGACTGCACCTGCGCACACGTCTTTCCTTACGGCTTTCTCAACTGCCGTGAATACAATGGGAGAGTCAGCAGTGAAGGCGCAGCGATGCTGACCTTGCATCTTCTGCGCCGTGCACACAGCACAAGGAAGTTTGTCGATGTGAAACCTTGAAATGGGGGTTCTCGGCGAAGAGGGGGAGGGGGATTAATAAATAAGTCGGAGATAGAGGGAGGATCGTATACTTAACAAAAAAAAAAAACTGATTTTATCAAACTGCTTTCCGCCTAATGTAGGAGGTAGTATGTATGTGTTCGTGGATAATACAAGCTGAAATTCGGTAAAAATGCAGAAGAATCGGCTAATGAGAAACATAATTCAGGAGGCATAAAGCACTGGCAACAATCAAAGAGATAGGTAAAGAATACTTCACCTTTTCTCCAAGTGGAGAGCACCAAATACCTTTGACCCTTGGTCTCGTTGGATAACGCCGTCGCAATTAAGAGAAGTCGCTCACAGAATGACGAGCGCACCTTCCCTTTGCCGGCTAATTTCTATATTTCTTTATTTTTCCATATACATTTGGAGTGGTTTTCAGGGCTAAAAGCTGCGGTCTGCAGCCTCACAACTCTTTGAAAACACGCTAATGGCTAAAAAAGCTGTGTATAAGGAGAAAGGGAGTAAAAAAAAAAGAGAGAGGGAGGACCGTTGCTGCTGGATAACCTCTTTGGACGGCACACACAGAAAGCGGTTGTGTGCATTGTCAAAATGTTAACACCACCTGGAAATATTGATTCTGGATTTCGGAGGCCCTTTTGCATTCCTTTGTATTGCTGCGGTGGCTGCATTTTTGATAGAGGTGAAAATTCTGTAGGCTTGTGTGCTCAGATTTGGGTGCACGTTAAAGAACCCCAGGTGGTCTAAATTTCGGGATCCCTCCACTACAGCGTCTCTAATAAACATATGGTGGTTTTGGGACGTTAAACCCCACATACCAATCATCATCATTCCTTTGTTGCAAACCACGTGCATCAACAATGCGAACGAAGTTGGCAGCTGCTGACGCTTGCAAGCCGCTTGCCCTGAAACTAAATCTCTAGTGCAAATCAGATCTGCACTATCCTTTGAGTTCGTCAAAAAACATATTTAGAAATAGAAACTGACAACATTACAAATTCTCGGCTAGTAGTTCAACTTTTTTTCTAAAAAATTTGTATGAATTCTCTTGCGGTTTAGTGGTGCAAGCAGGTTGTTGTCAATTTCCTTTTATCTCTAGTGTGGCTTGCTTCATTGTGAGATTTACCACCACAGCTGCATTTCATTCAGTGCTTTGTCAGTCTTCAATCTACAGTGATTTCTCGAGTAATGAAGGCAGTTGCACAACCTTTAGTACATACATTACGCACATTGACATATATTAGCTGTGTGAAGGTGTATTGATGTGTACTGTCACGGCCACTTGATCACCGTGGTTCCATATTGCTTGTTCCGTTTGTGGAAAACACCCGGTGTTTGTTCTCCAATTCCCAAACAATACTGAGCTGTGCGCCAAGTGACAAAAGAATATTGAGAGAGACAACCTCATCATCGACAAGTCTGCATTGACAGTCGTATGCAGCTGACACTTGTGCGGTGAACATGCATTCCACATCAGAAAACTTATTCCTGATTTCACGCCTACTCTTCTCGACGACTGTTCTTCCTACTTGATTTTCAAGTGCATAGAAACCTCGCAAATATCCTGCTTCCCGAGCTTCGCCTCTACATCAAACATCAAGGAAGCGAAAAGCGGAGACCAACAAGACAGATCTAGATATTGCAACTTCACAAGACGCTTTTTCTGAACAAGAAGCAGTAAGTGTTTGCACGCAAACAATAAACAGCCACACTCATCACACGGGCCGATACCAAACTATGATAGGATGATTACAGTCCCGAGTGTCGCACTATCGTTCAAAATGCGAGAAGGTGCAGCAATTGCTGAAAAAAGAGGAAAAGCTGTCCCGATATTATTGCGAAAGTAACCACTACGCATGTGTTAAGAAACAGATGCAGAAGTTGACTGAAAACTAACTATCCGGACTCCTAATTAGGCCTTCATCGTGCAAAAAACCATAATCTTTCACCTTTTCTTTGGTCCGGTGGGTCAAGCTGCGGGGTGAGCTTGGAAGCTGAGCTTCCCACTGTTCTCGAGTCCACTGCTTTATTTTTCACCACTTTGCAAACTGCTTCCATCAATTTCTAGTTACCGTAAGCAATGCTGATCAGATTTATCACAGACAAAAGCGCAAACCTTTTTGTGGTGCTTCTAGTACGGCAGAACTAATGCATTTAGAAAGATTCGTCACAATCATCAGCTTACAGCAGCTTCGATAAAGCAGCGCTGACTATTTATTTTTGGTCAAAGAAAACAACTTTTTTGAAGCAGCAAATGCTCTGACTGATCTATAAAACGATTGCTCGTTCCCATTCATAACAAAGCAAATACAAGACACTTTCGCATCTTGTAGTGTAGCCCATCTTTGCAATGCTACAGTACAAGGCTCGAAAGAGTCGCTTAGGCGGCCCGCACCGCAAAGAACATTCAAGGACAATCGTCACAGCAGACATTTAGGAAGCATTTTACTATTTTTAAACATTCCCTGGTAATATCTTCATTTCCTCATAACAATATTGACGCGTGTCTACATGTGGACGATAACGATGATGGGGCATTTAGTGGGCACGAGGTAGTGGGCCTCTAGCTTCTCTCGAGGCCGAAGAAGACGATCTTGTGACTCAGCTGTTGAGGACACGCTGCTTTCGTCGTTCTAAGGTGTATCTGTGTTTTATTCGCGTTGAACCGCGACACTGGTGGAGGTGCTGGGCCGCAACCCTGTCTGATGCTCCACACGCCCGCTGGGAGCCGCTCATCGAGTCTAAACAGATTGTCACCTGTAGAAACACCGGTGCATCGCTCCAGTCGACGGTTGCGAGGCCTCGCGCCAGAGCTGACTCACTCGCCGGAACCTGCTAGGCACCGCACACCTCAACCAATGGCCAACGCAAGCTTGCAACAGGTGCCCCAAGGCAGCTTTCCGACGCACCCATCTCATGTGACCCTCTTTCAACCCCTCGTTCCCGATTGCTTTAGTGGCGGTGCCCATGAAGACGTTCACGACTGGCTGGACCACTACGAGCGTGTTGCCAAGGTAAATCAGTGGTCGGAACAGGAAAAGCTTTCACGCGCCTATTTCTACCTTGACGACGGTGCTCGTACTTGGTATGAGAATAGAGAAGGCAATCTGTCAGCTTGGCCCGACTTTCGACAGAAGCTCGTCGATACCTTCGCTAATATCGATAGAAAGGACCGTGCGCAGCAGTTATTGGAGCTACGGGTTCAAAAACCCAACGAAACCGTTGCAATGTTTGCAGAGGACATGAATCGTCTCATTCAACAAGCTAACCCGCACATGACGGAAGATAAAAAGTTGAGTTACCTCATGCGCGGTGTCAAGGAACAGCTTTTTGCCGGGCTACTGCGCAACCCTCCAAGTACTGTGGTTGACTTCATTAAGGAGGCTACGGCTATCGAGTGGGCCCTTCATCAACGCTGCAGGCAATATGACCGCATGTCCTGCAATGTCCCAATCAGTGCTATCGCCATGACGTCTGAGAGTCAGAGCTGCTTGCGAGACTTGATTAGGGAGATAGTTCGCGAGGAACTGCAGAAGTTGCGGAATCCTGTTGCTGAAAATCCCATCGCGTCGATCGCTGAAGTCGTACGCGACGAAATCCAGCAAGCGTTGTCTACGGCTAGTCCTGATGCTCAGCAGCGTCCTATGAGCTACGCTACCGCTCTCCGACGTCCACCACCCGCTATGCCGACGCTGTACCACCAGGTGCCGATGGCCCCTTCTTATCGGCCGCATGAGCAGACACTACATCAACCACCCACGCTACAGCCATACAACCAGCCATCCACAGCCACCCCATGGGCATCGACGCGTCCACCGACCCGGAAAACAGATGCATGGCGCACAGTGGACAGACGTCCACTATGCTTTCACTGCGGAGGTGCAGGACATATTGCCCGTCATTGCTGGCATCGAGGCGATTCATTCCATCCTTAACGACCTTGGTTTGACGGCCGACGTGCCAACGACGAATACACTCCGCGCCGTGACGACACCTCTTTCTATGGAACCCGTTCTCACTTTGAGGACGGCTCTACCACTGCAGAGATTGCCCGTCATTGCTGGCATCGAGGTGATTCATTCCATCCTTAACGACCTTGGTTTGACGGCCGACGTGCCAACGACGAATACACTCTGCGCCGTGACGACACCTCTGTCTATGGAACCCGTTCTCACTTTGAGGACGGCTCTACCACTGCAGAGAAGGCAATGCCTGCTCACCCTC
Organism: Rhipicephalus microplus; assembly: GCF_043290135.1. Taxonomy (NCBI): domain Eukaryota; kingdom Metazoa; phylum Arthropoda; class Arachnida; order Ixodida; family Ixodidae; genus Rhipicephalus; species Rhipicephalus microplus. The sequence goes on along the minus strand of NC_134700.1, from coordinate 11,529,591 downwards.
CTGGTTCGAGACGTCAGTCCCGCTCTCCGTCCCCCGCGCGTTCGCCTTTGTCGCACCACCGCACCTATGCGGACCTTAATACAAGAAGGTCACCTAGCCCGCACCGGGGAAACTGAGAGCGGCGACCTCCGGGGGCAAGGTTGCAGGCTATAAAGATGACGACAAGAAGCCCCCACAGCACAACGCCATACAGCCGATAAGCCGTGAAAACGATCAAATTGTGACTGCTGACCTTAGTGTTCTTCTCGACGGCCAGAAAGTGACAGCTTTAGTCGACACTGGTGCCGACTTCTTCATTATCAGTCAGGGCCTCGCCAACAGCCTCAGAAAAGTGAAGACGCCGTGGACAAGCCCTCATATAAGAACAGCAGGAAGCCAGTTATTGATGCCCTTGAAAAGATGTACCGCAAGAATTGGCATCGGAGGTTCTCCTTTCACTGCGTCGTTCGTCGTTATCGCCGCATGCTGCAGAGACGTAATTCTTGGCATGGACTTTTTACGGGAATTTGGTGCCGTCATCAACATACCAGAGAGCTTGATTACGTTTTGCAATAGTTCGGGCTTACCCAATTCTCCAGAGGCGCGACCAAACCAACTGCGTCTTACTGATGACGATGTGGTTCTCCCTCCGAGGTCATGCACGCTTGTTTCTGTGGCCGCCGCTGTTCAGTTTGACGCCGGAGTTGCGGACCGAATAAGCTCGCTGCTCTTCACCCACGGTATTTCTGTCGCACGAGGTATCGTCAGAGTATCGCTGGGTATCGAGTATCGCTGGACACACGGACTTGCTGCTGACCAATTTTAGTGCTGAGCGCTGGCATCTTCCTAAAGGCACGGCTGTCGCTTACTTTGACGATGTCGTAGATGCTGAAGGCTGCTTGGCGGTAGTCGACGAGTCGCTAAATCTTGATTCAGCGCCTGTTCTGGACGTTAGCATTACTTTGCCGAAAGACGACCGACGCAGACTCCTCGAGTTACAGGCCAAATTTCAAGACTGCTTTTTGACAACATCAAGAGTTGGCCGCACGCCTCTAACCAGGCATCGAATAATTACCGAGGAAACGGCGAGACCTATTCACCAGAACCCTTATCGCGTGGCTCCAAAAGAACGTGAAGCGATACAACAGCAGGTAGACAGAATGCTTGAAGATGACGTCACTCAGCCTTCACAGAGCCCCTGGGCGTCGCTTGTAGTCCTCGTTAAGAAAAAGGACGGCAGCCTGCACTTCTGTGTGGATTACCGCAAGCTAAATCAGGTGACCAAGAAAGACGTATATCCACTACCGCGTATAGACGACTCTCTCGACAGACTTCGACATGCTCGATACTTCTCTTCAATGGACTTGCGGAGTGGATATTGGCAAATCGAGGTGGACCCGAGAGACTGCGAGAAGACCGCTTTTGTGACACCAGATGAATTATATGAATTTAAGGTCTTCCCATCTGGTTTGTGCTCAGCCCCTGCTACCTTTCAAAGACTCATGGATACCATGCTTTCTGGGTTGAAGTGGAAAACATGCTTAATATATCTGGATGACATCATAGTGTTTTCCGCGACGTTTGACGAGCACCTTGAAAGACTTGAGGTGGTCTTACGAGCCATACAGTCCACGGGCCTGACGTTGAAACCTGAGAAGTGCCACTTTTGCTACGAAGAGCTGCGATTTCTTGGTCATGTCGTCAGTCATGCTGGTATTCGTCCCGATCCTGAAAAAATCGCAGCCGTAGAACAGTTCCTTATGCCGACCGATAAAAAGGCTGTCAGACGCTTTCTCGGCCTCTGCGCGTATTATCGACGATTTATCGCGGACTTCGCACGCATAGCATCACCGCTAACTTGCCTCACAAGAGAAGACGTCACCTTTGAGTGGAATAACGAAGAGGAAGCTGCTTTTAACGATCTTCGCCAGCGACTACAAACACCCCCAGTCTTTGCCCACTTCGACGAGAGAGCCCCTACGATGCTTCACACCGTTGCTAGCATTGTTGGTCTGGGAGCTGTGCTTGTGCAGCAGCAAGAGGGCGCAGAAAGGGTAATCGCTTACGCAAGCAGAACGTTAACACAAGCTGAGGCTAATTACTCCACGACTGAGAAGGAATGTCTCGCCGTGATATGGGCTGTTACGAAATTTCGTCCGTATTTATATGGCCGCCCCTTCAAAGCAATTAGCGATCACCACTCACTGTGTTGGTTAACTAATCTTAAAGACCCTACCCGCCGATTAGCGTGTTGGAGTCTCAGGCTGCAGGAATTCGACATGGCCGTCGTACATAAGTCAGGGAAGCGACATATGGACGCCGACTGTTTGTCCCGTTCACCCATTGAGTCGGCAACCCTACCCGAGGAGGAGGAAACATCATTTCTCGGTGTCCTCGACACGACCACCATTGCGCAGCAACAACGAGACGACGCTGAGTTGCTTGGCTTAATTACCTACTTGGATGGCAGATCTCGGAAGGCGCCAAGAGTTTTCGCAAGAGCGTTGTCATCATTTTGTTTACGTGGCGGAGTACTCTATGAAAGAAATTTTTCGTCGACGGGATCTGCCTATTTGCTCGTCATCCCAGCAGCCCTTCGCACCGAAGTACTGAAAGCATGCCACAACGAGGTTACCTCTGGCCACTTGGGTTACACAAGAACGTTGGCCAGGGTACAGCGAAGGTATTACTGGCCAAGACTAACCACAGCCGTGAAGCACCACATTCGTACCTGTCTCGACTGCCAGCGACGCAAGTCACCGCCAACTAAACCAGCTGGCCTCCTGCAACCCGTACAGGTCCCAATGACTCCATTCCACCAGATCGGCATGGACATTTTGGGCCCACTCCCTACTTCTACTGCAGGCAACTGATGGGTTATCGTCGTGACGGATTATTTGACCCGTTATGCCGAGACAAAGGCTATCCAGAAAGGTACAGCAGCGGAGGTGGCAAGATTTTTTATCGAGAATACTGTACTGAGGCATGGTGCACCAACCGTCGTAATCACAGACAGAGGAACCGCATTTACAGCAGCTCTTTTGGACCATGTTTTGATGCTGAGTGGAACAACGCATCGTAAGACCACCGCATACCACCCACAAACGAACGGGCTGACAGAGCGTCTAAACAAAACCATTGAAGACATGCTTTCGATGTACGTTGACGTCGAACACAAAAATTGGGATACAATCTTGCCTTACATAACGTTTGCATACAACACGGCCAAGCAAGAAACGACCCGCATGACACCTTTCAGCCTCGTTCATGGACAAGAAGTACGAACCATGTTAGATGCAATGTTACCGCACGAAGGCGACGACATCGTCCCGGACGCCGACACGTTTACGGAACGCGCAGAAGAAGCTAGGCAACTTGCACGTTTACGGATCAGCCAGCAGCAAGACTACGATGCAGGCGGCTACAATGCTCACCGCAGAACAGTCGTCTACCAAACTAGCGACAAAGTATTGGTTTGGACGCCTATACGAAAATGAGGACTTTCCGAAAAACTCTTAAGAAGATACTTTGGACCGTACCTAGTTGTGCGACGACTGAGCGATGTCACTTACGAAGTTGTTCCCGACTGTTCGTATAGTACAAGGCGTCGCCAGCACCATCCTGAACACGTTCACGTAGTCCGCATGAAACCCTATGTCAGCGAGTGATTGCATGATACTTTACTTTTGAAAAAAAAATTACAGACTGCGCATCGGGGCGATGCTCTTTGGGAGAGAGGCAAATGACGCGTGTCTACATGTGGACGATAACGATGACGGGCATTTAGTGGGCATGAGGTAGTGGGCCTCTAGCTTCTCTTGAGGCCGAAGAAGACAATCTTGTGACTCAGCTGTTGAGGACACGCTGCTTTCATCGTCCCAAGGTGTATCTGTGTTTTATTCGTGTTGTACCGCGACAATATAATGGAGTGATTACTCTGGTGAAGGAAAACTTCGCTTTAGTTGTAAGATTCCACAGCGTGCACCTGACAGTGAGCACCATGAAAAGTGGAGGGGCTCAGCCCCCCCCCCCCCCCCCCCCCCGCTGGTACGTCTATGTACCAAGACAAACTTGTAAGTGGGGTGTGATACGGCGCTTTCTGTCACAAGAAGGCTACGATTATGCGTGCACTTCGGGGCCTGTGGCACTGCCAGCAAAGTGCACTATTCAGAGACATATAGGTCCAAGCCCAGCATCAGCAGGTATGAGCAATGCCATAAACCGTTTGTGCATCTTCAACAATGATGGCAACTTGTTTTTCAATGCGCGTGGAGTGGAGAAGCATGCCCAAACTCATGTGCCGGCGTCACGTGCGCTGCACGGAGTGTTGAAGGAAGGCCAGGGTCGCAGCGCCCTTCTCAAAACAGCGGTGAGAGGCATGTACAGTCGTACTCCACTACAACGAACGCCGCGTCAAGGAAATTTCCGCTACAACGAAAAATTGACCATTCCCCGTCAGCAGTTCATAGGAGTCAATGCATAAATATTGTCGCCACAACGAACACTTTTTCTTCAATCGTCCCGCTTCAACAAAATTTTACGATGTAATTCCAGGCTCGGATACTTATTGCTATGCAGTAAACCCAATCTTTAACATTTTGATGCATTTTCAGAGCCTGAAAATGCATCAACGAAGTCTAAAACACGCGTTGCCACCACCAGAAACCGCCTCTGTTCAGCCAGCATGGGCGCCGCTATTGCTCGATAGTGATGGCAATGAGATTGCCTTCTTTTTGTTTTACAACTGGCTTGCTTTTGAGCCACAGATGAGCTGAAGTTCAGTCGCTCAATTCATGGTTTCCTTCTCGCAGCTGCTGGGTGCAACCGTGGCACGATGCCTTTTCCGATTCGGATGCTTATCATTTGTTCGTGCTTGGCCAGTATGGTAACTAATCAGAGCGGCCGTTTGTACGCATTAACAAAATTAGCTAGCCACGAGTAATGTATGATAATAATGGCATAGAATAATGCAAAAGTCGCCGCTCCACGATACACATCTTCCATCTCTGCGTTGTCGGATACTTTTGACGGCGGGTAGCTGCTGATGTTAGTGTGTTCATGTTTGGTTCGTTCACGCAAGTGGTTTTAGGTGTTGTTTCAGCGTGCTTTTCACCATGGCCTCGCTATGCATGGGTGAGAATCACGTTGTGACGCTGCTGGGAAAGAATAGGAAGCAGCGGACATTTTTTTAATTTTGAGAATAAACCTTCCTTTATTTTGTTAGCTCAGATCAGTGATATTTTTTTTCGATTTCACTACAACGAAATTTCTACTCCAACTAAATTTTTTCCGCACTCTGTCAGTTTCGTTGTAGCGGGGTTCGACTGTACTGCACTCGATGCGAAGGCCATGAGAAGTGAGCGCGCAGGTGCAGTCTAACCCATCCACGCATCATAATCATATTCTGCTGCTGTTCCTTTGGTTTCGGTTTCTCCAAAACGTCGATTCCACCGTCCGTTACGGTGGCGGAGCCGCGACTTGATGCTTTCAGTAACCCCGATAGCCCTCTCTGGAATCGTCCGAGTCAACCGGTGTGCGTCTAAATCCCCCCGAATTAACGAGCACTTAACACCATTGATATATGCACAGTTTCGCCGGGACTGCGTCGCGTGTCCGAGTTAACCGAATTTCCGAGTTAATGAGATCCGGATAAACGAGCTTTTACTGTAGATTGGCGAGCACTCTCGCACTATTGTTTCACAGCGCGCAGTAGCGAGGCCAAGGATTACTTCGAAACTATTGCAGGGTCTGGCATACGCAGTGATTAAGATAGCACGGACACTATCGGCCTTTCGTGATACATGTGTGCGCTTCTCTACCGCGATCGGATACTAAGCAACAAGTGACAGTTTTCATTGAAACACGAAGCGGTCACGTGGGCTCCTGTTTATTTGCGTGCAGCGCGGGAATTACCCGGGGAAAACTTTCCACGAAAACGTACAGAGCAAAAAAGAAAAGGAAGTGGCTGCAAATTGGGATTCTCACACCAGCAACTAACAGCATGCTTTGAGAAGTACTAATTAAAACTTACCTCAACAATAAAAGCACAGATTGAACACAAGGCAAGATTTATTTGAGACACAAAAAGTGCAAGCAAATAGTTAGAATTAGAATACCATATGCAAAGCTTGTGGGCGTTGCGGGCGTAGCGGTAGCGTTCGTCGCTCAACAGGAGCCCTCAAAAGATAAGCGTAGGACGTCATTTGCATTAATAGGCTGATGGCTGTTAACAGAATCGTATGCATTTTCCTTCTGAAAAAATAAAGCTTACCATCAATTCGAGTTCTAGGCACACGGCAGGCCCAACGCCTCTTAGTGGCTTTCTGCTGCCGTCACCAGTAACGAACACAAAACTTGAAGACTCTGAAGGGCTTATCGATGGCCCTTTTGCCATTGTTTAGTGCATGATCTATTACTTTCAATTTGAAAGCAGCCGTGTAGCTTCAGTATCGCCCCATATCGTGACAAGATTACCAACACAACATACAAAACACGCTGCAACTAGCACTTGCCACTTTGGCTTGGCTTGGCTTGGATTGAATCTCCGTGCAATAATAGTACGCTTGATGCTTAAGAGATGGCACCTGATGGCACGTTCTATCATTATCAGTAGATGGAACGAGCAGACGACATTATTACGGCAGTTTTCGGTGGTGCGAGGATTATGCGAGATGATACGGTAACACTGTTAGGAAATCTACATGATGAAGCCACATTCCGCATCAACACCCTGAAAGGTCTCAGAGTATCTCCAGGCGAGTATGCCACAGTGCTGCGGCGTGTTCTCTTAAAGGCGTCACCTCCAGACCTCAGTATACTCTATCGCCTACGGCGCAAAAGAAGCCATGCTAACTGAGAATGCCACAGCATCCGAGGAAGCCCGGTCACAGGTGAAAGACCTCCTGAGCTTCATGAAAATGAAAGTTCAAGTGGAAATACGGGAAGATAGCGGTCTCAAAGAACAGATATCGTCAACAGGCCGGAGGTCTTCGCAGCGAGACTTGCGGACACCACAGCCGCTCTTGCCCTCCACTACGTCTTTAGCAGCAGAAGTTCGATCTCTATACTCGCACCCCTGCGTCTTGTGCACCTCTCCTGAACACACTGTTCAGGATTGCTCTGAACGTCTACCTCAGGAAGAAATGCGGAAGTGGCTTCACGAAGAGAAGCTATGCTTTTGCTGCGGCAAACGCAACCGTTTCGCCAATGATTGCAGCACCGCCAGAACCCTGCAATGGAACCAATGCACGGGACGACATCTCACTTCTCTGTGCGACAGCAACAACCTAGCGAACTGCCCACAGCGTACCAACGCCTCGGTACAACAAGATCATGCGCCAGGGTCCACCACCATCCCTTCTCGGGCCGCAACTTCGCTTTCGACCGGCTTCAGGGCCCCTCTCGTACCGACATCGCAGCAGGCCGCGACTTCGCCTGCGACCGGCCTCACGACTCCTTGCGCCTTGACGTTGCCGCACAGCGCAACTTCGCTTTCGACGGGCCTCACGACTTCAATGCCAACTACAACTCCAACAAGTTTTGGATACACAGAAAAACCCGTCGCTTTCCACGCCATACACGGCGCTTCTGTACAAAGGTACGCCGTGACGAGTTCGATCGCCAAGGGAAACTCCGGATGCACTATGAGCATAGACTACAAGGACCCGGTTTCTCACGGCCTGAATCACTGCTTGTGAAAGCAGTTCCACTTCCCTGACGAAGAGAGCAAACGCACATACTCCCCAACACATGGCCCCGTGCACCCGCAGAGCAGCGAGCAGCAGCGCCGTTACGGCGGTGTGTTTGATTTCTAGAAAGTCCGGGAGACGTCGCTCCGAGAGTCTTCTGATGACTTGTCAATCACGGTGTGTTTCACTTCAGGAGAGTCCTCGTTTCCGCCTGTTTCCTGCATGAGGTGCGTGACGTAGTGCTGGAGCTGTGCTGTGTGTGGCGCTCGTACATACAGCGCAGGTCTCTGGCGTCAGGGGCTATCTGCTTGTGATGTTCGGTGGCGTCGTAGACGGTCATGTGGTGCATGCCCTAAATCGAGTGCGGCTTATAGCGGCGCTGCTGCTCGCTGCTCTGCGGCAAGGCTCTAAAAGCTGCTCTAAAGCACTAAAGACCACTTCCACCCCTGACAACGTATCCGTCGCCGAAGTAACGTATATCCAATCTATAGCTGAAACAACCTTCTTCATAGGCTACAGTAGAGCAAAATGTGTTAAGCATGTCGTCTCTCGAGTCCGAGAATCAAGGCATGTGACGCAGTGTGCATTCAAATTTTCGAAAATCAACATCAAAAGACTCGCGTTACCAACGAAATGAACACACACACAAAAAAAAAAAACTACGAAAAGAAAGTGCTATCAATGAAATTCGCTGGTTATGTTTCAGGCCACCTAATTATAGGCACATTATCATGACTGAAATTTTGTGCGCTGAATGGTACCGATCATTAGATTTCACGGGCCTCACACCCAATATCCAAGATATTGCAATCAAACCGCAAACAACTGTTCATGTGTTACAAGTGCTGCCAAAGCCCTTTTTCCTTCGAGTAGAGCTACCACAAAAGAGTTGATACCTTACAAAACTGCAACTTTGATCAACTGAAACTGCCATCGAAAAGTACCAACAGTGATTAGGCCTAGCCTACGGCTCGGCATTTTGTTGCGGGAAGTTTGCATACATGAAAATGGGTGTTGAAAAAATTGCACTGGAGCAGCGAGTGTGATGCAATGTTTAACTTCGCGGCCAGGAAATGAACGGCGACTAAAGTTTGCTGAGCTTGAGCAAGTCCGCAGTGTAGCAGCAAAAGTGAAAGCTCGTGGCGGAAAACCGAAAAGCTTTTGAGGTTGCGACCGAGGTAGCAAAAGCAATACAATTAAACTCTTTTATAAGAGGCATGCTCTGGGCAGCAATTCCTGTCTTTATATGAAATGTCTCAGATAAGCCGGGTACCCCGTATGCATTTTTTTTATTAAAACATATTTTACTGTAGGCATACTGGTGTTTCTTTTACCCATTTGTCTTTCCGAAAAGCCTTTTAATTTGTGATTGAGGTAGTAAACGCGATACAGCTAAACCCCTTTATAAGAGGCATGCTCCGGGCAGCAATCGTCTGTTATATCAGATGTCTCTTATAAGCCGGGTACCTCGTATGCATTTTGTTATCCACCCATGTTTTACTGTAGACATACTGCTGTTTCTTATACCCATTCTTCTCTTACATCAGTGACTCTTATAAAGGGGTTTGACTGTAACAACAACGCTTTTGCTTACAGGAAACTCAATGCGCACTTGACAAGGACGTAATTGCACATTCCATGCGGAACATGCGTGGTTTGCTAGCGGCCATAGCCACACCAGCAACGGTGCAAATGTTACTCTGACAACTTGGCAGCCACCTTTCTTCCTCACTCGGTGAGCCGGCAGAGCTGGTGCAGCGCGGCCACAGTCATTTTTCTTCTTTTTTCTTGCTTCAGTTAATGTAAGAGCGCGTCCAATTGCAACTGTGCAATAAGGTACAGAACTACTGATAAGTCAAGTTCAGGGTCCACCTATTATGGGGGGAAATGCTAAAAAATCTGATTTCTCGCAACTAAGCTGGGAGTGCGCCAGTTCTGTGAGGGTGCCTTTTATGTGAGTAAATAGTATAAATGGTGGGGATGTATGCCACGTATGTTGTTTGATTAAAGAGCATACGTGACATGCGATCTACATACTTTAGTGCATACCGCCCTGCGAAGCTAGGAAACTGTTGGTTATGTGAATTTTTACGATTGGGTCTCGTGTAGGGGTACTGATTTACCACAGAAACGTGCAGCAGCGTCTCTGGCACTGCCTAAACAGGGATGCAACAGCTGCGCCAATTGCGCGAATTCGATACAATTCCCCATTTTTGCACCGAGCTGTGCCAAAACCATGAAATTGGCCGAAACTGCGCTGCGCTGCGCCAAAATTCCCGACCAGCCTCAAAATTTTCTCTGCGCTAATTTCAGTGAGGAATGAACGCCATTGTTGTGGAAGGAATCCAGCTGATCGAAAAGCATGCCTTCATTGCATAGCAAAGTAACCGGACAGCTGCTCGCTGCCGGTGGACAACGTAAGGTCAAATTACAGAGTGGCTCGCACCTAGGCCGTCGCAGCGGCCAAAGAACGCTTTGGGTGGCGAGTGAGCGAACTGATAGCACAGCGCGCGCGAAACAGTACGTGGCGTTATCGCACTTTGTCGCTGATATACTGCATCCCCCCTCACTTAATCCACACTGCTAGCATATGCACGCACTCAGAACCCGTAACGATCAGGCTGTCGACGCAGTCTTTTCGAGTATCGGCAACTATCACCGCTGCTTTTGCAGTTAGCTTGTGTCGGTACTTGCCCTGTTTCATCAGCACTTGCTGGCACATATAATTCTGATGCTGGCTGTTGCTGTGTTGTCCCCGTGCGCGGGTCCATGCTGGGAAACACAGTGAGGGCTGAGCTGTCTTGTAAAATGTGGTTACGATGTTGCACCCACTCGTACACTTCACGCGACATCACGACACTAAGTCTGTTCGACACTGGTCTCGTGCGGGCTAGCACTGATTCTTGCAGCCACTTTGAATCCGCACGAAAATTACGCACTCGTACTTCATCACCTTTGCTGAACACTGCCTCGGAGCGGCTGCCTCGGTGCCGAGCCTGCTGGAACTGCCGACGTGCAACGTTCTCCTCAATAAATGGTCTGACCAGGTCCAACATGGTGCGAAGCCTCCTCCCCAGGAGCAGCATGGCAGGAGCTTCTCCTGTTGTAGCTCGTGGCGCGTTGAATAGGCTAGTAGAAAATCCGCTAGCTCGAACAATGATGTGCCATGGCTTGTTTTTCGGAGCGTTAACTTCCAAGCAGCAACGGCTCAGCCAAGCCGTTGCTGCTTGGATGCTATGGCGCTGTTCCGTTGCTGCTTGGATGCTATGGCGCTGTTCGCACGTGTCTCGTGCCAATGCCCTGCAGATGCGATTGAAATTCGGCAGACATAAATTGACTATCGTCAGATACTAGGGTCTCGGTAAAACCGAACCTACAAAAAACATCATGCAGGCATGAAATCGTAGCTTGCATTGAAATTTATGTCGTTGGTAACGCTTCCGGCCACTTCAAATGTGCGCCGACAATCACCATGTACCAGAGTCCACGACTGGGCCGACAAAGTCGATGTGAACTTGCTGCCAAGGTCGTGTAGGCCAGGCCCACGGGTGAAGTGGTTCTTTGACCGACAAATTTCGCTCTTCTATGCACAACTTGCATGGCGAGATTCAGTGCTCTATATCTTTATCTATGGGTAGCCACCACCCATAGCTTCGAGCTAATTCCTTTGTTTTCACAATTCCGGGATGTCCCTGATGTAATTCATCTAATACGAATCGTTGGTACTTCTTAGGAACAACAACACGCATTCCTAGCATGATGCACCCTTGATATTGAGAAAGTTGAAGCTTTCTACAAAAAAAAAAATAGCTTTTACTGTACTTACTCGCATAATCTTCGCACTTTTTTTTTGCCGCAAAAACGATGAAAAGTTGGGAGTGCGAGAATTGCGCAGGGAAAAGATTCTACGAAAATGTACTGAGCGAAAAAGAAAAAGAAGTGGCACAAATCAGGATTCTCACACCAGCAACTACCAGCAAGTTTGAGAAGTACTAATTAAAACTTACTTCAACAATAAAACCAGAGGGTCAACACAAGCCAACATTTATTTGCAACCCAAAAAGTGCAAGCAAATAGTCGAGAATCGGAACATCATACGCAAAGCTTATGAGCATTGCAGGCGTAGCGGTAGCGTTCGGCGCTCAACAGGAGCCCTCAAAAGGGTAAGCGTAGCACGTTACTATTGGGCTAATGGCTATTTAACAGAATCGTCTGAAGTTTCCATCTGAAGAAATACAGTTTACCATCAGTCCCAGTTTTAGGCACACGGCAGGCCCAACGCGTCTTGGTGGCTTTCAGCTGCCGTCACCAGCAACGAACACAAAACTCGTACACTTTGAAGGACCTACCGGCGGCCCTGCTGCCATTGTTTAGTGCATGACCTATCACTTTCAACTTGAAAGCAGCCGTGTAGCTTCAGTATCGCCCCACAACATGACAAGAGTACTGACAAAACATACAAAACTTGCCGCAACGTGCACTTGCCTTTTCATATTGGCTTGGCTTGGATTGAATCTTCGCGCAATAATAGTATGCTTGATGCTTAAGAGATGGCGCGTGCTATCGTCATCAGATCAGCTGTTATATACGTTTCTCTTGAGGGATAGTGGCAATCTACCTGTACCTGTCATAATTTGAGAGTGCTTGCCAAATGTGCTCCACCCCATTCTTATTCTTCTAGTTACTTCAATCTCGTGGTTCGGCTCCGCGGTTATTACCTGCCCTAAGTAGACATAGTCTTTTACAACTTGAAGTGCACTATTACCTATCTTGAAGCGCTGCTCTTTTCCGAGGTTGTTGTACATTACTTTCGTTTTCTGCAGATTCATTTTAAGACCCACCTTTCTGCTCTACTTGTCTAACTCCGTAAGCGTGAGTTGCAATTCGACCCCTGATTTACTCAGCAATGCAATGTCATCGGCGAAGCACAGGTTACTAAGGTACTCTCCATTAACTCTTATCCCTAACTGTTCCCATTCTAGCCTTCTGAAAACCTCCTGTAAGCACGCGGTAAATAGCATTGGGGAGATTGTGTCCCCCTGCCTTACACCCTTTTTGATTGGTATTCTGTTGCTTTCTTTATGAAGCACTATGGTAGCAGTTGATCCCCTGTAGATTTCTTCCAGGATGTTTATATATACTTCATTGACGCCCTGATTCCGCAGTGTCTGCATGACGGCTGTGTATTCTGTTGCTTTTCTTATGAAGCACTATGGTAGCAGTTGATCCCCTGTAGATTTCTTCCAGGATGTTTATATATACTTCATCGACGCCCTGATTCCGCAGTGTCTGCATGACGGCTGATATTTCTACTGAATCAAACGCCTTCTCGTAATCTATGAAGGCTACGTACAGTGGTTGGTTATATTCTGAGCATTTCTCTACTACCTGATTGATAGTATGAATGTGATCGATTGTTGAGTAGCCTGTTCGAAATCCTGCTTGTTCCTTTGGTTGATTGAATTCTAATGTTTTCTTTACTCTGTTAGCAATTACTTTTGTAAATAGCTTGTATACTACAGAGAGCAAGCTAATCGGCCTGTAGTTCTTCAAGTCCTTGTCATCTCCTTTCTTATGTATTAAGATGATGTTAGCGTTCTTCCAAGACTCTGGTACTCTTCCCGTCAGGAGACACCTCATAAACAGGGTCGCTAGTTTTTCTAACACAATCTGTCCTCCATATTTCAGCAGATCTGATGTTACCTGATCTTCACCAGCAGCTTTGCCTCTTTGCATGCTCTCCAAAGCTTTTCTGACTTGCAGTAGGGTTGACAGGCGGGCTAGTTGGTACAAATTCATAATGGAATAATTGGAAGCGCAAACCAACGGGACACAAGAGAAGAGACAAACAAGCGCAGACTGAAACTCAGTTTATTCAGAGAAGAAGTTATATACCAGAATGATGAGAAAGGGAAACAACTGGGAAGAAGGTTCCACCTTGATCATGTGTCGTCCAGAAACGATATTTCACAATCTAACAGTGATATAGATGATGAACTAACACGACTATCAATATTCTTTTTAATAAAAAAGGCTTCCGCAATCTCTCTAGTTTTCGTGTCATGATGGCTGTATAAGATAGATGTGCGCGAAAAATCAGGTACACAGCCACACTTTTTGCAATTGGCAGACAAATGTAAACCCGGGGCTGATTTCAGCGCGTTGTAGTGTTCTCGCAGGCGAATATTCAAGCAGCGCCCCTTTCTGGTATATAACTTATTCTCTGAACAAACTGAGTTTCAGTGTGCGCTTGTTTGTTTCTTCTCTTGTGTCCCGTTGGTTTGCGCTTTCAATTATTCCATTATGAATTTGTACCAACTAGCCCGCCTGTCAACCCTACGGCAATTTATCACTTCGAACACGGGCTCTTTTATGTGTTCTAATTTTGATCTCTCTAATCCTTCAGTGTTGACGGCTTTGATAGCGGTGTGTGTATGCCGCGCGAGATGTGCTTCCTGGCATTCCAGGCAGCGAATGTGCCCGATGGAACTTCAGGCCTTGTGTGGATGGCTGCTTCCTTCTCCCTCTCACGCTCGTCTTCTCTCCAGGATTATTCGCTCCAAGTGGTATCACCAGGCCAATGTGTTTAAAGACTGCCTGCGAGTGCAATGTTGTGCTTGTGGCGAAAGACTCTCTTCGTGGAACAACCTGGTCGAAACCTACACTGAGGTACTGTGGAATGCGACTAGGCCTACGCTGGTAACAAGGAGGAAGTTGCCTAGTGAAAAGCGGGACATCCTGGTACTAGGCGACTGCCAGGTACCCGAAGAGCACCTTTGTGTTCTTCAAATTGGACCCAAGTTTTGCCCGGCATCTACCCCTAACGGATTTCAGAAGCTTGCCTTGACACTGTCAGTAGCACAGAGAGTTCAGGAAGCGGACAGTTTTGATTGTGTTAAGGAATGTGTTTCAGCGGTGTCCAAAAAGAATGCGAGGGCGGGTGTACACCGTAGACTGGGCCCGATTATTTCATTCTTTGTGTCTAATAGCCTGAGGCTTGTTGCTGCTGATAAGGAAGGATGTTTTGTTGTTCTCTCTCAAGAACAATACTTCTCTAAGGCGTCTGCAGCCATTAGGAAAAACTTTAAAGAAGTTTCCGATAAATCAGTTGAAGTTAAGAAGCGAGCCATCGCTTTGCTGGAAGCTAACGACTTGTGCCGACTCGCATCTTCAGTGAAGAGAGCGAAAAAAATCGCATTAGCACCATTTTTTTTCAGCGAAAAACCCATAAACCAGACATACCCTTTCGAACAATTATTACGGAACGAAGCACATGGCAGCATGAAGTCTCAACGTTCCTCCAATTTCACTTGTCCGCCTTGAATTTTCAGGACCTTTTAATGTAAAGGGTTCCGACCAGGTTGTTGACTTCTTAGCAACCAAAAAATTGTCTAACTGCAGTGGTTTTAAGTATTGACGTTGTCGATTTGTTTTATTCGGTTCCTCACCCTGAACTCATGAAGTGTGTAAAAAAATGCATCTCG
The DNA here is from genome assembly GCF_043290135.1 of Rhipicephalus microplus. NCBI lineage: Eukaryota > Metazoa > Arthropoda > Arachnida > Ixodida > Ixodidae > Rhipicephalus > Rhipicephalus microplus. The sequence continues at coordinate 11,514,440 of NC_134700.1, read as the reverse complement.
CAGGAAAACGATGAACTTTCATTCATAAACAAATGTAGGATGTCGGTTGAGAGCTTCATGGAACTACTCTTTTTTTATGTGAATTCTACTCTTGTATTGTGGAGCAATAAGTATTACGTGCAAAAGTCTGGCATTTGTATCGGCTCTCGTGTAGCACTGGTCCTGTGCGATATATTCTTAAGTTATTTTGATAGGGCTTTGCAAACGGCACTAAGCAGCCTCGTAATTATTGTCTTCAGATATGTGGATGATTACCTTGTGCTCGTTCATTCACCTTCCTTGGATAAAAACCGGGACAAGATTATTAAAACCTTCGTAAAAAATGGGCATGGTTTACGTTTCACGCACGAGGTTCCCCATGATAAGATATTGCAGTTTCTAGATCTTGAGTTATCTTTTCGTGCAGACCGTCTATGCTGGTCCTACTCTCCCCGTTCAAAGAAACCAATCTTGGACTACTCTTTTTCGCATTCTAAATTAGTAAAATCGGGTATTGCAATTAACATTCTCAATTCTGCTGTAACGAAATCATGTTTCCACAAAATGGCACGTGTTTTTTCTAATCAAATAACTAGGTTGCGAGAGGCAGGCTTTCCGTCCAATGTCCTCATTTTCGCCGCTCAGAAGGTACTGCGTATGAAGAAAGGGAAGGGATGCCCCTTAAAGGAGGCAGATAAACGACGTAAGTTTGCGGTAGTCCCATATGTGCACGAATTTTCGCATAAGATAAAAAATGTGCAAAAAAATTCAACCCCGACATTGTGTTTTCCGCTCTTGGAAAACTGCAGCAAATGTGTTCTAGAATTGAATTACAAAGCAGAATGAAAGCAGGTCTTGCGAAGAAAGGTTGTGGTGTTAAGCATGTCAATTCCTTCACCAATTGTCGATCTAATGTTGTTTATTGTATCCCACTGTCTTGCGGCAGGTTATACATTGGGCAGACTGGGCGCTGCTTATATATTCGCTTGCGAGAACACTACAACGCGCTGTAATCAGCCCCGGGTTTACATTTGTCCGCCCATTGCAAAAAAAGTGCCTGCGTACCTGATTTTTCGCGCACATCTATCTCATACAGCCATCATGACACGAAAACGAGAGAGATTGCGGAAGCCTTTTTTATTAAAAAGAATATTGATAGTCGTGTTAGTTCATCATCTATATCACTGTTAGATTGTGAAATATCGTTTCTGGACGACACATGATCAAGATGGAACCTTCTTCCCAGTTGTTTCCCTTTCTCATCATTCTGGTATATAACTTCTTCTCTGAATAAACTGAGTTTCAGTCTGCGCTTGTTTGTCTCTTCTCTTGTGTCCCGTTGGTTTGCGCTTCCAATTATTCCATTATGAACTTTTCTGACTTCTTCTATCATTACTGGTGGGGTGTCATCTGGGTTCTTATAGTATTAAACTGCAGTATTAACTGCTAGTTCTTATAGTATTAAGGTCGTGGTTGTCCTGACTACTGAACAGAATCTGTAAAACTCCTCCGCTATTTTAACTATCCTATCCATATTGGTAGTTATTTTGCCTTCTTTATCCCTTAGTGCATACATCCGATTTTTGCCTATCCCAAGTTTCCTCTTCACTGCTTTGACGCTTCCTCCGCTTTTCAGAGCGTGTTAAATTTTCTCCATATTATACCTTCTCACGTCGGATACTTTACTCCTATTAATCAACTTCGAAAGCTCTGCCAGTTCTATTTTGTTTGTTGTACTTGAGACTTTCATGATTTGACGCTTCTTAATGAGATTCTTCGTTTCCTGGGAAAGCTTGCCAGTGTCCTAACTACCCTGCCTCCAACTTGCACTGCACACTCCGTAATGATACTCGTCAGATTATCATTCATTGTATCTACGCTAAGGTTGGTTTCCTCACTAAGAGCCGAGTACCTGTTCTGAAGCGAGACTCTGAATTCCTGTACTTTCCCTCTCAGTGCTAGCTCATTGATTAATAAAACTTGTTGTTGGGCTAGTTGGTTATACATCATATACTTAGAAATTTTGGCGCAACCTCGACTCACGCAAACACTCACACAAGCACACACACTTACACCAGAGCGCTGCGTGTCGTGTGTGTTGCTCTGGTGTAAGTGTGTGTGCTTGTGTGAGTGTTTGCGTGAGTCGAGGTTGCGCCAAAATTTCTAAGTATATGAGCTCATTGATTGGCTTCTTGTGTATCAGTTGCTGCCGTTCCTTTCTCAAGTCTAGGCGAATTCGAGACCGTACCATTCTATGGTCACTGCATCGTACGTTGCCAACCACTTCCACATCCTGCACGATGCCTGGGTGTGCACTCATTATAAAGTCTATTTCGTTCTTGTTTTCGCCATTAGGGCTCCTCCATGTCCACTTGCGGTTTTCTCGTTTTCGGTAGAAGGTATTCAAAATCCGTAAATTATTGCATTCTGCGAATTCTACTAGTATTTCTCCTCTGGCGTTTCTAGTACCGATGCCATAATCTCCTACTGCCTGGTCTCCAGCCTGCTTCTTCCCTACCTTTGCATTAAAGTCTCCCATCAGTATTGTATACTGTGTTTTTATAGGTATATAACAGCTGTATCTTGCCAGTACTTAGCTACGGAGCAGAAACCTGGAGATTTACAAAGAGGGTTCAGCTTAAATTGAGGACGACGCAGCGAGCAATGGAAAGAAAAATGGTAGGTCTAACTTTAAGAGACAAGAAGAGAGCAGAGTGGATTAGCGAACAAACGGGAGTTAAGGATATCATAGCTGAAATCAAGAAGAAGAAATGGACATGGGCCAGGCATGTAGCACGTAGACATGATGAGCGCTGGTCGTTAAGGGTAACTAACTAGATTCCCAGAGAAGGCAAGTGGGTTAGGGGGAGACAGAAGGTTAGGTGGGCAGATGAGATTAAGAAGTTTGCGGGTATAAATTGGCAGCAGCAAGCACAGGGCCGGGTTAACTGGCGGAACATGGGAGAGGCCTTTGTCCTGCAGTGGACGTAGTCAGGCTGATGATGATGATGATGATGATCATCATCATCATCATCATCAGTGGCTGGAATGAGCATACGACATTATTGCAGCAGTTTGTGCGAGTGCTATAATTACTCGAGGAAAAAAAGAAATCGTATTTTTTGTTGAGTGATGAGGGGGGTGCGAGAATTATGAGAGTGTGAGGATTACGCGAGTGAATACGGTATCTCTTCAGCTACTCGGCTCGACCACCCATTCAGAATGCACTTCACTACTTCACACAGAACTGGATCTCGTGTCGTTTCTGCCCTAATTTGTCTGCTGCTTGCTTACTGGCATGGTGTCAAAACGCAAAACTAAAATGTTTCTTTCGACATGTGAGGAAATCACATGCATGTGGTTAGGGCTCTATTCACGAGACACAGCACAGTTTGTTCAGTTACGCATGTGTGTATATGCTGCATAATTGTGAGTATGATCACTAACATCTAAATATGTTAGTGGCAATCATTTAGAGAATTGTATAACATTTGTTCATCTCTAAAAAAAATCTAAACTCTGTGCTAGTTTTCTTTTTTGTTTTTTTTTTCCGCTACCCACTAAGGTCACCAGCTTCGCTGATCCACATCTGAATCTTCGAATGTGGAATTTATCATTGTTTGCTGAGTGGGGTGGTTCAAAGTACTAGTTTTAATAAAATAGCAGTTCTCATATTCACTCTGCACGTTTTAGGGGACGTTAAATGGTTTGTGCATATCTTTTTTTTAAGATGCAAACCTTCTTTTGATACTGCTCGAAATTCTATCTTTCGTGAAAAAAAAAAAAATAATTTTTGTCCCTGTAACCTGCTCCAAATTTGGATTTTAGTGCTCCAAAAGTAACATTTTGCTGCTCCGAAAATTGCCCCAAATTCTATTTTGGCTGTTGCACCCTTGCTTATAAATCATCATTATTATCAGCCTAACTAGGCCCACTGTAGGGCAAAAGTGGTTTTGGGACGATATGGTGGTTTTGGGACGTTAAACCCCACATATCAATAAATCAGTCACTCGCTGCGTTGTCCTCAATTTAATCTGAACCCTCTTTGCAAGCCTCTATGTTTCTGCTCCGTAGGTAAGTACTGGCAAGAGTCAGCTATTATATACCTTCCTCTTGCGGGTTAGTGGCAGATTATCAATCATGAATTGAGAATGCTTGCCGAGTGTAATCCACCCCATCCTTATTCTTCTATTTATTTCACTCTCATGGTTTGGCTCCGCGGTTACTAGCTGTCCTAAGTAGACATATTTTTTTACAACTTCCAGCGTCTCTCCTCCTATCGCAAAGTGCTGTTTTCTGTCGAGGCTGTTGCACATTTAGTTTTGTGCATAATTTCCACACCTACTTTTCTGCTTTCTGTGTCCAGTTCTGTAATCATGAGCTGTAATTTGTCTTCTGAGTTACTCATCAAGGAAATGTCTTCAGCAAATTGCAGGTTACTAAAATACTCTCCAGTAACTCTTATCCCTAACTCTTCTCATTCTAGGATCCTGAAAACCTCTTGTAAATGCGCGGTGAAGAGCATTGGAGAGATCGTGTCTCCATGCCTTACACCCTTCTTTATTGCGATTCTGTCGCATTCTTTATGGAGAACTGTGGTGGCTGTGGATCCACTGTAGATTTCTTCCAGTGTGCTTATGTAGGGTTCTGCGATGCCCTGATTCCATAGTGCCCGCTTTACTGGTGATGTCTCGACTGAGTCAAACGCTTTCTTGTAATCTAAAGGGGTTGGTTGTATTCCGCACATATCTCTACCACCTGATTGATAGTAGGAATATGACCCCGCCGCGGTGGTCTAGTGGCTAAGGTACTCGGCTGCTGACCCGCAGGTCGCGGGTTCAAATCCCGGCTGCGGCGGCTGCATTTCTGATGGAGGCGGAAATGTTGTAGGCCCGTGTGCTCAGATTTGGGTGCACGTTAAAGAACCCCAGGTGGTCGAAATTTCCGGAGCCCTTCACTACGGCGTCTCTCATAATCATATGGTGGTTTTGGGACGTTAAACCCCACATATCAATCAATAGTAAGAATATGGTCTATTATGGAGTAGCCTGTACGAAATCCCGCTTGGTCTTTTGGCTGCTTGAACTCTAACGTAGCTTAATTCTATTAGCTTTGTAAATAGTTTGCAGAGAATGGACAGTAAGCTGATCAGCCTGTAATTTTTCAAGTCCTTGACATCTCCTTTCTTATGGATTAGGATGATGTTGGCGTTATTCCAAGGTTCTGGTATCCTTCCAGTCAACAGACACTTCCGTGACCAATTTTTGTAACACAATTTCTCCACCATCTTTCAGAAGGTCCATTGTTTCCTTATCCTCACCAGTGGCTTTGCCTCTTTGCATTCCTTCTAGAGCTTTTCTTACTTCCCTTAACGTTACTGGTAGGATGTCAAATTTATCTGGACTATTATTGTTTCTCATAATACCATCCTGGTTGTTTTGGCTCTTCTTCCACTTTGACTATCCTATTCATATTGGTTATGACATTGTCTTCCTTCTTCCTCAATGCATACCATATATACTCGCATATTGATCGCGCTTTCTTCTTTCAAAAAATTTTCACCAACTTCGGGCGTGATCATTACGCCACATGATTTCCTGTCGGAATTAGCATTGTCTTCACTGTCCCACAGACGGTCATGTTTCGTTTCGTCAAGCGCCTTGGAAATCTTCGTCTTCTTGAACCTCTTGATGACCACTTAGTCGAAAATGGTATTCCACGCTTCGATGATCAATGAGCACAGGACACGCACGGCGTTTTGATTTTGCCGCTTGGCGTGAAATCGTGGTCGCCTGCCGCCATCCACTCTGCATACAGCCTCCGGACGTTGTCCTTGAACGGTTTGTTCAGTGGCACATCCGGAGGCTGTAGCAGCGAGATTAGACCCCAGGGATCACTGCGATTTCTGTGTGCCGCTCCATTAGCTCGGTACGGACACTGTCGACGAGATGGTCTCGAAAGCTGTCCGACACGAGAAGTGAAGGAAGCAGGAGGGCTCCTGCTCTTCGCTCCCAAACCGTCTTAATCCAATCTACCATGAGGCCTCTCGTCATCCATCCTTTCGCCTGAGCGCGGATTTGGATGCCACCGGGAAAGTGGGCCTTTGAAATTGTCTTACGCTTCAGAATCACATACGGTGGCAGCTTCCACTCATCTGCCGTCACCACGAACGTCACGGTGCATCGCTACTTTTCCGCACCACAAGTGTTCACGAGGACACTTAGAGCACATTTGTCGTTCACCGTTATGCTTCGAGACATGTCGAATGTCAACGGCGTTTGGTCGGCGTTGCTTATCTCTGACAGCAAGAAGCCGTTCTTCTGGCGTAATCGTGTGACGAACCTGTGAAAAATCGATCACCTCGTCTTTGTTCGCGGATGGAAGTGGCTAGCACAATGACGTCCGCCGCCTCAGCGACAGTCCATTTCGCCGCATGAAACGTGTCATCCAGCCTGGAACTGGCGCGAAAGTTCTTTGTGGCTATTCCCAGCCTCCGGGAAACTGTGCGCGCCCGAGTCCGTACCATGTGTAACGACACTGCACAACTGACTTTGGGCATGTCCTTCACGTATAGGACAGCCTTTTCAACGTCGGAAAACTTGCCAGTTTTGGGTCCGCAAAAAAGTAGCCATGAGGTTCTCGCGCTGTTTTTTCTAATATTGAATACGAATTTCGTCGACGCTGAAACGTCTGCCAGCAGCTCAGTTACCGTGCTCTAGCACGTAATCAAGTGCCTTCAGCTTGAACGCGGCGGTAAAGCTGGTATACCGCCCTGTGGTGAAACGGCGAACAGACGACCACAAAGCACACCAAAAAAAAAAAAGTGGTGTCAGGTGACACCGTGACGGGAGGCTGGGAAAGCGGCGCCGGGTCCCGGCGGCGACACGGCTTTCGCAGGAATTACACGAATGCGGTGGCAGCTTGTTGCTGCCGGATGACAACAGGTCGACCAACAGGCAGCCGCTACTCTAACAGTTCGGGATATGAAAACAAACACAGCAACTTGGAAAGTGAAGTGACCACATTTTTTTTTTCTTTTTGTCAGTCATGGAGGTTGTGAGTATATGTCACGCTGGTCATAACAGTGTCTTTCGTCTAAACAAGGAATGCTTTCATTTAAATAGGTAAATTTACAGCATCAGCGTAGTGATGCCTGCTTTCAGATTAAAGACATTGAAACACAGGGCGGGCATTCAGTGAAAACTGCGGCATTTGCCTTTACTGCAATTCGAAATGGCACGTTCCCGCCAACGAGGGGCAAAAATTTTAAATGTTTGGTCTTTGCAGTTCATTTGGCGAGTTTTGGAGAGTTATAAACAAAATTCGACAGATGATAAACGTGATAATTATCTACTAGACTCGGCACACGACCTACACGACATATCGATGCGGCAAGTTCGGGGTGCTATTATTACGGGGGAGGGGGGGGGGGATTGAATTTAGGCGAGACAAAAATTTAGGGGTGCGATCATTTTGTGAGTAAATACCGTAAATCCAATTTTTGCCTATGCACAAGTCTGCCTTCGCAGCTTTTAAGCTTCTGCTGCTTTTTACAGCCTGCTCAATCTCTCCATGTTATACCTTGAAGGGCTCGTCTCTGCTCAATGGGGTCAGTGAGCAAAAATCATCAGGACACGAGCCAGCAACGTTGGGAACAAGAACCGCCTTTAGGGGGGACATCCCACTTCAAATTTTTTTTTTATATAGAGATGAGTTTTGATCCAACTTCTATTCTTTATATATTTTAGCATGCTGATTTCAAATATGCAATTACTTTTTCTGTGCAACAAGTTCAAAATATTGAGGAAATTTGCATTGAATAATTTGGAGGTGAGTTTTCTCTTGAATGCTGGTAGTGAGAAAAGAAAGTGGCATATGAAAATGATGTATGGTTTGTGGTGTCTCGAAATGGCGAGCGACACGCCACGCTCTTGGAGTGAACGAACACTGCAGACGTGATTGGTACAAACCAAACAACATACATACATTTGTTTAACTAATTTAAAAGGACGATATCGACCGCCACATTGATACATCAATTTTAATTAACACGCTAGGACATTGTTACACAATAACACGACAAACACACTAACACACCCAAGGCGGCGGCGCCAACGCTTGACTTACCACGTGCCCCCCCTCCCCGGCGCGCAGGCCGCGGTACCACGCGCCGAGGACCCACGCTAGAGACAACCGATCACGGCAACCACCACCGGCAGATGAGACTTGCTCAACTAAATGCATGTCAATAACCCGGCGATCTATTTCTCCCCCCTGTACCTACAGAATTAACGCCGTTCCCCTCCAGCATGTCTCTTCATATAAGTACCTCGGCGTTTACATTACCAACAATCTATCTTGGCACACGCATGTTACCTACATCTGTAATAACGCTAACCGAACGCTAGGATACTTACGCCGCAACTTTTCTCGCGCTCCGCTGTCCCTCAAAATTCTATTATACCGATCACTAATTCGCCCAAAGCTTGAGTACGCGTCCGCTATATGGGATCCCGTGCAGCAAAATTTAATTAACGCGTTAGAATCTGTTCAGAACCGCTCAGTTCGGTTCATTTGTTCTAATTATTCCCGTACTGCTAGCATATCAGAAATGAAATCTAACCTTGACCTACCCAATTTAACTGTCCGGAGGAAACTGGCGCGACTGCATTTTTTTCATAAGATATTTTTTCACAATCCATCAATGAAGCGAGACCTCATTTCACAACCGTCATACCACTCATCGCGCATTGATCATCAGCATAAGGTTGCCATTCCGTTTTGCCGCACCAAATTCTTTTCAGCAGCCTTCTTACCGAAAACAGCCGCCGATTGGAACCACCTTCCCTCTTCCGTTGTATCAATAACAGACCCTTTGTTATTCAAGACTGCAATTTCTCAGCAATGCTTGTAACTGTGCGCAGTTTCCATTATCTATCTTTGTCTTGTATGTGCTTGAATTGTTATACATTTTTAGTTGACTTATGTTGCCTTCCTGATTTGCGCATCTGATACTTGTTTCTTTATTTTGTCTTTTTTTGTTGTGTGTTATATATGTTGTACCCACCCCCTCTGTAATGCCCTACGGGCCCTGAGGGTATTCTAATAAATAAATAAATAAATAAACTCTCGCCCACCACCAAGGCTTGTCTACCGCCAGGGGTCACCGCCAACGCAACCACTCTACAAATAGTAGTACTGAACGCGAACGCAACGCCATCTATCGCCTGGCGGTTGTCACTCCCGAAATACTGCTTCTGTGCGAAACACGTGCGCCACGCGGCGCAAACAACTTTACAGGTGTGTCAGCACCCCCACATCTCGCTAACCTTAAAGGAGCACTGACAACAAATTTACTCATGTCAAGATTTTCGCGTCAATGAGTAGCTATCGACCCCCTAGCAACGATTTGCTGTAGGGGGTCGATAGAAACTGTAATGCTGGCCGTGCTACCTCGCGGCCACGTCGAGGCTGCTGCACAGCTGATGCCGCTTTCACAAAAAATGGTGACGTAACACTGGCGTTTCGTCTGCTAGGAGCGCACATAAAGTCAGTTCAGCTACGTCTCTGAAGGCGTAGACATGCCTCTTTGGTCAACATTGTCATCAACTTCGGCAAGTGATGATGACAGCGCACTGGAATTGGGTATCGCCGCAATTCGCAACGATCCTTGCTTGACGAGCTCCACGTTAAATGCAACGTATTTATCAGTCCCGGCCAGAGCTCAGGAACACCAACTACGCACCTCATGTCGCGGACATTTGGCGAGTGAATCGCTGCTTTTAGCTACAGCAGGGCACATGGTAAGAATAGCCCCGGCCTCGAGAACAGGCCTCGTACTGCCAGTGAAACCCAACTGATTCGCCGACACAGGATTTACTCTTTAGCAGCTAGCAGCAAAGTGAAGGGAGCAAATGCGGCTGTTGTTGACAGGCGTCCAGTCCCTCAATCCACGGCCGGGCTAGACTGCACCTGTGCGCTCCCATCTAAACAAGCGCCCGCAGGTGCAGTCCAGCCCGGCCGTGCTTTGTCCGGCGGCGCGTACGAAGTCAACCCACTAACTGCAATGAGGTTCGTGGCTTGGAAAGGCATGAAACGCCACGCGATTTCCGCTTTTTCCGCGCCTCTGCGTTCAGGTTCTTGCTACGCAGCGGTTCCCCGACATTCTGGCACGCATTGTCGCTCTGAATGATCGCACTCACACACAGTGGAGCATAATGCACATCAGTCGATGCGACATGATGAATTGCACGCACGCTTCAACACAGCAAGGAGAGCGAGCACGGCTGGGAGTCGGCGGAGTCGGCTCCAAACACACTCGAAGATCGTTGACATCATCGTTACTAGCGTATCGTCATTCAGGATGGTATTTGTGGAATGTGTCACACCGAACACATAGCACTAGTGCCGATCTCGCAGGGTAGTCTATTTTGTCGTTTTTTCTCCTTAGCTTTTTCTACGCTGTTTGACGTCCAAATGAAATAACTTCAACGCGACGGATGCCATTCAAATTTGGCCAAGAAGACCTATGCACACCAAGTTATTGGATGATTGGTACATCTCGATCTTGAAATATGATGTCAGTGCTCCTTTAAATCAAACCATATTCCAAAAAACAAAGAAATTATCTACACAAGCTTTAACAAAAAAAAAAATGACATCACATCATGTTTCTTCATAATGTCCTTGCACCATGACACCGTCGCTGGTCGACACTGCTGCACTGTCCGGCTCGAATTCACCTTAGTACCGGTCCCGCAACAGCAATGTTGCTATCGGCGCGACGAACCATCCCTCGTGCCAACACGTCTTCCAGTTGCGACCAGCACTCACGAGGGCGCCGGGCTGCAGGCAGTTGCGCAGGTCCCAGGCATCTTGTTCCGACCTTACGACCGCACTCCTGGCCAGCGGCGCTGACAATTTGATGTGGGGGTGCTGACAGCTCTGTAAAGTTGTTTGCGCTACATGGCCACGTTTTTCGCACAGAAGCCGTATTTCGAGGGTGACAACCACCGGGCAATAGATGGTGTTGTGTTCAGTACCACTATTGGAAGAGTGGTAGCACCGGCAATGACCCCTGGCGGAAGACAAGCCTTGGTGGTGGGTGAGAGTTGAGCGAGTCTCTTCTGCGCGTGGTACTGCGGCCTGTACGCCGGGGGGGGGGGGAGGGGGGGGGAGTCTATGTGGCAAGTCAAGCGTGGTGACGCCATCTTGGGTGTGTTAGTGTGTTTATCATGTTGCGTGTTTATTGTGTTATTGTGTAAGGATGTCTTAGCGTGTTAATTAGAATTGATGTATTGATTTGGCAGACAATATCGTCGTTTTAAATTAGTTAAATAATTGTATGTATGTTGTTTGGTTTGTACCGACCGTGTCTGCTGGGTTCGTTCACTCCAAGAGCGTGGCGTGTCGCTCGCCATTTCGAGACCCCACAGGTTGCAGTGCTACGTGAATGAATGCTCTAGAGAAATTACCGTATTTACTCGCGTAATGAACGCACTCGCATAATAAATGCACCCCTAACTTCAGTCATCAAAAATATGGATTTTTTCCCCACGCATAATAAATGCACCCCCTACATTCATCCGCTGCAGTCCCGCTAACCGACACCTAGCACCTCCCCACCCGTTGAATCTCTTCCATTTTTTTATTACTTTGCCGACCCCCCTCAACCACCTCGGCTCGCTCCCCCTCCCCTCCCTCTTCGTCCGTTGCCGCGTGCCTAATGCTTTTGTTTCGGTGTGCGCAGTCTTAGGGGGGTTCACGAGCAGTGCAAGTGTAGAGACTTCGCTGCTGATAAGCACACAGTGAACGAAGGTCACCACACTGCCAGCGCAAACCGCCGGCGAATGCTTCCTACGACCCCCCCCCCCCCCTTTATTTTTAGCCTACTTTCTTTTTTTTCTTCACTCAAGCTGTCCCTTCATTCCCCGTTCCTCAGTGAGTGTATCGGTGTAGATGTCGTCACATGAGAGACAATTATTGTGCACTCTACACCCCCTTTTTTTCCTGTCTACTTCTCCCCTCCCCCCCCCAAATAAAAGCCCAACTACGTGCGCACGATTTTCGAGGAAAGGATTTGCTGTTGGGAAGGGTCATTGATCGCTGTCACGTTGCAGGTTTCTGGAAAAATCGGAAAAAATCGCTTGTCGTCCAGAAAAGATCGTGATGATTTCCACAATATGGCAGCACCCCTGATTCTTCTCATGTAGAAGTGAGGTGGTGGCTGTATTTTGTCTTTAATCTTGCTATCGAAGATTTGTTTTGATGCTTCAGGCATGGCCTCCGAGATTGCAGGCGCACGGCCGGTTTCTCTCCGGCCATCGCAATCGCACAGAGAGCACGTTGCCGGAGGTGGGCGTGGCCCACTCTTTTCTCCGCACCGCGGCCCTCTTTCTTTCGGTTGAAAAGGCTGTAGCGCTGTTGGCGAAGCTTCTATGTGGTGGTCAAAAAATGGTTTTGCGCTTTTATGTAACTTTGTGTTCATTTGTATATATCGGGTCAACGTATACAAGAAGCAAAGTGAACTTTGGGGCGTTTTATTTTCAACTGGGATTTTTATTTTGCTGTATATTGGCGCCGCCCATATTAGAGCAGCTGAAATTGCTATGCCTCTGCAAGAGATTCCCATGTAATCGAAACTATACATCTAAGTTCGCGGGCTGCATAGTAGGGGGAGGGGGAGGCACTGGCGAAAAAGAAAGAAAAATGGCAGCCCGATCCTTTTTATTCTCCAGTAGTCTACTTCGACAAATACATGGTTTTCTGAAAAACCTCGTTAAGCCGCATGTGCGACCGTTTGATTTGGATGCAGTTCAGATAACTGAAATGAACACGATACTGATATTGCCATTGTGCTACCAAATCATAATCAAAATACAGATGATGAAAACAGGAAACGATGATAACTCAAGAACTTTCATTGTGAAGGACGTTGGGGGTAAATGCAGGTCGACTAAAAATAGCCTTTCACAATATTCCGGCAAAATTACTCATCACATTAATAAGTGGCACGATCAGCGCATATAATTATCTAGAGCGTAAGTGAAATTCGGTTGATTGCCTGATAAATATCGGTACACGATACAATAGTAAAACGATCTCTAACGATTGGAGGGCAATATTATTCAATGACAATAACTAGCCCAGTTTTCACCCACATACGTGTCTGCAGTAAGGGCGAATGCTAGAATGCCTCTGTCACAGACGAAATGATACCTCTCTGCAATGATCTATATTAGAAAAATTCGGCCATTGCCATGATTTTATTTGCCAATTGGACCAAAAGAAAAGCAGTAACAGAAAAAATACTTGCATTCAGTGCAGTCAGAAGATTTGTCGGTGATTTTGCTCACACTCGAAAAAAAAAAAATTATATGCATGCTGAAATCCCGCGCGCTCTGCTTTCTGCCGTGGTCTCCGTCACTCGAGCAACCCACATTAAATACGCCCTTTCGCAGTAGCCGAGTGCGTGAGGCGATACTGGCTCGTTTTCTTGGGGATCGCGGCGATTGGGATGGCCGGAGAAGACCCCGCCACGCGCTTGCAATCTCGGAGGCCATGCTTAGGGCGTAGTTTTCTATAATCGTGGTTACTTGCTACCACGATCTCGTCTTGCTAGCTACAATGTTAATGGTGTCGTCACGGTAGTCATGCGAAGTTGCCATGAAGTTGGCAAAGTGCGTCATAGCGCACATTTTTGGGCGCCCCTTGATATCCCAGCAGATATCATTGTTGCGGTTAAACAATTGCGAGAAAAGATAGCCGCTAAACGTTTTTACGGCATGCGCAGGTGGCCCGAGGATAGTTTGCAGAAAATAGGGCCAACAACCACCGAATATGAGTAAAGTGCAACAAAGAAGCTGTTTCCAAACAGTGTACGCATATGTAAATTGTGAAAAGCTAAGCGACCTAACTTTCTTTTTGTGCATTGCCGCATTTGATCTCCTCCTCAAAAAGTTTTCATAAAACTTACCCTGTGTAGTAAGTGCGCCCCCCAACTTTGCTTTGATTTTTCGAGAAAAAAAATGCATTCATTAAGTGTGTAAATACGATATTACTTTTTGAAAACATCTATCATGTTATTTCTTCAAATTTTATGCCTACTGCACTCTCCATTTGTCTCCTTTTCTAACAAAACAAGAATCACTGCGATCGGATTAGTACAACTCGACATATCGTCACTCCGAAAATTCACCATGATGAAAAATGCAGTTTTGAGAAAATGAGAAAAAACATTTCAAGACAAGTTATAAATAGTTATGGAAATCTCTTTAATACTACAGTGATCGAGGTTGATACGCAGGTTCAATCAGGCAAGAATGAATATTTTACAACAGTATCAAGTAAAATTGAGACATCATGAAATATAGTTGTAGAACCCAATAATTACATCAAAAATTATTTTTATAAATGTTGTTTAATAATATGTAATATATACCAGTCCTAATGCACTTATCTGTTCACCACCTTTCTGACAAAAATAGAATGATTGAGTCTGGTTGAATAAAACCACAGACATTGTTGATTCAATATGACACCATCTGAAATGCCACTTTGGGGAAACAGGTAAAAAAAAATTCTGGTAAAATGTTTTATTGTGCATTCCCTGCCTCGAGAGTCCCATCGACACAAAAATAATGTTCATGGTTGTCTGGCCATTCCCACAGCAGAGAATAGCACGCATAGATGAAATGTTTTAGCTCAAATGCACTGCAAGACTTTTCACTGCCAGCTCTGCATGAGTTCTATGCTGTCGTCACTTCGCCTCAACAGTCACATTTCACTATGAGTTTCTTGGCGAGGCTATAGTAGTGATCACCCGTGAATAGTTTCGAACACCAGCCGCATATGTTGCACCACGCTTTGCACTGTAGGGAAGCAGCGCGCAGCCTATTGGGTATCTCTAAGTCGACCATCAAATACAAAACTGCAGTGTCCACGGTGGAGGCCGATGACGCGGGGAAAACCACAGTTTTTCGTGCTGTTGCCAGCATCGACTTAAGTCTATCAAGCAAAGCCTGATCACAAGTACTCACTTGGACTACGTCGCTGCTGGCGTCAGTTTTAGTGTCAACTCGCACACGGCTAAAGCTGGCGTGTTCGTTCTCAGGCGTATCGCTGTCACTTTCATCATCACGTGACGCTTGCTAATCGCTTGTAGAGCTGCGCGATGCCATGCTGTTATCTTGCAGACCGCTATCACCTGTGCCGACGAAGTTGGATGCCCCGGCATCGTGAGACGCTTCCTCGTCGGTTTTAGAGCAGTGAGATACCGTTTTGTGGAGCGGACTGCAATTATCTGTATTGCTGTTATAGGGTGCTAAAAGAACGATGCTCGCTTGCTAATCGAGTGCAGATACCCGTGATATCATGTCGTTTGCACCTTTTTTCATTTTGGCTTGCCATTCATTGGCAGAACTGATACACCAAGTGGGTCTTCTTGAGTCCCTGAGGCGTGTTCGTCATATAATCGTAACCTAAGACAAAATGGCGCCTCAGCTGGCCAGGTTTTCAAATGCAGCGCCCTAAGCCAATCAGACCGACGCCATTTCAGTCACGGGATCTGAAGTAGACATTAATAATGGTTTATGCCTATTCTTCTCTTTTTATTTGAGAAGGGGGCAGGTTCAGTGTTGCCTGACCAAGCGATAAAAAAATCCACACACGAGAGCTTTTCAACGATAATAAAATAGTCGCGTTGCAGCGTGCGGTTCAAGAGTTACAGGCAGCCGAAATAAGTGTGAATTGTATACAATTCAAAGGGGCCCTGCAACACTTCTTGAGCATGGTCAGAAAATGCTGCCGATAGGTAGTAGAGGCTCCCGAGAACATGCGAGCCAAATTTTATAGCGCAGCACGTGTCCTGGAATTCACAATAAATTATTAAAGTCAGCTAGAAATTGCTTTCTCTTCCTTCAACAAATAATGGAAGATGCTCAAAAATTATTAGTAGAATGCCCATCTATCAGCCATTGGCTGATTTGAACATGGCGCACTCGGTCGTTACGGAGATCTCCGCGGAAGGCCGCCACTTGTCCATGCGTGCACGCGCGATAGCGCTGAGAAGGCCGCATATTTGAAGAAAAAAAAAGAAAGAAAATTGGCCCCGTATCTGCATGTTACACTGCAAATGTTGTCGGAAGACGTTAGTCTCGCATCTGGAGAGAGCGAACAAAACATTTCATTTGATGTTCTGCGCAAGAAAATTGGTGAATGGTATTCTGGAGGCGCTGCGTTAGAGTGCCTCGAGCATGCAGGGGAGGCGAACGAGCGCATCAAGTTACGTCACACATGAGACATGAGCACTATCTGGCAGTTATCCTGGAAAACGGGGTGCGCGCTGTGCCTGCTTGTCTGAAATGATAAGGTGTAGAACGCAAGGCAATGAGCAGGGGTCACCACCGTGTCATCTTAGCAACGCATTGGAAACACTTGCCGTTTCGTGCCAGCGTTGCATGGCCAGCGCAGCGTTATAAAGGATATGATCCTTAAAATTACATATGTGTGCC
This sequence comes from Rhipicephalus microplus, assembly GCF_043290135.1. Lineage (NCBI taxonomy): Eukaryota > Metazoa > Arthropoda > Arachnida > Ixodida > Ixodidae > Rhipicephalus > Rhipicephalus microplus. The sequence goes on along the minus strand of NC_134700.1, from coordinate 11,497,950 downwards.
TTTTCTAGTAAAAAATACATATTGCCACGTTCCATTTCCCAAGTTTTGTTATCGTCCCAAAACACTACACAATTCTCAGCGCAAAACGCGCCTGCAGTTTTCGAGAAGCTTCCGGACTGTAGTAGATCATTTCGATAAGATCAAGCCTACTCTGCGAACTGTACAGATTATTCTGGAACCTACGCCACCGCCAGCGATAACGCTGGAACATTCGACGGCAAGAGTATAAATGCCGACGCGCTTTGCCGCTTGTCAGTTGTAGTTGATCGACGGCCGACGCTCCGTTCGCTGCTATCTGTGCAAGACTGCTACTGTAATCGAACTTTCCGTTTACCGGGCACAGGTTCGCCCAAATAAACAGTTAAATCCCACCATAAAGTCTCCTGTCTTCGGCCACGTCACGACCCCGTGACATCTGCTGGAGGTGCTGCTTCGTTCATGTACCGGACGCCCCCGTCAAGCCATGAACTCAGCCCACGTCGCGGAGAAGACACCGACGCCAACCAGGAGCAGCGAACAAGCCCCCGACAGCAAGGGCTACCACCGGAGTACGGGCTTCTACAAGACAAGGCGCGGAAGACCAAGGCCATGACCGCGACTGTAGCGACAATAACAACCGCAGCGTCCCAGCCCACGATGGTCATGCATCAACCCAGGGAACCACCAATTTTCCATGGGTCATCGTTCGAAGACCCGGAATCCTGGCTAGAAACATACGACTGTGTGGCCGCCCTCAATCACTGGGACCATGACAAAAAGCTTCGTCGTGTGTTCTTCTATTTGAAAGACACCGGAAGGACCTGGCTCGAAAATCGGGAGTCCACGCTCCGAACGTCGAATGTTTTCTGCGGCGCATTCCTGCAAACGTTCGCGAGCGTCCCTCGCAAAGAGAGGGCGGCTGCTTTATTAGGGACCCGGGTTCAGCTACCAAATGAAAATGTCGCCATTTTCACAGAAGATATGACCAGACTATTCCGTCACGCTGACCCAGACATGCCTGAGGAGAAAAAAGTTCGTTTCCCATGCGAGGGGTCAAACAGGAGCTCTTCGCGGGACTGATGAAAAATCCACCGAACACCGTCCAAGAATTTGTAGCCGAAGCGACCACTATCGAAAAGACCCTGGACATGCGCACCAGACAGTATAATCGTCGCCTGACTCCAGAATGCGCTGCTGCTCAAGCCAGTAACTCCAAAGACCTGCGCGAAACGATCCGAGCGATCGTGCGGGAAGAGCTGCGCAAGCTGTTGCCTTCGGCGCAGCCTCAAGTGGATTCGATCGCCGGCATTGTGCAAGAAGAATTGCGGCAATCGCTTCGAATTCCCCAAGCACCGCTGCCCGAGCTTGAAGCTATGAGCTACGCCGCTGCAGTGCGCCACAACGCTCCTCCCCGTTCACGCCAAAACGCCGCCCCATCCCACTTCCGTCGACAGACGCCGCCGCCACCACCACCCCCACCGACGTCATACCGTTCGCCAGCAGCCCAGCGCAGTGCACCGAAGAAGGCTCAGCACAGTGCACCGAGGAAGCAGAAGCACCCCTGACCACCGCCCGCTCTGCTACCACTGCGGCGAGGCCGGACACACATACCGCCGTTGCCAGTACCGACAGATGGGACTGTGTGGCTTCGCCGTCAATGCACGCCGTCCACAGCCAGGAGAACGACCATGTGACATTGCCGACTACCTGACAGGAACTAAGTGGACACCACGAAACCCTTCACGTTCGCCGTCGCCCAGCCGCCACACACCACCACACCACCGGCACTACTCTGGCCCAGCGCGGGGCCGGTCTCTTAGCCCGTATCCGGAAAACTGAGGGCAGCAACCGATAGAGATGCGGTTGCTGCGCGACGAACTACCGAAGATCCTCCAACGACGACGACGACGCGACGGAGCTTTCCGAACACAACGCCAACCAGGCAAAGCCCTGACTGCGAAACCTCACTTACCGAAAGTGAGCTGACGACGCAACATGGAAGCAGCGGAACAAGCCGACGCAGCTGTGACCCGACGCCACGCCCTAACTGTAATGCGAGACGGCGAACTAGCGACCTCGACGTTCTTATCGAGGGCCACAGTGTGACCGCTCTCGTCGATACTGGAGCCGACTACTCTGTCATCAGTGGGTCGTTCGCCGCGAAGTTAAAGAAAGTTAGGACAGCTTGGGAAGGCCCTGAAATCCACACACCGGAGGTCATCTCGTAACGCCTGCAGGAATCTGCACAGCGAGAGTCACCATTAACGGCCGTTTTTATCCTACAGACTTCATAGTTCTACAGCGTTGCTCGAGAAATGTCATCCTTGGCACGGACTTCTTATGCCTCTATGGTGCTGTCATCAACCTAAAAACAGTCGATAGCGTTATCCACAGAAGAAGCACTACTGCCACGCACGCCATCAGGAAACCATGCCTTGAATGTGCTGGAAGAACAAGTCACCATTCCGCCTCTCAAGCGTCATTATTTCAGTCGGCGCTCCTAAATCACCTGACTTGGAAGGCGTCGTTGAAGGCAGTCAGCATCTGTTGGCCACCCGAAATATTTGCGTCGCAAGAGGAATTGCAGAGCTGCAGGGAGGCAAAGCAACGGTTATGCTCACGAATTTCAGCAATGAGTACAAACATGTGAACAAAGGAATAACGGTCGCATACATCGAAGAAATTGTCGAAGCCACCAGTGCTTTCACCCTCGCCGATTCTGCGGAACCTGCTCAGAGGAACCAAGCCCCTCCCATAGCTTTCAATGTCAATCCCAGACTTCTGAACCATGAGCAAGAACAGCTCAAGGCCCTGCTCCTGCAATACGAAGATTGCTTTTCGTCGGTATCAAAAATTCGGCAGACCCCAATCACGAAACATCGCATCATAACCGAAGAAAATGCCAGACCACTCCGTCACAGTCCATACAGGGTTTCGACGCGAGAACGTGAGGCCATGAAGAGACAAGTTGATGAAATGCTGCGGGATGACATTATCCAGCCGTCCAAGAGTCCATGGGCATCCACCGTGGTGTTAGTGAAGAAAAAGGATGGGACCCTACGTTTCTGCGTCGATTATCGCCGCCTGAACAAGATCACAAGAAAGGACGTGTATCCTCTCCCACGAATAGACGATGCACTTGATCGGCTCCATAACGCCAAGTACTTTTCGTCAATGAACCTCAAGACTGCCTATTGGCAAATCGAAGACGACGAAAGAGACCGAGAGAAAACGGCGTTTATAACACCGGACGGCCTCTTTGAGTTTAAGGTGATGCCCTTCGGTCTTTGCTCAGCGCCTGCAACTTTTCACCGCGTTATGCATACAGTACTGGCAGGATTAAAGTGGCAGACTTGCCTTGTGTACTCGGGCGACGTCGTCATGTTTTCCTCGAGTTTCGACGAGCATCTTCAGCGCCTTGAAGCTGTTTTTCAAGCCATCAAGACATTCGGACTCACACTGAAGCCAGAAAAGTGCAGATTTGCGTACGAGGAGCTCTTGTTTCTGGGGCACATTATTAGCAAGTCTGAAGTTCGTCCCGATCCACGGAAAACAGCCGCCATCGCCGACTTCCCACCCCCTACTGACAACAAGGCGGTGCGCCGATTTCTGGGCCTGTGCGCCTATTATAGGCGGTTCGTGAAAAACTTCGCCCGCATCGCCGATCCTCTCATTAACCTTACCAAGGCCGACGTGGAGTTCAAGTGGAAAACGCTGCAGGAACACGCTTTCCAGAAGCTTAAACGTCGCCTCCAGACGCCTCCGTTACTTGCCCATTTCGACGAATTCGCCGAGACAGAAATACACACTCACGCAAGCAGCGTAGGTCTTAGGGCCGTTCTTGTGCAGAGGGCTGACGGACTTGAAAGGGTTATTAGTTACGCCAGCCAATCGCTATCCTAAGCAGAAGCCAATTATTCCACAACAGAAAAGGAGTGCCTCGCCATTATCTGGGCTACGTCGAAGTTTCGCCCCTACCTGTACGGCAGGCCCTTCAAAGTTTTGAGCGACCACCACGCCTTGTGTTGGCTAGCCACCTTGAAAGACCCTTCAGGTCGCCTCGCACGATGGAACCTGAGACTTCAAGAATATGACATTACTGTCATTTACAAATCCGGCAAGAAACACTCCGACGCCGCCTGTCTCTCTCGGCGCCTGTCGACCAACCACCATCCGTTGACCCGGATGACGACTACTTCTTGGAAACGATAACTACCGACGACTTCGCTGAATGACAGCGGGCCGACCCGCAACTTAAGGCCCTAATAGAATACCTCGAAGGCAGGACCGCCGAAGTCCCGAAGGTACTCAAGCGTGCACTTGCGTCGTTCGTCCTGCGAAATGGTCTTCTACAAAATAAAAACTTTTCACTGCTTCGAGCTAAGTACCTCCTTGTGGTGCCTTCAGCTTTGCGATGAGAACTCCTGCAGGCTGTGTTGACGATCCGACGGCAGGGCACTTTGGTGTTTCTCGCACCCTCGCGAGGATACAAGAAAGGTACTACTGGCCATGTCTTACCACCGACGTCACTCGTTATGTGAGAACATGCCGGGACTGTCAGCGACGCAAGACACCGCCGACAAGGCCAGCGGGACTTCTGCAGCCAATTGATCCACCTTGCCGACCTTTCCAGCAGATTGGTATGGACCTACTGGGGCCGTTCCCGACGTCGACTCTCGGAAACAAGTGGATCGTGGTAGCTACCGACTACCTCACCCGCTACGCCGAGACAAAAGCCCTGCCAAAAGGCAGTGCATCCGAAGTAGCTAAATTCTTCGTCGAAAATATCGTTCTACGTCATGGCGCCCCAGAGGTCCTTATCACCGACAGAGGAACGGCATTCACTGCCGACTTAACTCAAGCAATCTTGGCATACAGCCAAACAAACCACCGCCGGACGACAGCGTACCACCCACAGACCAACGGCCTCACCGAGCGGCTTAACAAGACGATCGCCGACATGCTGTCAATGTACGTCGATGTCGAACACAAGACGTGGGACGCCATTTTTCCGTATGTGACCTTCGCATACAACACGGCGGTGCAGGAGACGACGCAGATATCGCCATACAAATTGGTCTACGGAAGGAGCCCGGCAACGACGACGCTCGATGCCATGTTACCGAACGTCACTGACGAAGAAAACCTCGATGTGAGTGAGTACCTTCAACGCGCCGAAGAAGCCCGACAACTCGCACGTCTCCGTAACAAGAATCAACAGACGACCGACAGCCGCCGTTACAATCTTTGACGACGCTTCGTGGAATACCAGCCCGGTGAACATATTTGGGTGTGGACGCCGATACGCCGACGTGGACTAAGTGAAAAGCTTCTGCGACGGTACTTCGGACCGTACAGGGGGGTTCGACGTCTCGGCCCACTTGTTTACGAGGTTGTCCCCGACGGCATCACAAACTCTCAACGACGCCGATCGCGACCTGAAGTCGTTCATGTCGCGCGCCTCAAGCCGTTTCATGCGCGTTAACAAACTGAAACAGTGTTTTTTTGTATTATTGTTGTATCGTAATTTATTTATTGTACTTTCTCGCATTATTATTGTACATTCATCTTTAGTTAAAGCATCGGGACGATGCCTTTTTCAGAGGGGGGCAATGCCACGTTCCATTTCCCAAGTTTTGTTATCACCCCAATACTCTACACAATTTTCAGCTCAAACCCCGCTTGCAGTTTTCGAGAAGCTCCGCACTGTAGTAGATCATTTCGATAAGATCACGCCTACTCTCCGAACTGTACAGATTATTCTGGAACCTACGCCACCGCCAGCGATGACGCTAGAACATTTGACGGCAAGAGTATAAATGCCGACACGCTTCGCCGCTTGTCAGTTGTAGTTGATCGATGGCCAATGCTCTGTTCACTGCTATCTGTGCAAGACTGCTAGTGTAATCGAACTTTCCGTTTACCGGGCACAGGTTCGCCCAAATAAACAGTTAAATCCCAACATAAAGTCTCCTGTCTTCGGCCACGTCACGACCCCGTGACAATATACATAATATTGACGCCTTGTTATGGGGCCTCAGATATGTGCAATAATTGCTTTTTAATTGACAATTGCACAAGTATGAACCTTGAGCAATATTGGTGGGCGCTGCTGATGGAGCCGGCCGTTTGGAGTATCCTTTGGTCATTTTGGTGCTGTTTAGGGTACCGTTAAGGGTGTAGAAACAGACGAATGTGCGTACAGACAGACAGACCAAAATTTTTGCGCCGAAGGTTCCCAAGAAAGGCTATCGTCTTTAAAAGTGCGCAAGCTCATGAGGCATGCGTGACATTTTTTGTTTGCCCCTTCCGTCCCTCCCTGCTTACCTTCCAGCACTTTTGTCGAGACAAGAAAAGAGAGAATGCGATTGTAGCGCGAGACAAACTTTTGTAACTCCGGTCGTACTGGACGGATTCTTAAAATTTTTGCAATAAGCTCTTCCAGTGAATGAATTCCATGGTTACTCAAAAAAGTGTTTCAGAGCTCTTTAAAGGGCTGGGCGGCGCCAATGCATCTTTTATTTACTGTTACACCGCTAGTACGCGGGATTTTGAAACAAAAATTTGCACACCGAGCGCAATAATAGAACGAATATGAAAATGACACTCTCAAAAATTTGAATTTGAGGCTAATTTTCAGGTCCCAAAAGCGTGTCTCCCCTTAATGCACATCTCAAAAGAATCACAACCAGCCTTCTGGACCAGCTCAGTTCGGCACTAACACACTCAGGAGGATCGAAAACCCGGAACGAATAATCTCTGCAGACTGGTGGTCGATGGAATATACGGCGCAAAACATAGGTAGGAAAGCCAGCACTCACAGGAAAGCAGCAAACTCACACGTAACTCGCCGTAGAATACGACTCTCCTTAGCCAACGCCTCTGCTCTGTAGCACGCACAGAGGAAAAACCCATTGCATCTAGCGAGACTGACACCACATGCTATCGCTCGGCTGCCACCCAAGAACTCCCTGGCTCGTCTCACGTCCTTCCTTATCGGCTAGCCACTTTTCTGCCCACTGTAGCTTTTTCGAACGCTGACGATCGTCCCGCGTATGGGCAATGCGCTGTGTTCTCCTCGCCCTGCTTCCACCGTGCGTGCTGTAGATAAAGTCCCAGCAGCCCAGCACTCCCCCAACACAAGAATGGATACTCCACTGAGTGTCGTATTTCACAGACTACTAAAGGCAATAATGAACACCGTATAAAATATGGAAAAGAGTAAACTAAGAAGTAGTCCCTGATTAGTGTACACAGTTTATCAGGCACCACAACACATCACCACTTGTCGCATGCCTTTGTCCTGAGTTACACCGAACGGAGCCTGCGTACACCTCACACATCACGTAACAATTCATGACCTGTCGTTGTCTGGCTGGTTCCACAGAATGGAATATGCACATAGCGTGCGTCAGCATTCACAGCAGCCTGTGCCGACATTCTTTGACAGGTGTCAGCCTTCTGCTTTGTCGCGGGCTAGTAGGCACTGAAGTTACTGCGGGTGTTCTGCGAAAGGCAAGATTGCTACAGCAGGACAACAAAAAAGCACCGTATTTTGATTGACAAACAACATATGCACAGGGCAGCAATGTCGACGATAGTAGGAGAATGTATTTACGCGTCTAGTGGGCACATGTAAGCTTTGAGGTCACACACGTTTACATGGCCTGTTGCCCGACCACCATGTTTGTTCTTGAGGAGGTATGCCAGCATTGAAATTTGCTTTGCAATCATATAGCAACCATCCCATCGTTGTGTGAGGGAGGCAGCAAACCCTTTTGCTTCATCCCTGAGTGGATGCGTGTAGTGGAACACCTCATCACCGACTGCAAACTCTAGTGGTCGCCTGCCCTTGTTATATTGATTTCAATGTTCCAGGCGGGCTAGTTGCATGTTTTCCCTAGCCTCCCACAAAGTTTTGCTCCAGCAGCTGGAAAGATTTAGTGCAAACGTTGCGTAGTTGCAGTGCGATGATTCAGAGTCACGGGTGAGCGCATGTTCATTGGCGAATTTGAGCTTGCGACCTAGTAAAATGACAGCTTTAAGCCGGTTGAACGATTCACTGTTGTTCGCGTTGCGAATGCCATTTCCAGTACGCGGGCATCCCAGTCTTTGTGCCGGTCAATGAATACCACCAATATTGCTTTAAGGTTTCTGTTGACGCACTCAGTAATGTTGGCCTGAGGGTGGTAAGGTGTCGTTCTTTTGTGGTGTACATCAAAAACTTTGCTAGTGTCCTCGATCTGCCTGTGAAATATGTGACATTGTCTGTTATTAGCTGCTTTGAAAAACTGAAGCGAGTGAATGTCTGCAGCAGACAATCCCAGATTACTTTTGAATCTAGCTGGTGTAATGGGTACAGCTCTACCCATTTCAAAAAAGGGTCAGTGATTACTAACAAGTATTGACATCCTTTAGCTGATCCAGGGTACGGGCTCATTGCATCACAGGCAACGATTTCGAATTGGTACCTGCTTTCCGCAGATTGCATGAAGCCGGATGATTTGCCTCCCCTCGGTTTTGCGGTCTGGCAGATAAGGCAAATGTGAACGCATGTTATGACGTCTTTTCTCATGTGCGGCCATGTGGCGATGCAACACAACTTTAAGTTTTCTTGCCATCGCTTTGAACAGCGAGGCGTGTGTCATGAAAGTA